>NC_060907.1:15910157-16263491 GCF_014805685.1 Silurus meridionalis
ACATTTTTGTTTACACTTTGTTTACATTTTGTACTGTTCAATTTTGTTCACTTTGTCTTATCACAAACAGGTTTACTGGCGGAGCTATTTTGTGTTTTGTGTTTTGTCCTGCACTGTCCTGTGTTGTCTTTGAACTGTCTTGTGTTGTCTTTGCACTGTTTGCACCAGGTTGCACACATGCACTTTAAGTGACGAGGACACTTACTAGTCCTTAGCCCTGTGTTTTCTCTAATAATTTGCATTTCATTTGGAAATCAAGGTCCCAGAGTCTGGAAGAAGAGAGAAAAGGCACAGAATCCAAGTTGCTTGAGGTCCAGTGTAAAGTTTGCACAGTCAGTGGTGGTTTGGGGAGACATGTCATCTGCTGGTGTTGGCCCACTGTGTTTTATCATGTCCAAGGTCAGCACAGCTGTCTACCAGGAAGTTTTAGAGCACTTTATGCTTCCCTTTGCTGACCAGCTTTATGGAGAAGCTGATTTCATTTTCCAGCAGGATTTGGCACCTGCCAAAAGCACCAAAAGTTGCTTAAATGATCAGTGTGTTGGTGTGCTTGACTGGCCAGCAATCTCACCAGACCTGAACCCCACAAAGAATCTATGGGATATTGTCAAGTGGAAAATGAGAAACAAGAGACCAAAAAAATGCAGGTGAGCTGAAGGCAACTGTCAAAAAAACCTGGGCTTCCATACCACCTCAGCAGTGCCACAGACAGATCACCTCCATGCCACGCCGAATTGACGCAATAATTGAAGCAAAAGGAGCCTCTACCAAGAATTGAGTACATATATAGTAAATTAACATACTTTCCAGAAGGCAAAGAATTCACTAAAAATGTTTTTTAATTGGTCTTATAAAGAATTACATTTTTTGAGATAGTGAATTGGTTAATTGTGAGCCAGAAATCATCAAAACTAAAATAAATAAACACTTGAAATATATCAGTCTGTGTGTGATGAATCTATATAATGAGTTTCACTATTTGTGTTGAATTACTAAAATAAAAAAACTTTTTAATAATATTCTAATTTATTTAGATGCACCTGTGTATATATAAAAGGCAAAATAATTTAAATAGCTTTGTTTTGTTAAGTACTCTAAATTACTATTTTCTGAAGAGTTTATTTGGCGCATTCATCTGTTTCTCTGAGGCGAGACATCTTATCTTAAAATAATTTTTAACTGATTCCATTCTAGTGGAAAGGAAATATTTGTGTGATTTTTGTGCATCCAATCTCGTTTTAGCTTGCTAATATTTATCTTTTCAGTAAAACAAATAATTATCATTATCTGTTATTTTTACCAATAAAGAGAAAAAGTTCAAAATACGCAAACATTATTTTTCTGTATGTATTTTCAGATACAATAGTGTTGAAATTGTCATCGGCATGCTTATGGATGGCAATTCAAGTGACTTAGAGCAGTTAGGGGAAGATAAGAATGATAATGAGTAGGAGTGGACATTCCAAATACAATAATCAGTCTTTGTTTTTGTTATTACATATACATTGTTGTGATCACGTCAAGTCATGTCAAGTGGCTTTTATTGTTATTTCTACTATACACAGTGGTACACAGTACACAGTAAAAAAAAATCAATAAATTGCAATAAATCCCCAACGTATCATTTACCAAACAATTGTTTATTTTTGTTGTTGTTGTTGTTGTTTGTTTAAAGACCCCATAAACACTTTAATTTCCAGAAAATAAATTTCAGAATTTTCTGTTAATTATTTCACGTCACGCTTCACAGGGTTAAACTGCGTTATAGCAACAGCGCCCTCTGCTGGTGAAAACAATAAAAACATTGATCTATTCATGCTCCTGTTCATGTTCATAAATTCATAGATTACAAGACTGCGTAAAGTTTATAAATAATTCAATCCCTTTATCCAGAGTTACTTCGAAGATCTCAGCAAAATCGTTGGTGGTGAACCACAATGTCAAAGACTAATAAAAAACTATTGCTAACAAATTAGAAATATGAAAAATAACAATTTACCCAAAACAGACACATAAATAATGACAAAACAAACTAAGGCTGTTGCTATTGATTATTTTAGTAATTTAGTTTTCTACTGATTATTTCAACGATTAATCAAATTATCAGATAAGAAGAAGTGTTTCTTTATTAAAGAGCGATACTAACGAATAGAGAAAATAGTAATTTGTTTTCTTTAAAAAAAAAAAAATATTTCTATTGCTTTAACTGCCTACAAGAATATCTGTGAAAATTAAACCCATTTAGTGCATTTAATTTTTTACATCAAAATGTAGATACAAATATGAACATAAAAAATCATAAATAAATACAATTTTCACATCAATCTATATTTAAAAAACGCATTGGTTTTAATGTTTTAATTTTAAATGATCCCAAACTTTGGACTCTTACGCTGCGTTTTAGCAACAGCGCCCTCTAGTGCCGCAACATACGATGGACTGTACCGAAAGGCTGTACTTTTGTAAAATAAACAAAACAGACAGGGGGCGCTCTCTGCCATCTCTTTTTACGTAAATAAAACAACCTGAATCTCAGGTAATACTTGCCTCGAAGACACAATAAATATATGAACAGAAAGTTTGAAATGTCTACTTAAAAATAATAACAATAATATTAAGTGTAAAACAAATATTCTCTGATTATTTAATCTGTATGATATTTAGAAGAGGTACAGTTTCACCTCATTATTATTATTATTATTATTATTATTATTATTATTATTATTAATAAGCTTCATCATAGATTTGATCTGCTTTTTCTGCGCGTTTGGATGGCGGTGAAGAAGCACTTCGGATGGTTGTGGACAGCGAGGAAGAGTTTTCCTTCTCCTCAGAGGAAGAGCGCAGAAATCCTGAGTAATAAACCTTTTATTTTTACATTCATGATTTAAAATGTTGCTCGGCTATATATAAAAAGTGACATTTAAAGTTGGATATTTCCAAACAGGCTATTGTCAGACTCAAATCAGATATCCGGAGTGAAATTGGTTGAAATATAAAATATCTCATATACACAAGAAAGGCACGTGCGTGTCGTAGAGTTTTGAGTTCGCTGAAGTAAAAAATTGCCTGTAACTCAAATTGAGTTGTGCAGATGAATCTTAAATGTCGCAAATGATGGAGAACCAATGAACCAATGATAAATAATTTCTCCTTGAATTTTCAATTTGCAACAGAGCAAAACTACAATGTCTGAAAATGAACTAACAACCAAGTAAAGAAGGAAAATGTGTACAGTAAAAGTGTGAATCCTGTCCGGTCTCTTGCAATCAATATAAATCAAATATGCAATAAAATAACTAAATGTGCACTGCTGAGGCTTCTAGATGCCGTAGTTTATATCAGGAAATCCTGAAAATGCTCATACTGACATGACTAAAGATTTTGACGATCTCGTTTGTGAGCAATGACAAAAGGACTTTTCATTCTGATAAATGAGATGTTCATTGACAAATACTTACTTCTGAAAGATGAACTGAATATTGTGAGAAAAGTACAGGCTTTTGCAAGAAATTCAATGTGTTGTGCGGTTTGTACACATATCTTGCACTTACTGGTTGTCAAATATTAAGGATGATACCAGAAATACTCCAAAGCAACTGAGAAAATCTGTAAGACCTGTTTAAAATGATTTACGACTTTTTAAAGCTTAAAGTTAAGAATTTTAAATGTAATCTTTTATTTTTTTTACCTGTTAAAACCCATCAGAAACCCTGCATATGCAAATTACTGTTCAGTACAATGTGGATGACAAGAAAATCTTGAAACTTCATGACCAAACTGAGTAGTAAAAGAGCAGCTCGCAGTGTGTGTGGAGTCTCATGTTAAATACTAAACTTAAAAGTGAATTTCTACCGAGATTAAAAAAGTGGTGAATCTAAACATCATAACTCTTTAGCTGAGTGTTACTGATCAGAAATTTGCTCATTTATGCCGCAGTACCACCAAGCTGCCACAGGAGCAACACCTCCAGGGTGTTTAAGCAGAACAGCTCCAGGTATGTTGTATCAAGGCTGAAGCAGACATCTGACCCAAACTTTATAAACTGTAGAAGGCAATGTAAAGATTCTTTAATGATCTCTCCTGAAACCATACTGCACCTATATGCACAATGCTTTAGTCTCTGTATTGTATATAAACCATCTCACATATGGGTCCCAATCCAACTCACATTAACACTTACAATGGTGCTTTTTAATCTTATCACTTATTTACATACAAAAACACATGGTCTGTGACACATAAAACCCAGTTCATTTAATATACAATACATACAATGCTACAAAGGGATAAAATTAAATGCACACACCATTATACAAAAGCTACATCTTCATCCAGACATTTCTGTTCTCAACACAATATTTAAATTACATGCATGCTGTTAAAAAGGGCATGAGTGGGAGATTAAAAGAGGAAAATATCTTCAAGTGTGAGTCCTTCGAGCAGATGAGTAGTGCTAAAGGATATGCTTATGTAAGTGTTACACGAAAACACATACACGTAAAATTACTGAGAGTAAAAAGAACTAAGAAACAGACATCAGGTTAAACAAATTCATCAGTATGTTTAAGATTACATGTCCGACTGATTGTGCAGTCACATTCGACAGGTTTAACAGGTCCATGAGATGTAGTGAGGCATCAGGACCTCCAGCTGTAGGAGTAGTCCCTCATGTTGAGGTGTCTGAGGGCACTCTTGCCAAGCGTCGCCTGCTCCATCAGCTGCTGCACTGTGTGTTGCTGCAGACCACACCGGCTTAATTCCTCCAACACGTTACTCTGTATTTAAAAAAGAAAAAAGAGAAGGAAGTGATTATAATTTGCATTTCCAGGCAACACTGACCCACTTCATAACTGTGAGATTACAGATTATTTTCTGCATCCAGAAAACAGTTAAGTGACTGTCCAAAGACCAACCAACCCCAATAGTGGCTTATTCTCTAATTTATCAGTGACAATTGTCTGGCATCATAAACAAAATGAAGCCTGGAGAGCGACATACCTGTCCGTCAGATTCAGCTGGCCTGGTGACTGGTACATTTAGAACAGCAGTGGGCTCGTGTGTGTAAATTGCCATGGAGAAGTCGCCCCTCTGGGCTGGTCTCAGGAGCTGTGAAAGTGTGTGTAGTGCATGCGGCATTATGGGGCCAGTGACCTCCAGACTGCACACGTCCTGAAATCCTGTCCTCACTTGTGTTTTCACATTTACACTTCGTGCCTGGAGTCACAAACCAGTACACATACCCACATATTAACACAGTACACTTTAGATAAACTGATGTTTATTGTTAGAGGACACTAAAATAGACATGAGATTAATTTTGGCTCCTCACCTTCAGTGTGTGCAGTGTAGCTCCTCTGAATGCTGTTGGAGCCAGCAGTGTTGGAGGTAACCCTGCCTGAGGACCAGCTGCAGCTACCAGGCTTTTGCAGTTGATGAGGAAGTTGATCAAGGTGAACGTGTTTGAGCCTTCTACCAGAACTACAGATTCAGGCCTGTGGTCCACTCGTACCTCGTTGTGCTCTTTACGCCTATCAAATAACACAATCAATCAATGTATATGAAGACCTACAGATGATTATTTTGAGGTCTCCAGATAATAAAACTGCAGTCAGGTCCATTAAATGTTCTTTGCAGCTGTGTATATTTTCACTCATTGAATCAGACACATAAATAATGACATAAAACAAACTAGGGCTGTTGCTATTGATTATTTTAGTAATTGAGTTTTCTACTGATTATTTCAACGATTAATCAAATTATCAGATAAGAAGTTTTTTTTTTTATTAAAGAGGGATACTAACGAATAGAGAAAATAGGACAGGTCTCTTAAATTGAGTAATTTGTTTTCTTTTTAGAAAAAACTGCATTGTGTTTTCATGTTTTAATTAAAAATTTTCCAAACTTTGGAATCTTATCCTCGACCTCCTTCATTTTTCATTCTGTAGTGTCTTTTGTGTTCCCTGTAAAGTGCGCTCCAGAGTTTAGTGGGTGGTGCGTCAGTAATAATGGTCCGTGGGGAAACGCAGTTCTCCCTGTGTAGTTAAATGAACTATAGCTAAGAATCGAGGTAAAATTTGCCTTAATCAATTTTTGTAATCGAATTACCAGAGTTACTCGAGGACTCGTTACAGCCCTAAAACAAACCCATTCATCATAAGATACAAGAAGTTACTGAGCAACTAAAAATCTTTGAAGATGGATTTGGACTGAAATATAACTCTGGTACAGGACCACAGTTTGAACAAACAGTTCTGTTTTTACACGCCCATCAGATGAACTAAAATAAATGGACATTCAGCGCCACCCAGATGAGGAGGGGTTCCCTTTTCAGTCTGGTTCTTTTTAAGGTTTCTTCCTAATACCATTTTAGGGAGTTTTTCTTTTCCACAGTCACCACTGGTTCACAAATTTGGGATAAACTTTAAACATTAAGAACAAACTTATAGGCACTAAAATTATACATTCCAAATTTATAATCTTTTTAAAGCTGCTTTGGGACAATGTCCATTGTTAAAAGCGCTAAAAACAAATAAAACTGAATTGAATGACGACAAAAGAAAAAGTGTCGTATGTTGTGTAGCCATGTTCCTATGGGCAGAGATTCTGGCCAAAGTTCCAACCAAAATGTATCAGTGCATTTGTTTAATAAAAACACACAAAAAATGCTCAACATACAGCTTGATTGAGAGGGCATCAGGCTTCTTGATCTTGTCTTGTACCCCCATCTCTTTCAGCCAGGAGAAACATTCATCATCGTCCTCCTCCTCCTCCACTTCGTCCTCCTCTTCTTTATCATCATACTCATATGTCCTGAAACAGAAAGTGGTGTCAGTGTTGCACTGTAATGCTGAAGTAGATGCAATCCACTGAATTCAGTAAACAAAAACACTAACAATGTACTGCTTTGTTCATTTCCATCAGTCAGTTGAGAGTCATTAGAATGAGAGGAGCTGTTCTCTTTGCTCTTCCTTTTCTCCTCCAGCAGAGGGAGTGAGAACTCTATGCCTATAGAGAAACACAACATCCAAACAGACAATGCATCAAATATTGACGTAAACATAGGATATGGTCATTCTCAGAATTTCCAAAATTATTACAATTATATTTGAAATAGGGAAAATAAATAAAATACAGCATATATACATTATTAAGTCACTAAATAAAAAATATTGACTCAAAAAGAAACTATAAGATACTGTTTTATGAAGCTGTGACTTCAGTGATAAAAAAAACAAAAAAAAAGGTGCAAAATGTATTCATTGACATCATCTAGACTATGATCAGTCTCAGTTAAATAGTTCAGCTCTTCTTGATATACTTGTTTATGTAATTAAGGGCATTTTGCATTAAATATTACATTTAACATTTCAGTAAACAATGTGTTTTTTTGTTTTTACCTTCAGCTTTTATGGCTTCACGCAGCCCCCTGGTGGTTGGGGAAAGCAGTGCGCTGATGCCTTTAGCACCACTCAGTCCTGCTGCTCTGAACAGCACAGTGAACTGGTAGGAACAAAGGTAAAAGTATGGACAGAGTTTGGCCTTTAGGAGACTGTACAGAGAAGTCAAGCTCACTGACCTGTAATATGAAGGAAAAGCACAGTAAGTAGTTATATAAATATATATCAATGGCAAATTAATTAAAACCAGGAATAAGAAGGTTTCCAAATATTATTGCAACATTTTAACAAATAAGACATGCTTAGCATGTACAGCCATATAACACCATGTTATCTTTCTCGCTTACCATTCACTCATCAGGCTCTGTTGTAAGGCAGTATCTTGAGCCCATGGTGTACTCTTGTCTGAGAAGCTGCGCTTGGCGCCGATCCGGGGGAACAGAGAGAGCCACGGCAGAGAAGGATGTTGCCAGTACTGCAGACACTGCTGGAAACCACAACGGAGCTCTGCACAGCTCCGAGGGTCCTGAAAAATACAAATAATGAAAACAAAATTTTAATTTTCCTACTTTACAGGTTTCAGGAGTTGTGAAATTGTGAAATGCAAACACAGTTTGGGATTAGTCATTCTACATCCACATGAATGTCAGGACCCAAGTTTTCTCATAAGATCATTGCCCAGAGTGTCACATTGCCTCATGCTTGCCCATTTTTACTGATTTATACACAACTTTGAAGGACTGACTGTTCACTCACTGCCAAATATATATGCCACTCCATGACAGGTGACACTGTAATGAAATAATCAATGATATACAAATCACCTCAGCGGTTTTAATGTTATAGCTGATATAATTAAAATCATCTTTCATTAATTCAAAGGAATGTCCTGTATGCCCCATTCATTGACCGCTCAGAAAATGCTGAAGCAACATGTATGTTCATGGTCCTGCGTTCCAGTGCTAAAGACATTGATTAAAAATATTTTGTAAAGAGATTAAACAGTGAGAAAGGACCAGGGTCATTTTCTCCTCCAGGTCAGCATGGATTATGTCTGTGTGACACACCAGCATATTACATATGTTTATCATCACTTAAATGCAAGTGGAAAAACAAGTCTTTATTAAAAATTTAAGATAAAAACTGATGTAGCTCACCAACTCTAATGAGGAATTAATGCATTACCATTAACTATATACATTTTTGATCTTCCCCAAGTCGCTCACAAATAGACTTTATTGTTCCGTGACTGAGGCATCACACGTTCATGTGTCTAATTTTCTTGACTGATGTTTTTATTAGAGGAGGAAAAAAAATTATTTTGAGTGCTAATTATAGTAGTGTGTAAAAACATTGAATGTACACAATGAGAATAAAGTTGACAACTTTGGCAGGTAAACACGCATCTGCATCATTATTTCTAACACATCAAAACATGCATAAATATAGAAGTAAATAATGGTCTGTTGTATGCATCATAACAATAAGTAAAGAATAAACTTGTTTCGATGAACCAGTTCTTAGAGCAGATGCAGATTTGCTCGAGTATATAAATAATACCTGGATATTCTGTGGTAGAGGAGTGTACTCTGCCCTGCAGTGCAAGCTCAGGCCCTGGGCTTCCTCTTGAGCTTTCAGATGCTCAGCCCAGGCGAAAGACTGTGGAGAGGTGATGAGCACTCGGGTCTTCAGGCTCCAGTCTGCTGGGTATTCTCCACACACTTCTGGCTGGGACTCACTTCTTACATCAGGAGCTCCTGGACTCTATAAGGAGCAAAAGATAGATCTTTAAGATCTAAAAGGGATCCATGAAATTTAATGCTCAACAAACTTTGAAAAGAAAGGACCATCTTAGTGCTAATGAAAATAAGAAAGAAAGACTGATTAAAAAAAAAGTCATATTCGATGAGCATGAAATGAAATAGCACTGACAAAAAACATCCACATAAATGCCAGGACTCAAGGTTTCTCCACAGAATTTTACACAGAGCATCGCAATGCCCCCACTGCTGCCTCTGCCTTACACTTGCCCATTTTCCTGTTTCCAACACAGGAACTATACGAGCTTACTGAACTCACTGCCTAATATATCCCACCTTTTGACGAGCGACGCTGTAACAACAACCATCACATAAAGTCCACATAGGAGTAGCGATAGTACAGTAGTAAACATGGACATGCCACATTATTTGTGTACCGTTACATCCTGTGCAACGTCAGTCACGCAAACAAAACACTTCCTCAAATGACACAAAGATGCCATTCTGTTAAAATGTAAGGAGTTAAACTGCAAATTTGCCTAAAAACAGGTTGTGTATCGAGTCCAGTGTTTATTGTCTTTTTTCGGTTGTTTGTCTGAATCTCAAGAACACAGGACAGTTTTCTCAACACTTCAACTCTGTCCTTTGGCTCAATTTTACAAAAAATGCTGCCTGCAATTCATCATAGATACAGTGCATTGCAAAAGTATTTATACCTCTTAATTTCCACATTTTGTCACATAACCACAAACCTAAATTTATTTAATTGGGATTTTATGTGATAAACCAACACAAAGTATCGCATAATGGTGAAGTGGAAGGAAAACGGTGTACATGGCGATAAAAATCTGAAAAGTGTGGCGTGCACATTCATCTGCCCTGAGTCAAACACCTTTAGGGTCTTTTTGAGAATGTCTCTACCAGCTTTCCACTTCTACAGACTGTAATGTTTGCCCATTCTTCTTTGCAAAACAGCTCGAGTTGAATCAGATTGGATGGAGAACATCTGTGAACAGCAATTTTTCAGTCTTGCTAAAGATTCTCAACAGGATATAGGTTTGGACTTTCTAACATATGATTATGCTTTGATCACATCCATTCCATTGTAGCTCTGGCTGTATGTTTAGGGTCATTGTTCTGCTGAAAGGTGAACCTCCTCCCCAGTCTCAAGTCTTTTGCAGCCTTTAATATGTTTTCTTCCAGGATTGCCCTGTATTTAGCACCATCCATCCTCCCATCAACTTTGACCTGCTTCCCTGTCCCTGCTAAAGAAAAGCTTTTCCACAGCACAATGCTGCCACTACCATGTTCTACAGTGGGGATGGTGTTCAGGCTGATGTGCAGTGTTGGGCTTCTGCCACACGTAGCATGTAATCCAAAAAGTTACATTTTGGTCTCATCTAACCATAGCACCTTCTTCCACATGTTTCCTGTGTCACCAACATGCCTTGTGGCAAACTGCAAACAAGACTTCTTATTCTTTTTTTTGTCAATAATGGCTTTCTTCTTATCACTCTTCCATAATAGCCAGATTGGTAGAGAGCATGACTAATAGTTGTCCTGTGGACAGACTCTCCCTTCTAAGCTGAAGATCTCTGCAGCTCCTCCAGAGTTTCCATGGGCATTCTGGCTGCATTCTAGATCAATGCTCTCCTTCCCTGGCCTGTCAGTTTAGGTGGACATGGTCTGAGGTGGTCTTGGTAGGTTAGCAGTTGTGCCATACTCTTTTCATTTTTGGATGATGGATTGAACAGTGCTCTGTGAGATGTTCAAAGCTTGAGATATGTTTTTATAAGCTATCCCTGCTTTAAACTTCTCCACAACTTTATCCCTGACCTGTCTGATGTGTTCTTTAGTCTTCATGATGCAGTTTGTTCACTAATGTTCTCTAACAAACCTCTGAGGCCTTCACAGAACAGCTGTAATTATACCGGGATTTAAGTACACACTGGTGACTCTAATTACTAATTAGGTGACTTCTGAAGGCAGTTGATTGCACTGGAATTTATTTAGGGGTATCAGAGTAAAGGGGGCTGAAAACATATGCACACCACACTTTTCAGATTTTTTTTGTAAAAAAGTCTTTAATGCCATGCATCATTTTCCTTCCAGCACAATTATGCGATACTATGTGTTGGTTTATCACATAAAATCCCAATAAAATATTTGGGACACATTTAAGTTTGTGGTTATAACATAAAATTTGGAAATATTCAAGGGGTATAAATACTTTTGCAATGCACTGTATATAGGAGTTAATAAATAATAGACTTGTTTAATATGTTTATCCATGTTTTCTTCTGCACAAACTGACAGACCAATAAAACATAGCAGGAATGAATCTGAACAGATACTAAACACTGCAGATGTGCAAACACATGCACGCATGCGCACAAACTTCTGATTTCTGTCAAATATATTTTCAAAAGAACAGAGTTTTTTTTTTTTTTTTTACACACCTTCAGGATGGGTGTGGATTTTTCCACCTCAAACACATCCTCTTCGAATAAGGATTGATCTTCAGAAAGAGAAAGCACTTCTTCTGGCTGTGAGAAACACAATAAAACAGAATTATTACTGAGATCCTGAATATTAACATGAATAAGGACATGGCTGATGTGAGGCTCTTTTATGGTCCTGAAGTCCAGATATGAAAAGCAATTTCATGCCCATTAGGGAGGCACAAGCCAGTGCACTCTTAGTGACGGTCCCAAGCATGGATAAATGGGGAGGATTGCGCTATGAAGGTCATCCAGCATTAAACGTGCCAAATCTAATATGTGGATCACAAACCTAAATTTCATACCGGACTGGTCGAGGCCCGGGTTACCAACGACCACCACAGGTATCGTTAGCCAGCAGGGTACCAGTGGAAATTGGGCTACTGTTGGCTGAAGGAGGAGAAGGAGAGAAGGAAGACGTCTACAATGACAACAGGAAAAGGAGAAGTGTAGGAGAGTGGAGGCTCGGGTTGATGCTTTAAATGTTGGTACTATGACTAGAAAAAGGGAGAGTGTTAGCTGACATGATGGATAGACGTGTGTTCAGTAGACCGAGTGGAAAGAGAGCAAGGCCAGGATCATTGGCAGTGGGTTTAAACTGTTTTATCATGGTGTGGATGGAAAGAGAAATGGTATAGAGGTGATTCTGAAGGAAGAGTACAGTAAGAGTGTAGTGGAGGTGAAGAGAATTTCTGATAGGGTGATGAACGTGAAGCTGGAAGTTGAAGGGTTGATGATAAATCATCAGTGCTTATGCTCCACAAGTGGGTTGCGAGATAGAAGAAAAGGAAAGATTCTGGAGTGAATTAGATGAAGTGGTAGAAGGTGTACATATAATAAAAGATTGGTGATTGGGGCAGACTTTATTGAGCATGTAGGTGAAGGGAACAGAGGTGATGAGGAGGTGATGGGTAGGTATGGCCTTAAGGAGAGGAATGTGGAAGGGCAGAAGGTGGTAGATTTTGCTAGAAGGATGGAAATGGCAGTGGTGAACACTTATTTTAAGAAGAAGGAGGATCATAGGGTGACCTATAAGAGTGGAGGAAGGTGCACACAGGTGGACTATGTTCTATGCAGGAGATGCAACCTGAAGGAGATTGAAGACTGTAAGGTGATGGCAGGGGGAACAGTGTAGCTAGACAGCATTGGATGGTGGTCTGTAGGATGGTTTTGGAGGTGAAGAAGAAGAGTAGGACAGTGAGGACTGAAAGAAGAATAAGATGGTGGAAACTGAAGGAGGAAGACTGTAGTGTGAGGTTCAGGGAAGAGGTCAGACAGGGGCTCGGTGGTGGTGAAGAGGTGCTGGATGAATGGGCAACTACTGCAGAAGTGATAAGGGAGACAGCTAGAAAGGTGCTTGGTGTGACATCTGGAAATAGAAAGGAAGTCAAAGATGGAATGAGGAAGTGCAGGAGAACATAAGGAGAAAGAGGTTGGCAAAACAGATTTGGTATCTGCAGAGTGATGAGAAAAGTAAGCAGGAGTACAAAGAGATGCGGAAGCAGGTGAAGAGGGATGTGGCGAAAGCCAAGGAAAAGACATATGAGGAGCTGTAGGACACTACACTAAGGAAGGAGAAAAGGATTTATACCGATTGGCCAGTAGAGTAGAGCAATAAAGGATGGAGAGGGAAATGTGTTGACTAGTGAGGAGAGTGTGTTGAGAAGATGGAGGGTGTATTTTGAGCAGCTGATGAACAAGTAAAATGAGATAAAGAGAAGGGTGTATGGTGTGGAGTTGGTAAAGCAGGAAGTGAATAGGATTAGTAAAAAGAAAGTGAGAGCAGCAATTAAGAGGATGAAGAGTGGAAAGTCGGTTGGACCAGATGACCAGAAGTGAGGAGATGTTTAGGAGAGATGGCAGGGGAGTTTTTAACAAGAATGTTTAACAAGATTTTGGAAGGTGAGAGGATGCCTGAGGAATGTAGAAGTGTGCTAGTACTGATCTTTAAGAATAAGGGAGATGCAGTTACTACAGGGAAATTAAGCTGATCAGTCACACCATTAGGTTATGGGAAAGAGTATTAAAAGCCAGGCTGAGAGAAGAAGAGGTGCCCATCTGTGAGCAACAGTATGGTTTTATGCTGAGGAAAAGCACCACAGACTCATTATTTGCTTTAAGAATGTTGATGGAGAAGTTTAGAGAAGTTCAGAAGCAGTTGCATTGTGTGTTGTGTGAAATGAGTTTATTAGATGGACCGTGCATGTAGGAGGTTTTTGGGAGAAAGTGAGGTTTGATTGAGTTGGTTTGGACATGTGCAGAGGAGAGACATGGGGTATATCGGTAGAAGAATGCTGAGTATGGAGCCACAAGTCAAACTTTGTGATCCTCTGATTTAAAGTATTAGGAAGTAAAGTCCACAGGCAGATTTACTGTCACCTGGAGCCCAGACAACAGATAAATAACAGTTTCCTCTGAATAATTACACCATAATTACACTATAATTATTACACACATAAAATAACCAGCTTGATAAACAGATGGATATAACCTCTCTCTCTCTCTCTCTCTCTCTCTATATATATATATATATGATTATGTACAACTTAATAATTATATTACATTATACACAACTTAATAATAATATCTAAATGTACAATATGTATTTAGAAGCTATTCAGAATATATATTAAAAAAACAAACCTCTAATTGTTAATTTAATATTAAAATAGTAAAGAATTAAACCCATGTAGGTTTTCACAGCTTCACTGAGACTCCATTCCTCCTGTACACAGTAACCACACGGTCGATTGTTCATCAGTGATGAGCGGAAAAGGCGCTGAATAAACGAACCTCAAACAAATAACAATAAAATAACAATAAAATAACAATAAAATATGCGCGCGCACGTCTATATCATTGATCTTTATTAAAATAGTACCTGTGTATTATCGCCGCGGAAGAGTTTCTCTCCCCGCCACGGTACCGCGGGGTTTTCTCCCTCACACACAGCGCTGAGGGACGTCCTCCACTCCTCCGGGTTCTCTGCACGGTTCCTCTTCTTCGGGCTGCTGTAGGTGTTTTCGATGTTGGCGAACGGGTTTCTGCGCTTCGCCTGGGCGCCTGCTCGGGTCTGAGGGTTGAGCAGTGGCCCGGGGGAGAAAGGCCGGATAGAAGTTCCTGCCGAGCCGCTGGTTGCTGCAGCGCCCCGGCTCAACACCTCGCTCCGGGCCCGCTTTCTCCTCATGCGGAGGACATCACACGGTTTCTTAAAGCTCGGGGAGTAACAGCTCTGATCCGCCATCGCGTAAAAAGGATGATTTAACGTGACACGAGAGACGCGCGGAAACACACCACACCACACCACACCGTGCTGAGGCTCAGCGCGCGCTTCGCTTTCTTCTTTTTTTGCCTTTTCTAAATTTCGCGCGTGACGTGAGCACGTCAGAGTCTCGCGCTCTCGCCGTCACTACACTACTGCAGCTGCGTTTATTTTACGCAGACCCCGCGGTTCCCCGACTGGGCGTTCGATCACTGAAGCTGCGTAATTCTCGCGCTGATGTGTGTGGGTTTTTTTTAAGCCGACAAAGTAAAAGGCTCTTCCGACACACATGAAAAGAGCTGCGAAATGATCAGTTTGGCTGACATGCGCACTAACATTGCTCACTAGCATACTTTACAATTTTTTTTTATTTTTTTTGTACATCAACCTAAACAAGTAAACAAAATAAAAAACAATATAAAAACATTAATCAATGAAAGACTCCCACTGTACCTTTATTTATTTATTTATTTATTTATTTATTTATTTATTTATTTATATTTGGAAATGCCAACCAGCTTAACATGCCACCAACAAACATGCCTTTGGACTGGGAGAGGAAACCGAAATACCCAGAGGAAACCCTGATGCACACAGACTCCTCGAACCTGCAAGCCTAGATGCAGACCAAACATGCTATTGTATTGCATTGAATTATATTATAGGACCAAGATGCACAACGTGAGGCCCAGCATCTCTCCAGATTTCACAATTATTAGTAATTTCTCTACTAATTGCAAGTTTATTTACTCAAAATAGCTTTGCATAAATTTCATACAACCAGCAAGCACTACCAGACATTGGTCACAGACATACTGACATATTTACATATTTATCTGCACTTGTTAGATTGCACAATGCTTATATTTGTACTTCTAGTAGATGCTATTCTGTTATACTGTTATGCTATACTATATTTTGTTGCTGTGTACCTGTACTATGCAATAACAATATTGTATCTATCATATTCTAATATACTGATTATTTTTTAATTAATAATTATACTTATAATTTTTTTTGCTGTGTTTGAATGTATTAGAACATAACAATTTTTATGTATTTTTAGATTTTTAGATTCTTAATTTCTATAAAGCTGCCATACCACAATTTTTATTTCTATAAAAAATTAATGTTAATTTAAAAAGAATATTTCCATTTAGAAAATGGACACAAAATATTTAAATCATCAATAGTAATTAGATTAATTTCATTTTTGTTTGTTGACCTTATTGTTTAGTTTGTATAAAAGGTCAAATATTAACTCAGTTCTGAACTCCAGAATATTAATTTGATATGTAAAGCCGATTCATTGAAGACCTTGTTTCAGTGGGCAGTACAGAAAAGTCCGTGCTTCTCCCCCAATATCATCTGCATGCTGGAAATTTATATTCAGATATTTCCATGATGAGTAGGACATGGATTTCACTCATTTGGGGACTTCTTTTTAATATGTTCCCTCATCTCCTAATCCATTCCTCCAGTGTCAGGTGTTTAGATTAATGGAAGTGTTTTGCCTCTGACCACAGTTAATTTCCCCCTGTTTACCATTATCATTTGTGATTAATCACAGTGTGAAATCTGTGAGCAGAACTCAGCTGAAATGACAGGAGATGAGAATTGTTGAGGCAGACGAGTTTTCAGGGGTTAGTGCCCTGGTTATTGATTGTGTTTGCTGTCAGGGCAGATGCAGGAAAGAAGCGTCTGCTTGATGAATGGTGTGTAATTGATAGGTGAGAGACCTTGACTCTTAATCAGTCTTGGGGTGTTTAGGCTAAATTGTGTACGAATATGGAGATCGGGCCAAAAGATCACGAGGAGTTCTCAGCGGTAAGTGAAAAGATTGGAGCTGAATTTTAAGCAAGTTTTCAATTACCTGGTCGATTTAACAGCAGTGACATATCACTCCTAGATGATACCATCCTGTTTATTTTTACTCTGGTTGCTCACTGGGTTTTAATAATCTTGCTTTTATCTCAGACATCTTTTAGAGCTGTGGATCATATCTGCGAGGTGCGATGACAGTTTTAATGTGGACAATATTCTAATTGCTATAAATAACATTACTAACATGCCATTATAAATTGGGCCATGGTTCAACATCTTTTTGTCTTCGTCTCTATTTCTCTCACACTTGCGTGAGAACACACACGTTTGTAACTGTCTCTACACAGATTTTCCATATTTGTAAATGCTAAGTCTCACTGGAACCCCAGTCACTGGAAATATTTTGAACCAGCAAAAGCTTTGCTTAGTGGTGATAGCAAAATGGTGGAACTGTGCTTTCCAATCGTTTGTGGGGAAAGTAACACACACACACACACACACACACACACACACACACATTAATATCCACATATAAATATAAACATTGGTATGTGTGTGTGAGTGTGTGTGTGTGTGTGTGTGTGCGTGTGTGTGTGTGTGTGGGCTAGTGGTGTCATGCTTCTCCAACACCCTCTGCTTTTTATATAATTTTTAAATATATTTTATGGACCTTGGCTTGGATCCTGGAGCTGGATTATAGCTAATGCTCTGTAGTCTCTCAGTGTTGCATTTATGTAGGCCCATGGCCTCTTTTCTCTCATGTGTATGTGTGTGTGTATATATGTGTGTGTGTGTGTGTGTGTTTGTAGGTAGGGGAGCTGGAATTCCAAAATTACAGGTATCACAGAACATTGTGTGATACACAATGTGCCATAAACAAGATGGCAAAAAACGAGGAAAGGAGACAGACTATAAATCTGGAGTCGAAGAAAGAATAGAACTATAGAGACTGGTGAGTATGGAGAACATAAAGTGAGTGCGTATTTATCTGTAAGATAGTGTTGCATGGCACGGGCAGGTCAGGGCTTGTTTGCTTGTCTGTATAAATTCTTCTTGGGTCAGGAATAGCACATGGAAGCAGGGGCTGGCAGAGGGGGTATTAGAAGCTGGCACCATTTTAGGAGCCTGGCCATTCTTGTCCTATCAGCACAAGATGACACTGAGAGCCTGAGTCTACCCACTTTCCCTGTTGATTTCTTGTGACCCTGAGCGTTGCTCATTGAACAGAAAGAAAGACGCCACACGACGTTGTCTACAAACAATCAGCTTCTTCACAAGGTTTACATTCACAAAATAAAAGCAGTGCTAAAAAAACATATAGGCTATGTAGCATTTCTAGTTTTCTCGAGTGTGGAGGTCAAAGACACTGTCACCGCCAACACCAGTTAACCAGTGAGAAGTAGTTTACAGTCTATTTACATAAAAAAAGGGTGAAGTGTGGGTTACAGCCAAACCTGTCCACTATCTAGTTGTATCTGGAAATCAGGTGGAGATCTGAAATACAATAGAGACGAGTTTGCACTGTAAGAGGACAGCCTTAATAGGGCAGTGACTGATGAGGTAAAGTCTTATAAACCTGGGACTGCATGGGCAACAGTGCTCTAGGTCTCTTTTAACTCTTAAATGGAAATCAGGCAAAGCAATCCAATGTAGCATGGCCAGATTTGTGAATCACTGGACAATCACAAAGGTCTGAAATCTCAGTGCTTGGTCGAGACCTTATTTAGTTATTGTAAATGACCAGGCAGTTATGTGTGAAATTCATCATTCATTTACACAAATGAATAATTTCCAGCCTACAAGCTGTTTTGGCAGATATACATTTTCTGGCTAATGTTTTTCAGTTATGATGGTATAATTTTTCTTCTTCAAGTTTGATGACAGTGCCATGTCAGTGTATTCATCTAGAAATAGAAGGACCTGGTGTAATAATAATAATAATAATAATAATAATAATAATAATAATAATAATTACAACAACAAGAACAACAACAAATTATCCATAATTATCTTAGGAAAAACAAAACTGAGTCTCATGCTGTGGAAAAACGAGTCCATGCACTCCTCCATCAGCGGTCTACTTCATATTGGTCAACATGTCAGTCCTGTTTCGAGTAAAGCTGGTGCTCAGTACGGCCTCCACACTGCCTCAGAGGACATGCTGGTTGGGGAGCTGCTGTGGCTTTCCTCTGCCTCTACAACAATGTCGTTCTGATTCGGCAGTGAGGGGTGGAGGAGGGCCGAGCCCGTTGAGGCGCTGGTGCACGGCGGCAGGATTCTGGGGGGTGAACGGTCTCCCCCACTTCCACCCGACATCATAGAGAACTGGTACGAGCCGGTAGCGCTGCTGTAATAGAGGTGATAGGGGGAAGAGCTGGCTTGGAAGTGTCCGCTCTGGCCCTGGGAGGAGCCGGCAGGGTAGGGAGGAGGTAAGTAAGTGTGGTAGCGGCCAGCGGGGGCAGTCATGGCTGACATGCCGATACCTATAGCGTTGGTGACGGTGGTAGGAGTGTAGGTGAAGGCTGCGGTGGGGTACGGGACGCGGTGGTCAGCGAAGCGGTTGTCTGGCAGTGAGGGGATGGAGGAGAAGGGACGCTCCAAACCGACACGTGGGTCACTGAACAGATCCGAACCTACAGGAGGGAAATAATTTTAACATGGATGTTTTCTGTGGAGAAATGAATCTTCAAACACATGATACTGTATTTACCT
This sequence comes from Silurus meridionalis, assembly GCF_014805685.1. Taxonomy (NCBI): domain Eukaryota; kingdom Metazoa; phylum Chordata; class Actinopteri; order Siluriformes; family Siluridae; genus Silurus; species Silurus meridionalis. The sequence continues at coordinate 15,929,617 of NC_060907.1, forward strand.
TCCAGCTAATAAAAAACATACTACATGCAGACGTTTGAAAGGCATCAGCCAATAACTACATTAGCTAATTTCACTTCATTATAACTGTATTAAATATTTTCATGAAAACATTTTGTAAAAAGGTTAGAGAGACCAGAGAAAGAGTCCAGTCCAGAGTGTTATGAAACAAAATTTTTTTTCTTACACAAGCTATTTCAAAACAATAAACCATTAAAATAAATTGATGATTGTCAACACTGCTGCAAAATGAGTGAAGAGTTTAAACATGTAACATGCAGCACCAAAAAGAGAAGTGTTTTACGCACAAATAGAGAAAGCTTTTGTCTTCTATTCCTTTATTTACATGGCATAAAGACACGATCAATCCAAGTTTTCTCTCATATCCTTTTAATCTACATGTCGTAATAGTGGATTAAGGACAAAAAATTCGAAGCTGAGTTTGAGTTGCTCCGAGATCGCTGTAAATGGAAATGTATGCAATAACATTACTGAGGGCGACAATCTGATAACGAACCACTTTCCAATGTCAACTGCAGACATATTTTTTGTCGAACTTGAATATGTCAGACTTTATTACACCAGATTGAATTAAAGATTTATTTAAGTTTCTCTCCTGAGCAAAGACAAAAATCCATATCCAATAATTTGTGAAAATTACCAGTATGTATAGTGTGCTTTAAATATGAATTAAAACATTATTTCTTATTGTAAACAAATGCACCGACTCACCTGAAGGATTAATATGCTGATAAATTCAAATTTATGTTTATAAATCACACACTGACTCTAAACCTCATGATGTAAATTTTGATAATGCATTGTCATTTTCTGTGTTATTTGCTATTATTATTATTATTATTATTATTATTATTATTATTATTATTAGCTATTGCCCTTACTACTGCCTTGATTTATGATTTATTTCTTTTAAATTATAATATTACTCTGTATTATTAGTCTGCCATGAGTTTGATCATACAGATACACCACATATAAATTTGATTAATAAGAGAACTGTAGGTGGAATTTATTTACGCACGTTTTAAAATCAAGCCTGATTAATACAGGTCTCTCGTACTAGCATGGCCATCAGTAATGCACAGATGATGTGTGATCATACGTAACATGCTGGTGCATTTCAGCTCTTACAGTGTATTGGATTGCGGCTGGGCGAGATGGGCGTCGTGGGATGAATAGTGGGTGCAGAAATAGCACCCAGGTAAGGATAGGATTGATCATATGTCCAGGACGGTGACGTCTGCATTTGCCTGGTGTCTGAAAAAACAAGATGGATTATTATTATTATTATTATTATTGTTATTATTAATATTATCATTATATATTTTATTATTATCATTATTATTATTATTTCATATCTGTAAATAAAAACACTAAAACTCATGTGCTTAATGTCAGTTTCTTTTTAAATAAATAGGTGTAAACCAAAATGTGAAAAAAAAGATGATTTCCATGAGATGTTCTCATATCCTTATATTCCTTATACTGAATTGGTGGCTTTAATACAGATATGCGAAATAACAGTGTAACATTTAAACAGCCACAGAGCCTCCATTAAACACTGAACTCTTTCTTAACATGTGCAAATCAGCGCTGTAACCAGTTTACAGGGCTGGAATATTGCATTAGAAGTGGGTTTTGTGAGAGCTGTTATGTCCACCTGGAAATAAGCATAATATCATTTCATGCTGATGTGTCATAACCAGGAAACACCATTTTAGGAGATAAATCATTGTTTAAGCCTGTGATGTGGTCTGGATTTTCCTTCATCCCATAATGGTATCAGGGCTAATGCATAACAAACACTCTCTCTCTCTCTCTCTCTCTCTCTCTCTCTCCTTACGATCTTATAAATGCTTGCCGATAGCCTGCAGACTTCCAGACAGAAGGGGAAGGCGAGCGATCAGAGAGGAAGCAAATTACGCACGGCGGCCAAAGCGAGCGTTTCAGGCTGTTTCAAGTGGAGCCAGACTGCGGCACAATGCCAACTCTCTACCCCCCCTGAATCCCAACAGCCTTTTCCAGAAGCCTCCCTCTCTCTTCCCTCCACCTCCCCAGGCCTAGTGCTTCTGCTATGGGCCAGGAGTCACACATGGCTGGGTGGGTGGCTTGAGGCGTCGTTGTGCATCCGGTGCAGGCAAAGCTCATTCATGTTTTACTGGACTCCCACATACACGCACATGTGGATACAAAGTGTGGAGGGAGCAGAATAAGGAGCGAACATGGTGCTCATACCCATACACTTATTCCAAGACTACACACAGACAGAAGTGTGACACAAACATTTTTTGGGGGCTTTTCTCATAAATGATGATTTTCAGAAACGGTACAAATGAACAGGTTTGATTTGATCATCTGACCCAGGTGTTGGTAAGTTGCTTTGTAGATTTTTGCATTCAGAATTAATAAGTGCATATGGATTCTCATTCGTGAACTGATGGAGAATTTGTTTTTGAGTCTTCGTGTTGAATAGACACACCTATCCTATTTAAAGCTATTTATTCTTATCAACATTAGAATGGTTTAGAGCATTTTTAAATCTCAGTCTGCACTTCCTAAAATTCCACTTATGCAGTTAAATACACTCACTGCATTTCACCAATGCTGTCACTTCCTGTCAAAGCACTAACTGCTAAACACACACACACACACACACACACACACACACACACACACACACACACACACACAAACCAAACACACACATTCACAACATACGCACACACATACAGTACACGCTTCTCCAATTTTATTTACAAACATGAAAACACCACAAAAGCCTGATCCTCTAAACTCATACAATCTAATACACACACACCTACACACCCATACACAAGCCTGCCTGTGGTGCCAGCTGCTGCTGATTTACTTTATTATAAAAGAAATGTGCAGAGAGAAAAAGAAAAGAGAGGAGAGTTTATGAAAGAGAATGCGAGCAGGGAAAAAACAGAGAAAGTGCTCTTGAATGACATAATAACAGTTTCCGTTGACGGTGTTTCCAATGCTATTTCTGGCGGCAGGATCAGAGAGAGGAGAAAACAGCACGCGGAGGGAAACTCGCTGTTTTAAAGCTCCATCAGTTCCATCAGCTCTAAGCACATCAGCCAGCCATTCTTCCATCTCTCGACCCTCTGCGTTACTGTGCGTTCACTTTATCTCTCGCTTTTCCATGCATTCCTTTCTCCGTGCCCATCCAAGCTCAACTGTCACACCTTACTTTACTTATCATGTACTACAGGGAGCATGTTTTCATTCAGTTTTTATTTAATAATAATTATAATAATAATAGGGAAATATTATACTTACTCCTACTATATTTTCGCAAATATTAGCTGCTAAATCTGCCAGTGTTTATATATTGCTTAATACTGAATTATTCCCATACGCCTGTATTAATAAAATGTCAGATTTTCTCATACAGCTGCTTCCTGTCAGTGGATTCTCACTTCCCTATTTCCCTGGTCTGCTTCCTCTACAGATGCGTATGCAATCTCTCTCTCTCTCTCTCTCTCTCTCTCTTACACACACACACACACACACACACACACACACACACACACACATGCCTCACTCCTATTTACACTTCACAGAGGAAGAGAAAGTAACAATCAATCTCTCAAGCAGGCCCTCCTGTTTAACTACCCCAATTAGGTATTACCCAAAACAATGAACAAAAAAAAAGGAGAAGTACGCCTAACATGCTAATATAATACCTAACTGTTCTGGTCAGATTCATTTCCCAGAAATTGGCTTCTGTTTTCATCTGGGAAATGGGTTTAAAAAAAAAAAGGCTTACTCACATTTCACAGTAAGCAGTTACTCAAAATTAATGTATAAATACTAAGCATATGTGAACAGCACCATGATGTGGCTTTTACCACATTGGCGTCTGTCATGCAACCACTTTTTGTTGCACTGTTTGTGAATGAACTGTGATTGAAAACAGTCTTGTGTTTTTATACTGTTTTTTTTTTTCACCCAGCAGGATGAAATGGGGCTTTCCAGCCGAAAAGACTCAAAGTGAAATTGAGAAATGATTTTTTTATGGCCTCAGTTACATTTCATAGGACTTGGGTGTATGTGTATTATAGTGTCTAAGTGGTAATGTTTGTATAGTGGCAATGAGCATATGTGTTTGTGTGTGTGTGTGTGTGTGTGTGTGTGTGTGTGTGTGTGTGTGTGTGTGTGTGTGTGTGTGTGGTGCTCTGCTCAGGCACGCTCATCTAAGTTGCAATCAAAGGTGGCCTTGTTCTCTTTATTTGTTATGTCTGTATCTTCGATGGTGTGTCACTACATACCCTCATGTCACTCGGTAAGAAAAATAGGACATCAAACAACTTCACTGGTAAATGATGAAAAAATAAACTACCATCAGTTGTGACCTAACTGAAACTTTTATTTTTACACATGTAAAACATCTTAATTATGAGCTAATTGATCTAATATTTCCTATCAAAGACATAATTCCGAATAATATTTCATTCTGTTTGAAGTGATTTTAATCATAACACTAGGTTTAGTAGGTTGTTACCTTATTATACAGGTTTTGACCATATTTCACTATTTGACTATATTTCATGTTTTTCACCTTAATGTTGCTTCTAAAAGGCTCCTAAACAAATAATTAATAGAAAATAAAAGTATCCGAGGCAAAAAGTGTGTATTTGAGGCTGTCAGGAAATATAATTCTATCGGATATGTGAGCTAAACACATGTTTAAGTGACAATGCAGCTCTTTTCATTCATTAGTTTAAAATCATCAGGTAACTTACCAGGTATTTGGCTGTGGGTGGGGCTACCAAAAGGAGGCGTGTTCAGGGTGGGGCGGGGATTGGGTGCAGAAGCTTGGTGAGGACTGCATCTCATGGCACTCCTCCGCAACTGCTCAGAGAAGGCCAGAGCACCAGGCTTTACTGCTTCTTCCAGCTTTTGTCTATGACCTTAACACACGAAAGAGATGTACGTAAAATATGGGAAGAAAGAGAAAGACGATCACATCAATCCCAGGTGGCTGAACAACATGTAACACTAATACAAGTATAATGGTCCTTATTTATAAGCAATACTTCAGTGCCCAAGCCATGATATACTTTATTTTTTATTTTTCCAGCTCTTTTTTTTAAAAGTCCATTTTAAACGTTAATAATGACTCCCAGACACAGCGGTTTCTGCTGTATATCCTGCTGGTGTAGTGGCACCACAACAGAATGTTTCAGTTAGATGAAGAGGAAGCAACTTGGCAGTGCCTGTAGACTAATGTTAGGGATAAAGGGAGGAGGGAGGGATGGAAATATCAGGAAGGAATTTAAGTGTTATATTGAAGTATATGGAATATCCTGGTGGATCAAATGCTTTTTTTGAGTATTTCACCTCAGAGATTTAATTCAATGTAATTATATTTTTGTAGCAAGCATTTAACGATGGACATTGTCTCAAAGCAGTTTTACAGAGATAAAGCATTTATAAAGTTGCATAAGTTTAGTGACTATAAGTAATAAGTAATGAGTGAACCAGTGGTGACTGTGGCAAAGAAAAACTCCCTGAGATGGCATGAGGAAGAAACCTTGAGATTCCAATTGGACCCCATCCTCATCTGGGTGGCAATAAATGTAAATAATTGAATAAAAAAACCATTAAATTAATAAATTAATTAAATGTTAATTCAGCATTCATCTAGGCTGTGTTTTGTGAACTTGAAGCAGTGTGAAAGAGAAATGATCATTTAAAAAATATTCTGGGTTAACCAAATTTCATGCTATGGCTGTTGAAGTTTCTAGATTTTGAATTGTATCTCGAAGTAGTATGTTTTCACATGTGTGTTTGTGAGATACATTTCTTATTACAATTAGTCAAGTACAACTCTGTTACATCCTGCATGAAGTATGAAAATGTATTGCTGTTTATATTTGGAAAGTGCATGCAGCTGCTAAGGGAGAAAAATACAGTCCAATTTATTGCCAAATACATACAAAAGCTGTCCTCAAATGTTACTGAGCTAGTCAGTAGGTTATGCAAACCATCCAGGGAAAGGAAAAATCTATCTATCTATCTATCTATCTATCTATCTATCTATCTATCTATCTATCTATCTATCTATCTATCTATCTATCTATCTATACACACACACACACACACACACACACACACACACACACACACACACACACATACGTGTACGTGTATATATATATATATATATATGTGTGTGTGTGTGTGTGTGTGTGTGTGTGTTTTATTCTGTGCATAAGTTCCACCGAATAGCATTTTTGCATGTGAAAGTTGTTTATGCGCTGTATACTCCACTTATACACAGTCCACTCCCAACTGAGCATGAATGTCTGAGTGTCTGCTCCTGACCTCACACATAGACAAGCAGGAAGCAGGAGGGATTAATGATTGCAGGCGATGAAAGGAAGAAGGGGGGGCATAAAGGGACAAAAAAAGACAAGTCTCTCAGCTGTGCGAAACCATCAGACACACTTGCCTCGTATTCTCATAGGCACATGCACGCCGACACGAGAGGAGGAAGTCCTCCTGAAACCAGAGCTCCGGTTCGAGGACGTTGAAGAAGAAGCCAGAAGTGGCGAAGCCTCCATATGGTGGCATAGCCCTACAGCTTCCATAAGCACAAGGGCTGGGCATGATGTGCTCTCATCTAAGACCCATCCACCCACACGCCTACACACATTTACACCCCTCATATTAAGCAAAGTATATCAGTGATTCATGACAAGAAGCATCTAATGTTTCTATTGAGTTCTGTAGTGAAGTTTTAATATAAATAATTATATTCAATTGTATTTAAATACTGCACAAACAGCTATGAAGGAACCACGTCATATAAAAGTACATGTTTCAAAATAGCTTGGTTAATGTGAAAAAACCCAATGATATACATTCAAATTCCTATTGTATCTGATGAAACTCAAAACAGCCTATTGAGTAAATGTGAAAACCTGAATATTTCACACGTTTTCCCTTGAAAGCTTTTCTTCTCCATTTTGTGCTCTCTACAGCTACTGGAAAAAACTCACAGAGGTACACCACAATCATCTGCAGACCTCAACACCCTGTTTCTATTAACATACCACCAACCACCACATTAGCATAAAAAGCTGTTGGATAACCATCAACCACAATAAAACATACCTAACCACACACACACACACACACACACACACACACACCACTAAACATGCTTGACTCAGTTCTGGGCATTTCAAATCACATTGATGTGAAATAATTAATACTATGAAATAAAAATAGATATGTGATGAATAAATCCTTCGTTAAATCTTTTTTTACTGGATTTGATTATTCAAACTTACGCCGGGGTTCCCTTGGACCGTCGACTGTAATCTTGATGGCTCTCTGATAGGTGGCCACTTGAGGGGGATTAGTGAAGACAGTGATGGTGAGTGTAAAACTCTTCCCTAAGAAAGAGAGATATAGTGAGTAAGAGAGAGAGAGAGAGAGAGAGAGAGAGAGAGAGAGAGAGAGAGAGAGAGAGAGAAAGAGGACAGTCAATTTATCAAATTATTCAGCTTTATATTAAGTATAAATAGGAAATATCTTGTTACTGTTTGCAATACAGCTTCTGAACAACAGTGGGTTCATCTTTTCCTATTTATACACTCAATCAGCTGGACATTTGTGTTAAATATGTGTAGACACACATGCAAGTTGTCCATGCTACAAACGCTCAGAGGACAACATGGTGCAAGAGAGAAGAAGAAGAGGTGAAATGAGAGAAGCGCCAGTAAGCTGCACCGACTGTCTTTACTCCTCATAAACACATCCACAGACAGACTGAAATGCAAAACATGCTTATGTTAATCCACACAATTACACACACAGATGCTTACATGCACACATACACATGCAAATATGCAAATACACTCCCAATAAATGATTAATCTAAATAAGAGACATGTACAATATCTCTATCATTTTTGCTCAATTCTATTTACACAAGCATGCTAAAATACAAGCAAACTCTGAAACCTTACGTTTAAATCCAATAATGATACAATGTATTCATTATAATAAGTACAATAAATTATTTGTTGATTTCTCTCAGTGTGATTTGTCTAATTTATTGCTGCTAATACTCTGAGACATGTGCAGGAAGCCAGAGAGAGAATTCCTGCACAAGTGGCACACTTCCTCCATCTCTGCCCTATCACTCATCACTGCAATGATGAGACGGACCCGCGAGATGGTGTGGACTTAGAACTGACGCTAGTGTGGAGTCACAGCTGCCCGTGACACAATGCCACACACACACACACACACACACACACACACACACACACACACGCACGCACGCACACAAACACACAGATGACCCGACAAGTGGACATACTCATGCACAGTCTATTACTTAGTGAAGCAGGCCTGGGAAGAACCCTCAGCTGTTCCCAAAAATCTGATAAACTACCTCAGCTACACACATACACACACATATGTATGCTTACACACAAACAGTTTAGAGTGGAGCTGGAGCTGGACAACACACACTCGGTGTGCTATTCTCAGCTGTCAACTCTTCTTTCAGAAATGACCTCAATGCACAAACCGGCCGGTGTATAAATATTATACTTCAATATTCCTGTTCACATAGAAACAATTCTCTCAACATACCTCGACACAATTTCAAAAGCTTTTCCTCAGATTAATTTCTATCTGAAACACATGTTTATCAGGTCAGGTTTATCCTGAATCACAGATACATCCACATGTCATTTACTTAATGTGTGATAAAGCTGAGAAACTACAACTAAATACATGGGTTTATCAACAAAAAAACAACATAATGAAGCTTTTTGTTAAGGATTGCCACACTATCTTTACTTGGTTATTCATTTTATGACAGAAAAATTATTTTCGACAGTCCAGATAAAAAAAAAAAATCTATGTAAAAAAACATACATATAAACACACTCACACACACACACACACACACACACACACACACACACACACACACACACACACACACACATGTATATATATGTAATAAATATATCAGTAATAGAATCTAGATTCAAAATATAATATCAGTGGAGTATAATAGCACAGATAAGCACTACTGACCAGAAATAACATAATAACAGAAATAGAAACTTTTCACACACACACACACACACACACACACACACACACACACACACACACACACACACACACACACACACATACATATCTGTCACATATGCTATACACACGCCCACACACACCCAGACACAGACACACACACATTGTGGTTCAGTAGTTTTAGTGTTTGAGAAACAGACATAGAAAAATAGATAGAGAGAGAGAGAGAGAGAGAGAGAGAGAGAGAGAGAGAGAGAGAGAGAGATTCAGAGAGAGAGAGAGAGAGAGAGAAGAGAGATTCAGAGAGAGAGAGAGAGAGAGAGAGAGATTCAGAGAGAGAGAGAGAGAGAGAGAGAGAGAGAGAGAGAGAGAGAGAGAGACGAAAGAGACATTCTGTCTGGGAGGAGCAGAAACTCACTGTCCAAACAGCCAGGAAATGTGCTGTGTTCCTTAAGGGGATGTCTCCCCACACACAGAGTCTGTTTGTGTGCTGTGTGTGTTTGTATGAGTGTGTGTGAGTGGGTTAGTGTGTGAGTGTGTTTCTGTGTGTGCAGACTGTTGCCTGAGGACTGTGTGTGACTCACAAGTCCATCCATACACAGACTTTGAGGAAACAAACGACAAAGAAAGAGAAGGAAAAAAATAGAGGTATCGATGAAAAATAAGAGAGACAGATGTTGTCTTTGTTCCTGCTTATCAAAAACTATTGGCCATCTTTCAAGGTAGCGAAAGTATGTATTTGTGTGTGTGTGTGTGTGTGTGTGTGTGTGTGTGTGTGTGTGTGTGTGTGTGTGTGTGTGTGTGTGTGTGTGTGTGTGTGTGTGTGTGTGTGTGTGTGTGTGTGCAGTTTACATTTCTCCTCTTCCTTTATACACTCTATTACATTTGTGCCACCCACACTAAACTCGTTTCCATCACTGCGGAGAGCAGGGGTTATCACACACACACACACACACACACTCACACAAACACACACAAACATATATATTTACAGTATTTACAGTGGCTACACATGAACAGACTAACAATTGAACACATTTAGTCACCTGCCTACACACATTCATGTACCAACAAATACACACACACACACACACACACACACACACACACACACACACACATACACACACACACACATACACACACACACTCTATGTAGAATAAAAGGCTGCACTAACACGTGTTCAGCATAACAAGCTCCGGCATGTGTGTTTCAGGCAGCTGCAGGTAAGCCAGGTGGGTTCTATCTGTTAAATCATATCAGGATTGTGAATAGACCCCCATGGTACTTCCTATTTCCCAGAAAACCTGTTTGTGTGTGTGTGTGTGTGTGTGTGTGTGTGTGTGTGTGTGTGTGTTTGTTTTTGAATGTTTTGACTAATCTTTTTGTCATTGTGAAACACCCCCCACACACACACATACAGACACACAATTGCCTACATTATTTAGTAATGTTACTAATACTAGTAAGATGAATTCATATTGCGGCTATTTCCATTCCATATATACTTCCATCGTTTCAGAAATAGCTCGTTTGATCATCGAGGATATAAATTTCATCCCTCGGCTGAGCTAAGCATAAGGATGCATCAGTAGCAGAGTTATTTTGAGATGGGCCTTAATACCTGCTCGTTACAGTAATAAAGGCCGCGATTTCAAAACTTTTATCTGGGAGAGTGATGTTAATCGAGCCGCGAGACAACACCGTGATGTGGTTGCTCCTGCATAAGGTTTGACAGTCTACACAAGACAAAGACAGACATGATTTGAATGCAGAATGCGTAGAAACAGTGTAAGCAGCTGTACAGATGCTGGTTTGACTATGCGCTGATCAAGGGCTAGACGCTTTCCTGGTGTAAATAGAGGCCTGTGGGTTTTCAGAAGAGTCTGCATTTGCACCTGACTTTGCAGGAGTCACATCTAAATGTGTATTATTGGAAATGCAAATAGCAGGTGATACAATTAATATACACACAGGTAAGTATATAATATAAACCTTATACTTATTTTGTCACAGTCCAGCTACTTTGTCTCGGCTGTTTCTGTGTGTGAGAGAGAGTGAAAGAGTGAGAGAAAGATATGTGTGTGCAATACATTAGAAAAAGTTTGTCCTGGACTAATACAGTATACACAAGTGATGTATTTTCCCTGCCAGCTCAGTGAGAGGTTAAATGCAAGCTGACAATGAGGAGCATGAAAGTGAGAAGAGGGAAATAAAGCAACACACACAAACACATGCACACACACACACACACACACACACACACACACACACACACACACACACACACACACACACACACACACACACACACACACACACACACACACACACACACATACCTACATGCACACAAGATGAAAGTGACATTAATCTGCATTAGATGCCTATTAAATTGCTTACCCCTTCCGCTGCGACCAACAAAGCGCAGGTCATTGAAACGTGCCACCTGGTTCTTAATGGCTGCTGTGGCATTGCGGAGTTCTGCTGAGTAATTCTCATCATTTCCTGCCATCACTGTCACGAGTGTGCCATCAGGGATGTCACCAAGGGCAACTACCTATAGCAGGACATGTCAGATTCATTACTTTATTATTATTATTATTTTTTTTTTTGTATTTATTTTATTTCATCACTTATTTCTATTCATTTCACCATTAAACTTTATCCAGGAAGAGCCCAGTTACCAATCCATTAAATAATGCAATAATAATAATTTGTATTATTTTTTAAATTATTGTTTAATTAAATTCAATAATCTTATTCTTATCTTACATTTTACTTTTCTTTTGTTTTCATTTAAATATCAATGCAATTGTGCCAGTAAGTTGGTCCATCATCTGTCTAAGCAGCATTATAAATATCTTTATACTGAAATCTATTTGTAAATATTCTGATATATATACATATATATTTATCCAGTACTGTAATTAATTTACACACTTTTTTAGATTTTCATGGAAATAAATTCCATTTTCATTTTTATATGTACTGATGTCCCTGTGTACATTTTCCAGTAAACTAATGCAATGATTAATTCAGGGCTGATTTATTTATTTATTTATTTTTTGCAGACGGACTTGTCTGGATTTGGATTAATTCACTACTGGTCTTGTTTGTCTGAGTGCTGCTCGGGATCATTTCCCGGGCGCACGGCGGAGAAGCTCTGATGCGGTGCGGTGAAGGAACGTTAATTCCGCCTTCAACCCCACGGACCTGCAGCTAAATGGAGCACAGGGGCGGTTGAGCACCTCAATGACCGATTTACAAATATTTTGTTGACACAACTGCGGTTGTATTAAAAATATCACACAGAAGCTACTATGTAGTAAAAGGAAAAAATAAATAAATTACTAACTGGTTATCACTATACATTTATTTCATATTACATTAAGTGTTTGATCCATTGTAAAAATCGATTGTTCTTTTTTATTCATTTTTTATTTATTTTAGAAATCATTTAGAAATAATTTAGAAATCAAACATAGAAATTAAATATGCATGCAAATAATAATGTTGAGTCTTGTACTGCTAAATAAGAATGCGCACGTGGATATAATTTCCAGTGTTAATAATTGAAATAACTTTTTGTTGATGATCAGGATGCTGTGTGAGCGCGTGAGCGCGGATTCTGCAGAAGGCGTGGAGCCCCGGTGCCCTGGGTGTAGTTTGGTTACCTTGAAGGCGATGGGCAGAGTCTTGTTGCAGCGCCAGTGCGTGGGCAGCACCGAGCACAGGAAGTTGGGACTGTCGGTGCGCACGAGCTCTCCCGGGTGCTCGGAGAGGACCTCCATGCTGCGGTCACACATGCGCAGTTTCCCGCCGCCCTCGTGCGCGCTCATCGCGGGCAGAGCCTCGCTCATCTTCCCCGTGGCCAGGCTGGAGGATGGCGGCGTGAATCGGCGATGGGGGGCCTGGTCTGAAACACATCCGCACGCACACGGGTTCAGGCTCATCCGCATAAAGACTGTTCAAACGCATTACTTGTAGATATGCAAAAAAAAAAAAAAAAAAGAAAGAAAGTGGTTTCTGAGTTCTTTTTTTTTTTTTATGTCCAGAAACGGAATCAGTCGTACAGGCTTTTGCAATATAAAAACGGTTCCTAAATAAACCCCAGTTTTATTATATTTTCCATTAACAAGTCGGTAAAGAGACGCTTCAGACAATGAACAAGAACAAAAAATAAATAAAATAGAATGAAAAAAAATGAAATAATAAAAAGGTTCAGTGTCTTTAACTTGATCATTAAAATAAAAGCTCAAATGCGCACAAAAACCGAATCAAATGCGCGTGTATTCACTTTTACAGTGTTCTCTACAACGTTCTTTAGTGTTTTTACTCTGTATACGGAAATTAAACGGCGTGCACTTGTGCAGAAAATGTTTCTTCCAAAATAAAACAAGTTCCCGTGTCTACGTGCGCGTGGGGTTTAACCCGGGTGACATCCTTTCAACAGGGCGCGTGCCAGAAAATCGCCTCCGAGGCGCATTGAGCGCGTGGAACCGGCGGCGCTGTTCCTGACACTGAGACCGGCCTCCTGTCACTCAGACAACCACAATCGATGCCACATGAGTGTGGTTAAGAGGTTTTAGCTGCTCCGCTCAGCTTACTACTGCTCTGTTCTCTGCAAACACCCCCATACACACACACACACACACACACACACACACACACACACACACACACCCGGCCAGTAATAAACGCTTCTCCAGTGCACCGCACCACCGGGGCGCGCGCGCGCGCGTGTGTGTGTGTGTGTGTGTGTGTTACGAATTAAATTTTTAGCAAGACACAGCTGTTTAAAGGCAGGATTGATGAAAAGAGTAAAGTAATTATGAGCAGGTTGACACCAGTGCGCAAGACAGCAGTGAGGAAACGGAACTCACTACATCACTCACATGGAAACTGCAACGCGTGCCAAACAACAACAAAAAAAAAGAAAAGAAAAGAAAAGAAAAAGCCGCAAATGAATATCATACCGTATTTGGCGTCCCAAAGGAAAACCATTGGTATCCGATTCGAGGTTTTACTTTTCGACCTGTGTGTAAAACCCAGTCTCCAAACACTGCTTGCCAGCGGACAAGGATTAGTCTGGCGGTGGATTTTGACAGCCCGCGCGCGCGCGCTCGCGTGCCTGGTTAGCCTTCGTGCGTCTCTCGTCGAGATGAGGAAAGTTGCGGCGCACTTCGTTTTAAAGCTCTCCGATCACATCTACCATTTGGACTCACCAGCTCGTCCGACACATCTTCATTAAAACACGAGTCATCCCCTAAACCGACTTTCACTTTTAAAACTCGAAACTTGCACACGTGACGACCTGGTTCACGTCCGGCGTGAGTTCTTTAAGAGTAGAAACGAATGCTTGTCGTTCTTCTGGAGCGGTATAATTGTTTAGCAGCCCATGGAGCGCGTTCTGCGTGAGGATTTGGAGCTGTGTCACCCCTGCCTGGAAGGTCCGCTGATGTCGTATGAATGAATCTCCAGGCGAGGGGCTGGCTTTTACTGGCATTGGGCAGTGCAGGAATGCCGCCCGGAGCAGCTCGTTTGCATGCGGGAGGCTGTGAGACAATGCGATTGGCTGGGGAGAATTGCTTCGAGCAGGCTCGACCAATCAGGAAGACGTCCGAAGAGCGCGATAAAGTCCGAGTTGGGACGCCAAGAACCGTCAATGAAATTCCTTGTGCCGGCGCGCGCCCTTATTCCATATATTTTTATTACTTGAAAAGAGATGCGTGCAAAAAAAGTTTTCTTTTCTTCTTTTTTCATCAATGCATGGATAACTGAGGTCAAAAATTCCAGATGCCAAGTAAATCAGGTAGATGAGTGTGTTTAAGTAACCCATGTCCAATAGATTTCAGAGGTTTTCCAACAGATCCTGCATGAGATGTGGTGAGATCGGGACCGCTCCAGTGACCAATCCCTTATCACTCAGCCAAAAGGGGGCAGCAAACGACCTCCTGCATGGAAGACGCCCGGTACAGCTTTTCTCTTCATTTAGACAATCAACGAGCTATCAGCCCATATATCTCTTTCTTGGTTAAATCGGCGTGTGTACATAATGCTGATGTCCTTGCCCATTTGTAATCGTGAACATCTTCAACGTGCTCAGCAGGTTGTAGAAGTTAATGTAGATGTTCACTTTCTTCCCTATTTCCATAAATGTATTTACTCTTACAATTTACTTCTGGATAAAGGGAATACCTGACCTTCTGACCTTCTGACCACTAAATCCAGCTGTTTTGAACCCTGGCACACATGCATCCCAGAATACAACGTTCTTAAGTTATTCTTAAGTTATACTTTTTTGTGAATATGATATATTCTTTCTGTTAGGTTCTATCATACTCAATACTCATACTTCATTACTACAACATTTCAAAAGGAAGACTATATATTTTATAGTCTATGGTACAACTAAAGCCTTATAGTTTCAAACCAAACCATCGTTCAGTGTTATATGGAAATATAAGAACGCTCCCAAACCATGAAAATGAAACTGAAACAAAATGTTTTTATTCAAAGTTTTAATATTTTTCCAATGCCCAAAAGAAATAATGACAGCATTTGTTTAATTTAACGGGGACACGCTGTTATTTATTTTAGATAAAAACTGTTTGATGTGATTTGTAAAAATGCTTTAAATTTAATTCCCGCTTTTTAACACCCCCAAAAAAAAAAAAAAAAAAAAAAAAAAAAAAAAGAAAAATCCTTGTGCTCAAACTGGTACCGCTGCACAACGCTTTACACACCTGTCTATTATAAATAGAAACAAAATATTGGAAAACAACATTTTAATAGACATAGCTACATTAATACCATGATAATATTGAAACATAATGTATTTCTAAGAATAAAACTGTTAGCAAACTTATTAACAGCGAACCACAATAATACCTTGTTCATTCCTATGAGACGCGCATTGATCTAAATGGCAAATTTTTCACATTAATAGCACGATTATCGTTCTCATAATATAATGTCAATTAAATTGCAGAAATACCCGAAAAAACTAAACTAAGAGCCAAAAATATGCATTGTTTGAGAAAGATGAGGAGCTTGAAGACACCACTGTATTCCTCAGCTCTGGCTTGGTGTCATCTGATAACTTTTAAGTCTACAGATCAATAGCGCTTGTCAGCTATAAAATTTATTGACCAACCTCGAAAGGTTACACACTCGCCAGTGTTGTCAACGATCCGTTTCAACAGCTTAACTACATAAAAAACACTTAAGGCCCCAAAACTACAACAAATAATTCAGAGAGGCAATGCAAAAAATACAAGAACAGGCTTCCTTTACATTTCCAACAATGCAATTAAATTCTACTAAATTGAGCAGATTTAATTGAGTAGAACATAATTACACTGCTGGACAGAAAGATAACTGAACTAAAAAGGAATCAGGTGTAACAAAGAAAAGCCATAAACACGAAAGAGTGGAAAACAGAAATGTTCTTTTGTTACCGAAGAGCCTGTTGCTGATTTGACTCTTCCCCATGAGGCACATGGCCCAAGATAGAGGTCCAGAGGGACAGAAGTAGTTCATACTGTATCTGTAATTTGTTGATCTGATTAAGGATAGTCTTCAGAGTTTCTCCATAATGATCCAGACTATTCCTTCCACAGCTTTCCTTATATACTCATTCCCTACCCGCTACCCACCAAAATAGTAAAAAAAAAAAAAAAAAAAACCCCAGAAGAAAAGACAAGGGAAGGTTGAAGAAGGGTATGACAGGATGCAGTCATAACTAATATATTCTTTCACTAACCCTGGCCACAGGAGACGAGGCAGGCTTTTTGCCTTGGGGCACTTCAAAACCTGCTAATTTCATTTAGCAACTGAAATGATTTTTACTCCTTTTTTGTCCTTACGTCATGGCTGTGATGGCTGTGAAATAAGGACAGCATGAAGTTTGCATGAGCAAACAAGCCAAGAGGAACAGACAAAATGTAATGTTAGTTTCAACTGTTTTTAAGAAAGTGGCTTCCTGTTATACTGCTACACCTAAACTCACACTGTATAGGATATAATTTCCCACACCATCATCGTGTTTGAAGAACATGAGAAAATTGTCGATGCATTACTTTTGCAGGGCTTGTAGACAACTCTCTGTCTGATAAATTAATGAATGTGGAGTTCGCTTAAGGGCTGATCTATGGCCATGTGAATAAAACTTTCATAGGAGTCAGTGGCCACACAGGAATGCCACGAGTTTTGCCAAACAGTAGCTAATTCATGACAGAAGCATCAGTAAGGCTTCTCTTACGGATGCCACAACAACAATTCAGGACAACCTTACTGTAGTGGTCAAGCAGGGAGAGAACTGGCCACAGAGAAGCACAGTGGCTTTGTGGGACATATCAGAAAATCTCCTCTTCTAATGTAAATACACTTATTGTGCCACAGAAAATGACTTGCCCATGCACTGATTTTTTTTCCCAGATGAAGATGTCCTCTTCTAAACTGGCCAGAAGCAGTCTGTCCCCTCCAGGCCCCCAGAGACAGGAGACCCTGAGGCCAAGAGTGCTGGGCACACAGGATCAATAATGCCCCTTGAGCTTCCTGGGGCTTAGACAATCAATGCTGCCCGAACCGGTAGGCATGCCGGTTTTTATACCTTTTGTCAGAGTCAAATACTCAGTATCTCATATTCATTTTCTCATAGAGAAGGGTATCAGTAGTTACAGTAAGTATCAGAATAGCTTCTGAAGCCATGCATTTTTGATGCCAGGAAAGGACCTTCCTTTCTTGCCACCAATGACCTTTTGCTTACCCATATTATACCCAGTGGCCCTCCTTCCTCCCATCCTCATCCTCTATTTTCTTTTCCCCCCTCGTTTCTCTTATTTCCCTTTACTCTGGACCTTCTAGTTAAGAGAGGGGGAGGAGAAATAACTCAGCTTTAGCTCTCTTCAATAATTAATGCAGCTGTATTGTGCGGATGCCGTTAACTGCTACTTAAAAGTAATTAATTGATTTTCTGACATATCAGTTAGCAGCTCAGTGAAGTGACAGAGCAAAGTACTCAGCCCTGTTCTCTCAGGCTGGCTAACAGATACACATAGCACAACACTGGGTCACTATCACTACACAGGCAGTGTACCACTGACTGCCTGTGTGTGTGTGTGTGTGTGTGTGTGTGTGTGTGTGTGTGAACATGTACACACTCTATCCCACTTTAGTCAAGATAATACATTCCTGATGGTAATCTAAAGCAGTCATCAATTTCAGTTGTCAGGCACCACCACAAGGAAACACAGGATTCAGGCTTTCATTAATTTTACAGTGTTGTGCACATAATAATAATATAATAAAAACCAAAATCAAACAAAACAACTAAATAGACCAATTTTGATACAGGGCCTTGAGGAAAAGCTCTCCAGAAGATCTCCAAAGATCTTAAACAAATACTCCACAGCTGCCTGCATCTTGGCTTGAAGATAAAAGCACTATCAGCAGCCACAGTGTGAGTGATGAATGCGCTGGCAAAGCTATTGGCCTGTCCCTTAACACAGCAGTGTAATGGTCCCATTGTGTATTTCAACTTATTCACATCACAGCTCCCCATGGATTCTAACAGCACCTCAGCACTTTATATTATTGGTTTTGTTTTAAAACATTATTTCATCCTACTGTATATGGTATTTCTATTTATACAATAGAATATACCTTCTCTGTGTAAAGCTGCTTTGAGACAATGTACATAATTAAAAGCACCATACAAATACAAATGAATTGAATTGAATTATTTAATAGTCATTAATAGTATAAAGGAGTTTACTATTATTATTCAGTTATTATCTGAGCAATAATGAGAATCCTTCCATGCAGTGCATGATTAATCTAATCAGGGACTAAAAAATGTTCTAATCATTAATAACATTCCAACAAGATCTACACTACAGCACACAAATGGATCTCAGAAAGTCTTTCATGCTGATTAATAAAAGATGTGGTATGGACCAAACAATAACTGAATGTGCATTTAGTTTTATGGAGTGACAAAAAGGAGAATACAATTTTCTTTTGGAAAAGAGTTATTGAATTTTCTAGACTGTCAATATTTTGTTATACTTCAAACTTATGAAAAATATTAAATGTGGATCTTTAATGTGTTATTTGGTTTGTTCCTCTGGGAAACTCTATGAGGATGAACTTGAAATGCAGTTAGTATCAACATTATGCTACAATGGTTTAGGACTGCAGTTTGCATGAACTTCTGCATTTAAGCGCCCAACTCTGAACAGTACACCTCAACAATAATGGAAAGTACCATTCAGTGCCAACCAGATGATTATGAGGTTCCCTTTTGAGTCTGGTTCCTCTCAAGGTTTCTTCCTCAGACCGTCTAAGGAAGTTTTTTTCTTGGCACAATCTCCACTGGTTTGCTCATTAGGAAAAAAAAGATTAAGACTGAAATGAAGGCATTACTTATAGGCATTAACCTTATACATTTCCAGCTTCATAACCTCTTTATCTTTACCTCTTCATCTACCTCTTTTATGCTTTGGGACAATATCTATTGTTAAAAGCGCTCTACAAGTAATATATATTATAATATAATTGAACCGCTTCAATATGCATGATGTAATGACAACCCTACAATAATGGGTTTTTATAAAAGAAAATGTGCTAGCAACTGAAGAACTTGAACTATACCAGATTATGAAAAAATCTTGAACTCTAAAACATTTAGTCCAGTCACGGCATAACTTAAAAGCTGTGATATGGTGGTGGTGTTGTGGAGCTCTAAGCCAACATCATGCGTGGGAGGTAACAGGCCCACTGGAGATGCGCCTCAGGCACCATTTAGTGAAATGTTGAATTGATGAGCGGATGAGCAGATTCATTCAAGCAGAAGTGTGCATGCACGCTTACACACACACACACACGCTTACACACACACGCTTACACACACACACACACACACACGCTTACACACACACACACAGACACACACACACACACACACACACACACAGAGTTAAAAATATTTGTAATAGGTGAAACCATGCATAGTGAGTCATACAAAACTTTCTCTCTTCAAATCTATAAATTAAAGATACTCTGTCATCCATTGTGGCTTACACGGCTGACTTTGATGGGTCATAAATGATTTTATATATCATAAAGCAATACAGACAAAGTACAGATAATTTCATTTGCTCTGTACAATTGCCATAAGTGAGGGCTTCCAGTAATACTTTGGAATGCAAAGATTTCTTATCAAAATACTTTTAAGTAATATGGCCTTGTTTACTTGGATACCCTCTGTAAATATGAATATTGTTTTTTATGCATTCAAATCAAAGACACTTTGAAAGACTTGTGTGTTTTTTTGCCTTTTTATATAAAGCTGACGTAATTTGATTTATTTCTACTGCTGCATATTTTATCTGTGCCACAATTATATGCATACATTTATTTTGTTCTTTTTATGTGCCTTTTCTCTTTTTATTTAATTTTACATCTGTTTTTATTATATTATTTTAATATTTCTTTAGCAGGTACATTTGTTTTATTTTATTTTTTTTAGAAAATAAGGAAGATAGTACCAGATGAAAACATATACAGTGAAGGAGTCAGAGTCACATGATTCTGCAGCAGAAATGGAAAGGATAACAGAGTAATCTGAGGTGTCTACAAACAGTTTTTACTTTAAGAATATTACATTGTATGAGTGCAATTGATGACCGCGTAAAATCATATACTGTCAGATAACCAGATGAGTGGGATCATATATGTTATATCTTCCTCATGTCATATCAGGGAGTTTTTACTTGTCACAGTCACCACTGTCTTGCTTATTAGGGATTAATTTACAATTATAAGGAACTAAAAGTTTACACTTTTTATACAACTTAATTACTGTTTTATCTCTATAAAGCTGCTTTGAGACAATGTCCATAGTTAAAAGTCCATAGTTATACAAATAAAAATGAATTGAAATGATTTGAATATGTTTAATTTAATTGCTTTCTTTATATGTTTTAAGTTAGAAATATTTTTCTGTGCACTGTTAAATTCAAATAGTGACATACATTTAGTTGTTATATACATAGAGTGAGATAAACTCTGATGCCTTCTTATAAATGAACTCATTAGAACTCACTAGATCCCTGCTGTTGAATAACCAATCTACTGATTGGTTGATTCATTTATTCATTATTGAATTGGTTGATTCATTTATTCTTTTCCCTTCTGCTCAATTCTTCCACTTAAATCGCTCTTATTTTTCTATGTACAGTATATATATATTTTTTTTATTATTATTTTTTTTTTGTAAAACCACTCCCTGGGAAGGTGGGGGGAGGCATACAAGGGATGATAATTTGTTGCTATATGCAATTAATATCGTACATTAGCTGTTCAGTTATAGGAATAAAATCAATTTAGACTCAAAACAAAACACAGATTCTTCTTACAGATCCAGAGCATTATGACTGATGTGTGCAGGATCTCAGTGCCCAACGAATGTTAAAAAATGGAGTGTATTAGTTTCTGCAATGATTCATTAAAAATTTGCTGACTTAGAAAGGCCCTGGCTCAAGCACATAGTGGTTAAACTAGGCTTTTTCTCCATTTAAATGTTTATGTAGACATACTATACTTTACATACCTACTTTTTTACTTTATATATTATCCAACTGTAGCTTCTGTAAAATAACTCAAAAGAATTCTTGGAAATATGTACCTTCATCTACAAGGCCACATGCTGAAAAATGTTGATAGATAAATAAATGATGAGCATTCAAATGTAAGGCCTGCTAGAAGTGCAAAATGCATCTCAGACACCATTTACATCTCGCCCTCATTAACCACACTGATGAAGTTCTGTGGAGTTTCGTTTGGGAACAGTTCCCTTTAGGTTTACTGCAGCCTCGTTTTGTTCATTACTACGGTCTGAAAGAGTTTCTGTGGTCACAAAAAGCCCTACCCAGACTCAGCCCTGCACCTTCACAGTATTGACCATTATATTGCCGTTTCCTGTTGCGGTTTCACAGCAGAGGGGCAGTAATGGCAATGGAGAAAAGCATGATGGCAATTGCAATATGGCGGAGCTCTAAGATGTCCCCACCCATCACCATCAGTGCATCCTTCTACCGAAAGTAATAGAATAAAACTAAGAATGGCATTGCATGGATGTTTTATTTTTCTTATTCCTCACTGGCCACTGCATTTAAAAACTGCATGTGTAGCTGAAGTGTGTATCCACAATATTTGCCATATTTACAAAATAGGATGAGCGTGAAGGATGTAAATTTATTTATGTATAAGGATGTGCCTTTATTGTCAAAAGGCAATTAAAACTCATTGAAACTCAAAACAATTTAAAACAAATTTGATAGAATGCTAGTCCTTAAATAACACCTAGGGGCAATTTAAAATAGCTAATTCATCCAGGAAACTGAAGTACCGGAAGATAACCACATGGACACAAGGAGCACATGTAAAATTCCACATAGACAGTAATCTGAGCTCAGGCTTGGACCCAGGACATGTGAGATGAGAAAAAATACACCATGTATGTAATGTGGAAGTAAGAGATGTAGATGCTATGAGAAAGATTAGATTGCTGAAAACGAGATGCCTTTCTATCAAGTTTGTAAACTTTCCATTCCCCCAAATTGTAATGTTACTGATACAAATGAAGAACTTGTGTAAAAATGAGAAGGTTGTGTTAAAAGCCTGGAGCAACCAACCATCCAATTTTATTGAAAGGAAAAATGGTTTCCCTGCTTTTTGTATAGAATGAATAAAAGACAACATATATCCTGTTTTTATTAATGACAGGGTGTTGTGACCGGACCTGACAAAAAAGAGAGCTGCTAATAAACCCTTTTTAAATATCAACTAGTTTCTGAACAACTAGCTTGCTGTTGTCGGGTCTCGTTTTCATATTTAATTTAAGCATGTATTTTATAACATTGTGTTAGATCCCTAGCAGTGGTTGGGGAAATGTCTTGCTTAGTACTAACTAATACTCCTGAGGTGATTAGATGTAACTTGTAAACAGAGACAGAACCAGTCATTTAACAATCATTTGGGTCTATAAAACAGCAGACAAACCTTTGGATGTGAAGCGATTAGCGCATTTGGTTACAGTCTGAGAGAAGAACAAAGAGACTCCGATCAAGAGACACGGTGCAATCAATGGTAACACCTACCTTCCCTGTCCTGATCTCTGTCTAACCCAGTCTATTCATGCTTTATGAAAACAAATCAATAACTCCAGTCTGCCATTGGCTGGTCCAAGCTTATGCTCCCAATACCATAGCTTTCCTATGCAGCTGAGGCCAAATGTGGAAGACTACACAATATCAAATTAGCCACCACAAGCACAGCATTTACACTCAATTAAGTGTCTTATTGACCAAATCCAGCTCGATCCTCACACCTAAGCTTTAAAGGAAAGTAGGGTGACGGGCTGCTAATAAGAAAAATCTAACTAGAATAAAAGCACAAGAAAGTAAATAGACCAAAGTAAGAGTTCCTGAGGCCGAGATAAAAATTTAAAGGAAATGAAAGAACTTTATTAGACATCCTCTCACTGCACCATGGATATCGTGTGGAGCAATGAGCATGCAGATCAAACGTAGCAGCTTCCCCTCTGATCACTGGCCAGTCCTCCACATGGCTTGAACTCGCCTGGGGGTGGAGGCAGGCCAGAGAATAGGAGCACAAGCAAGAGGAAAAAAATGCATGACTGAGTGTCTCCACACTTCACACGTCAGCAACACAAAGAAAAAATAATTAAATTAAACAGGGCTACCATAAGGTGATCTCTATAGCACAGAAAATGAGTTTCTGTGTGTGAGATCTAGTTTTCCATGAAAATCTGCTGATGTATTATTACTAAGCTTGCCACACATAAAACAACTAAACAAAAAGATTCATGGCCAAAACATGATATTAAACACAATTAATTTGTTTGTATATCACATTCAACATTAGACAGTCAAAAAGCTGCTAATAAATTTTTCCCTATATAAAGTTCATTTAATAGATCTGTAAAAGTAAACTGTAAAGAGTTGTTTGCTTTACCCTGCAAAAGGAAAACATTCGTTACAGGGGTTTCACGAAGGACTTTTCACTTAATTATCATTGCATTTATCACTTAATTTGACTTTTTAAGACACATTTTTTAAACCAAACTTACTATAATATATAAAGATATATCAGTTGTAGAATAATCAAGAGAGGAACAATGCTACTTTCCAGGGTGTTTTCATGGCTGGTGTGTTTTCATGGTTTTGGTGAAATCAGTCTCAGGGTGTGAAATTTCCCTCTGCTGTGAATACTGTCTAACAACAATGACTGTCCTGTTCCACAGATATGCAAATATTAGACAATGACACAGATAATAATAATGTCTGAGTGTTGGTTGGAGGTATAACAGACAGAGATGGACCAAGAGAGCCTAATATGCATGAAGAGAGAATTCCCCTATCCTCTGGACTTTTCCTTCTATTTCCCCCCTTTTCTTCACCAACTTCCTCAGTCTTTTTTCACACACTGATACATATCTTGTAGCATGGGTATTCATATGAATTTGTTAAGATTCAGTCAGGCATCAAGCATGACCAGACAGAGAGAACATTTATTATTAAATGATAATTTTATGGTTTTAATTAAGACCATTTAAAGTGTAATGTTTTTAATAGAAATCTAGATTTTAATAAACACTCTTCTTTATCCGGTTGCCGTTCAGTTTTCAGTTTCTGAGAAAGTGGGTGAGAAGTGAAAAGGGTGAATTAAATGAAGCATCTGTGAAAACACTCTTTGACCTAGTGTCTCTTCTCTGACCTGTAGCTAATCTTAGATGGATGATGCCATATCGCTGGTCCTTTCACTGGATGGGTTGCCTTTAGCTAAATGATTTAAATAATGCAGTTGATTGGATGAACCACAACAGATGACCTCCTACAGAAGGGTTAGAAAACTAGAGTCTAAACTTTATCGGCTCTGCTGCAGTTTGTTTGATGTACAAAGTAGATTAGTTTACAGGAATGCTTTGCTGGCTCCACATCCACACTGTGATCTGCCAGTTGTAGTTTCATAAGGCTAAACCTCTGACTGTACCCAGGCTCTGGACATGCTCAACCATGAGCTCTGTAACTAAACTTATCACTGCCTAAGCAAATATTGTTTTTTTCTCTTTATCTAATACTTCATGCAATGCCAATGAGCAGTAATGTCAGGCGCCCAGGTGACTGTGCTGGAAACAGGTGGTGCTAACTGCATCCAGGAAATGGGCCAAGAGAGGCTGAATCATAGAGACATAAATGCTCCAGCAGACTCAAAGCTGTAGTGCTGCCAATGGAGCATTTACACATCACACATAGGTTATCCACTGCTCTTGTAAAAAAGGAAGCATGAGTGAGTTATGTTATGGGCATTTGCTTGGAAGACAGTGTGTGTTAAGGAGTGAGAGACTCAGAAATGCCTCATGGCAGAGTGAGTGTGAGAGAGTGGTAAGCATCAGATATACTAACCAACCTATCTTTAAAAGAATGAAGAAATGATAAGTAATAAATTCTATAAAAATAAAAGCTATGTTGAAAAAAATCATGATAGCCTAATCCATGACTTTTACATACAATATACATTAATTATGTACAATATATATAAATATGTGACCTCACATTTCTTTGAGATTTTTTTTTATGCAGATTTAGCTGCTGGAGTTTGCTAAAGCTTTGAAAGATCAAGCTTTTAAAATTTATTGCATTTGGTCTTTCTCTTCTTCAGTTGATAGTGAGAAGGAAGGAAGCCACAGATGTAAGGATACCGTTAGGAACTCTGCCTATGTTTAACTGACAGGTTCCTTGTGACATCTCAAACACATATACACACACACACACACACACACACACACACACACACACACACACACACACACACACACACACACACACCTCTTTGGTTAACAACCAGAGGTTTCTGATGACATTTCACAAGGAAATACCCCTCAAACAAACTCGCCATTTATTTAACATTGTTAGGATTTATCAGCTTTTGTGTTGACACTAGTTCTGGAGCAGAAGTTGATCACAGCTCTTTAACACCACTTTTCTATCCTTATAACAACATGATGAAGCACCATAATATAGTTTAGGCATCTGAATGATATTTATATGCTCTAGTTTACAGCTTATGTGTATGTGTTTGTATCAGTGTGCAACACTGGGATAAGCTCTAGATCCACCTTGACCCTAAAAAGATACAGTGATTACTCAAAATGCAGTAAAGATTCTCTCTGTTGTCAGTATTATTAAGTAAGCAAATTTTAAGCGTCCATATATTGTTGTTATTTGCTAGTGGTACATCGTGTGAGGGTGCCAGTGTATACATTTGTGAGTGTGACTCTTTATCTGGCTGAATGACTGGTGTTCAGTTCCTGGCATGCCTGTGACTCTGTGTTTAACAGCTTGCAGATGAATAAGCCTATGGTAAGGTTACTTTGCATACTGGTTAGGCACTGAGGCTAGTCACATAGCCGCAGTCATTGCTGTGTTACCACAGACTAGCCACAGAGATACAGTAAAGAGCTAGCGACTAAAAAGCTGTTTTCTTTAATTAGGCTCAACAAAGTGTCGGCATTTTCAATGTTTACAAAAAGATATGTCACTTGGGTTCATTGAAAAAGAATCAATGAACCTTTGTAGCATGTCTGTTTTTAAATAGATCAAGGCTTCTATCAAGGCGTTAAGGTGTTAAAGCCCAAACCCGTAATTATCCTGACTGACAGAAATACGGTTATTTTCAACAAAACAACATCTTCCATGTAGCCCGTACTTGCTGGCTGACAGGAAGGGGGAAGGGGAGGGTGAAATGTAGTCCAAGTTCACAAACCCTTATCTGCACCAGCAAAAACTTCTCTGTGGTTTTGTGCATCTGAGTTTGCAATGAGGAGCCCAACTCCCTCCCATCAAATACTATAGAAAGTGTGTTTGCCAAACTATCAGGCATAATGGCAACTGAGAAAAGGTGAAAAATCTCATTCCTGAATACTGTTAGAATATATTAAATAACTTTTTTGTGGATTTTTTTTTTTTTTAGAGATTGTGTAAAATCATTGTGTAAATGTATTTAACAAAGATAGCAGAACAGCACAATATAACGAGAGGCCAAATATCCAGAAATGATTTAGAGGGCATCAACATTTTTAACAAGCAGATTTAGTCTGCCATTATATCACCAGATGCTGTCTGCTGCTTCAGTATAGCTCTCAGAGTCTGGAGTGTAGAATGATGTCTGTTCAACTGTTGTAAAATAATGTCACAATAATCTGTCTCTCCATGACTTTCTGATATAAAAAGCCACTATAGGGGCATTGGCAAATTTCCCTTTATACCACAGCATTGTAAAATTCTTGAACTCAACTGGTCATAAAATCATGTTTTTTTCTGTAATGCAGAATTCAAACAAATTTACATGAATACACTTGTTCTGTATTGTACATATTTACAGCTAATACGCAGCAAAGAATCTGAAGCTGTCAGAAGAACAGCTGCAACATAGATTCTTTATAGAAACATGACAAGTAATATGTTTTTTTTTCTATTAACGAAGAGTAAAAGAGGAACATGAACATTTGGTTGCTGGAACTGGATCTTGAAGATGTTCCACAATGTGAAATAAATACACATTAACTATGCATAAACAAAAGCATGGCATCATTCTTTCATACAATAAAAATAGTTGGGCCAAATTTCATTATTATTTATTAATTAATTTATAGTGGTGGCATTCTATTTTGCTCTAACAGTGGACCTCGTAGTGTTTTATTCTTTACTAGCATGCTGACTCTTTCAAAACTTGCAGCCAACCAACTAAGTAGCTGAAGTCATATGAGATTATGAGTAAATAGATATTTTATTTTATTATTTTGATATTAACATGTATATATATTTAGTATGGGGTAAATTATTTTAGGTAGAATGTAATACTACACTAAATGAGACAGGATGTTCTGTAAAGATGTAAACTATTCTATGACTTATTAAAATGTTTATTTCAGAGGCTCCATCTTTGCTCATGCTCCCTTTTCAGTGTCCAAGACCCATTTCCCGGCAGCTTTATCTCAGCTCTCTGAGACTCATGTACAGCAGTGGCGCCGCACACTGCCTCCCTGTTCTGCTGCTGTCCGACACTGGGGCTCGATAGCGGCCTGTCTGCTGGACAACAGACTCAATTTCAGCAGTTCCTATGTTCTGCAGTCACAGAGTCTCTGTAAAGGAAGTAGGCCAGCGGAGTCGAAAATCCATCCAGTCACAGTGATACAGTGAGCGCAGTCAGGAAAAGAAACCTAATAGATCCCCAGCCACTGACCAGCTCCATGGCTCCTACTGTCACTGGAGTCTGTTATGATGACATCAGCATTTATTGAAAAATTTCTTTGAACTGAATGAGATATTAAAGATTCAGATGTCCCAGAAATGCCTCTGCTCAAGAAGAAGCGCATGTAGCTAAGCATTTGCAATGCACAAGAACTAAAGGGGTATGGCTATAGCATTTATGTGCATCACTGCATAATGCAACTACTGTATGATATGTGATGTGTAATATAAGTATGCTTAATTAAATATTAGCAAGTGATGTGTTAAAATACATTACTGCTCACACTATTCAGACCCCAGCTTTGGCAACTTTGACCATAATTCATGCACAAAGTGCACAATTTACATTAGCTATCCATTTGATCAAGGTCAAATAGAAGAATTATAGGCTTGTGTGGGTCCTGTTTTAAATTTGTGGGGATCTGGCAGGGTGGCCAATTTCCTTCTTGACCGCCTGTGGATGCTGATAACCAGAATCAGCAACGGGCAGGCATTCGGTTCATACTATGTAGGCCCTTTGGCTCCATCCTCAAGCTTCGGACACGAAGCATGGAGACCGTCATAAATCCTTCATAAGGGAGGAGGTGGTCCACAGGAGCACAAAAGCGACCTTATGCAGCCATCATCTGCAGCTAGACACCTGTAGATATATGGGCCGGTCACCAGGGCTGGAGGTGCCAGAACGGATGTTGAGAGTTTGGGAGGAGGAAGCTGGTAAAGATGAGTGACAGAATAAAAGAAAATGGATTCGCTGGGAAAGTATTGTGGACAAAAAAGTAACAATAAGGGAATAAATGGTGTGTGAATATAGCCTAAACATAATGTTATTGAACGTATATATAAGTCTGCCATGCTGTGGCACTACACACCAGTCTGCCATGTTGTGGTGCACAAACGCTCAATAAAGTGCTTCCATGATAGAGCTAGAATCATTGCACCAATGTATTTTATTACAAGCTTATTTCAAGTTATGAAAAGTATGCTAGGCATACTAAGAAATGAAACTGCTGAATGTGTCAACAAAAGGTATACAGCAATATCTTGAAATATTCATCATCATTCTATTATGAGTATTTGAAGAGAAGGCTTTACATTTTGTATGTTCCTGAAATAATTGTGATGCATTTCATGGCACAACAGTTTCAGGTTCATGTGTACCACATGTAAAGATGTGAAGTGAGCATGTGTATGAATCAAAGTTGCATAATGAATGCACGAAGGAAGAATCCTTATGCGTGTGCAGGCTTGCAGGTGAGCAAGTGCATGAACGAAGTGTATTTGGGGAGCAGAAAAACCACAAAAACTGAAACCCACCGCTCAGATTCTCATACATTTTAAAAGTAAATGCATACTGTTTTTTTTTTTGTGTGTGTATTGCGTACACCAATGCATACAGTATAAACCACAAAAGGACATGTGTTGCATACACTAGTGCCCCATAAAGTGATAGCCTTTTGAGAGCATAATGTTCAAGCATCTTTTTCCAGAGAAGCTCATGTTCCTGCACACGTTGCTCAGGCAATGCAGTTTAGATATCTTTGTTAGTTCAAAATATAAAATGATTTACAGTATGAAAGTATGAATATATGAAGACAAAACAGTGATCATAGAAAATAGGTGATCACATTGTGATACTCTTCCAAATAAATATTAGCAAATTCAAAGGCCTTCATAAAGAAACAGAGGAGAGAGTGTGTGAGAAACATTAAAGTTCCTCCGAAGCTGTTAGGTCTTGAGCGAGAATCGGGTGCGACTGATAAACTTCCTGTGTTAACTGACAGCGCTTGCAAGAAACACAAATGTGCATGCACCAGAGAGTCAGGAAACAAAAACAACACACTTTCATTAAGAGCACAGTGCTTACGAGTCATTAAACCTGTGAAGATGCATCCGATTCCACCAACAATATAAAAAAACAGACTAACAAAAAACAACATTAAAATTTTATCTTCAAAATAAACCATTGCTTTGTCATTTGAGTGTTTAAACTTAAGCTTGAGAAATATAAAGCTGAAAAGGTTTAATAGGATGTTATATGCTACATAAAGCTATACCTAGATAAAAAAATGTGTTTGGGGACTGATGAGAATTCAAATTTAAATAAATGTATTTATCTTTATTAGAATTTTTTTATATAAAATAATGATAATAATCTGAATGATGAAAAGACAGTTTTAATTTTAT
This sequence comes from Silurus meridionalis, assembly GCF_014805685.1. NCBI lineage: Eukaryota > Metazoa > Chordata > Actinopteri > Siluriformes > Siluridae > Silurus > Silurus meridionalis. The sequence goes on from NC_060907.1 coordinate 15,960,259, forward strand.
GGATGATTTTAGCAAGTCTTTAATATGAGTGGACAGCTATTGAGCCTGCACTTGATCAAGTCCTTTATTTCACTGGCTCTGATCCCAAACCTCCCTCTGAAATCCACCAGCTGTCTACGTTACAAACAAACAAACAAACACATAAATCATGTGTCAAAAGTCTTGAACAAACTTTGAAAACAAACATAATTGCCATAAAATCTGCAAGCTTGTTCATTTTCAGCAAAGTTGTAATAATCCAAACCCTAATCGAAATGAAAGTAATTCACTTCACTCATGATTAATTGAACAGAATCTCAACGTGTAAACACAGTAAGATTTCACACGGCATTATTTTTGCTTCGGCAAACAATTTTGAGCTTAAAATCGTCTCGGAGTCCAAACGCATGTATTTACAGACCGCCGTGTTGTTGATGGTGTAGTGAGGTTAACCAGTGAAGCACTCACTAACCCACAGCCCTGTGGTTTTCAGATTCAGCCAAGATATTTTACTATACTACTGACACAGCAAATCAACAATCATGAAATGTCATTTTTTCGTATACTTCTCTATCTTGCGGGTATATTACTTTGCATAGATGCACTCGAAAACCTGTCCCTCAGTTCCTCAAAACTTTAACAAAAGACAAAAAAATATCGCAATACTTGCTGATGTAGTTTAAAAACTATTGATGTAGACGTAAAGTTATTGACTCACCCCTTGTAAAGCAAGACTGGTAGGATGGAAAGGTCTCAAAGATGCTGTTTGAAGCCATGTTGAGGGGCTGCTTCTGGAAAACACCATCCAGCACTTCTACCTTGATGAGGCTCTTAATTTTGACCGGCTCTGATCTTTGCTCTGCAAAGATCAATAATACAACGACGATGATAATTTATAGCATTTGTATAATAAAAGCAAAATAAATAAAAACATAAATTCATCATTCTCCATTCTACCAAATCTAAACAAAATCCCCAGCATACACACCCACACCCTCAGCCACATGATTATCCAATGCTGCTCCAGTTGTGGTGTCAGGGCAGTTGTGTCCTTGGGTGTTGTGCATGGTTGAGAGACAGTGCAGATAGTGATCGGCGGTCAGACTGCGGTCGACTGATGCTTACCCTTGTGCAAAACAGAAGGAGCAGAAATGTGTCGCTGTGGTTTCTTTTTTTTTTTCTTGCAGTAATCCGGGTTATTCACACTGACTTCAGCACGTACACTCAGCAGCTTTCTTGCCTCAGTTTCTCATGGTTCCCTCTCTCTATCTTTATTTCACTTTTCCCTGTGGCTCACAGAAGCGTGACTGGTCACAGTTTTGGTTTGTGGTTTCAGTGGCCCACAGAAGGCTTTACCCAACCCAGGCAACAAGTTTAACTCTTCTTTCTATAAAAAAAAGCTAACCCTTTCTGCTCAAGCCCCATTGGACCACTATGGTCACATGTTCTTCTGTGGTGGATATTTCATTCAGACTTTTTTTTTATCTGCCTTTCTTTTGTATAATCATGTGTTCTGGCATTACCCCTTAGCTCTCGTTTACCTGACAAGTAAAACTGCTCTATTTCTCCGCGTTATGTGACAATGCAAAAAAAGATAACACAAGCGTAAAAACAATTGCAAAAGTTTAAGAGTATGTGTATGTATGTGAATGAATGCGTAATGGAGAAAAAAGTCACTGTGCAACCAGTCCACCCATGCAAATCTCTCTCCAGGAGAGCACACAATTAACTCTCTGTCTGTACCATCATTTGACAACTTCAGCTTGTCCAAATTTACATGTCATCCTTTTTTCATATCACTTTCATCAAATTATTTTGCAAGCAAAGTATCTGTTTACTTATTTACACACTTTAAACATAATCAAGTGATCGTTTGAACAAAATGTGTTGCAGATGATATGCTTATTCTACAATCTACCCTAAAATGTGAGGGTGTTTATTATATCTCACATGCTACTAATATGTGTCAGAGGAAGCTCAGAGGAGTTTGGTCTGTCAAAGGACAGATTAAGTCATTACGAAGGTCTAATTTTGTTCAAAGAACACCATGATCTGCAAGGCCTCTGGCAAACCCTCAACTCCCATTATATCACACTCAGACACCTGCGTCCACTCCCAGTCTCTACGCCCCCACTTGTAACGTACCCTTGCACACCTCCACCTCCACCACGCCCCCAGCACATGCCAAACACACCCACACCTGTGCTCACTTTTCCACACAATAATATGGGCACTGAGGTCAGGTATGGTGGGGCGGAGTGTGGCAGTTCGCAATAGCGTGTGCGGCCAGCTGCTGCTCTTCCTCTCAGGTTTCTAACTTGGACTCAGATACACTTTGGGACAGGAAGGCTCTCAGTGGCCAGCTGAGTCATATTTGTGGGGGGATTAAAATAAAATAAAATAGTTTGGGGATTGTTAGTTGGGCCTCTGCTTGGTTTAATGATTAAAGCTTTCATCATATGTGTATAAAGCACAATCAGAATTGTTCTTGTTCAGATTATCAGTTTTACAGCATGTTGACTGATTACTGTATGTTACACTCATCATTCTACTGATAAAAAGATCGGTCTGTGTTATCAAATCAACAAACATCAGCAACATGTTACAACTCACCAAATAATTACATGCTATTCTTAAGTTTAAATAGATAGTACAAGATCAGAACTTGCTGTTCTGGTGACTCCACTGACTGGTGTTTCAGTCTGATATCATTTTATTTATTTTTTAACCATAACAATACTGTCACCCTGTCAATGTCTAATGGCAATTTATTGATTCCTAATCCTTTAACTAGTGTTTTCTCATCTAGGGTCTGGAAAAAAAGAAATGCCAAGATGTGAAGCTATATTTTTATGTTGAATTATGTTGTTATGTGTAACAATATGTGTTAAGCAAATTATAGAAACAAATATAGAATAAATGCCAATTAAATTTCTTAATTCAATTATTAATATTTTCATTTAATTCATATCACAAGAAGCTTTTATATGAGAATTAGAATGACATGCTTTGGGATCACTGTCAACTTTTACTTTCACTGACACTGTGCATCTGCAGCTTCCTGGGGGATTCTTAGTTTAAAATCAAACAGGGGAAGGGTCAGTCTAAATAAATTTTATTTTAAAAAGAATCACTCCATTACAACTGTATTAATGTACTAAATTTTAATTAGAATTTGTTTATGACTTACTTCAAACTCATTGTGTTGTTGAGTGAATATTAGCAAATTAGCTTTCCTTGGCCTACATGTTACTGATAGCACAAACACAAGAAATCAAAGATTGAACAAAAAAAAAACATGGCTGTATAGAGGGGTCGTCTTTGATCTCTAGGATACACAGCTGTATACGTGCATGCTTCCTGCTGTGTTCCCACAACAGCTTGCTGTGTTTCTGGAGTTGTGTTTCCCCTTCTATAAAACAGAAGGTTTCTAAGTAGGAAGCTAATGGATTCCCATGCCATACATGAAAAACTGTGTGTGTTGTGTACAATCAGCTTTTTTTAAATTTCATCACAAATTAACAAGGCACTCAGTTGGTTTTGGCCAGCAAAATTTTGTTAGCTAACATCTTTATGAATTGCTAACTGAATCCTATCTGCACCCCCTAAACACAAAAAGTAAATGACTTTAAACTTTCCAGTTTAAAGCATAGACTCTAATTTAAGCAGGTGTTTCAGAGTTATTATGGCTTTATCTGTCTTTTTTATTAAACACACACACACACACACACACACACACACACACACACACACACACACACACACACATTAACACCTAGGGGCAATTTAGTGTAGGAAATTCACCATTTGGCATATTTTTGGAGTGCTGGAGAAAACTAAAAAACCTGGATAAAACTTGTATGTACATGGGGAGCAGATGAAAAAACGGTTTGAGCCAGGGACCTGGCTCAGCTCTAACCATGCTGACCAAGGGCACTATTCTCACCTTGGATCTGAACAAAGACAGGATCAAACTAAGTCAAGCTTCCACTCAGCATTTAGAAATATGGTATTTCAAAGCAAGCAGAAATCTGACGAAATATGGAAAAAGGAGTCAGTCAGAAGAAAAAGGAGAAAGGCTGGGAAAAAAAGGAAAGGGAGTAATGGAGGGGAGCAATGGGAAGACTTTATGAGAGAGGGAGTGAGAGTGAGCCAGAGAGCACCTGCTGAGATTCTCATCTGTGTGGGAGGATGAGTCAGGACATTGGCAGCATGTGTACATCTTGAAACAGACAGAACAGCAAACTGTGAGAATTCCCCTTCTGGACTCTGTTCCTGTCAATCCACAAGCTAGAATTCACACCATTGAACCTCACCATGAAAAGAGCAGTATTATAGGTAAATTAAACATGTTGGTCACTAATGTGTATACATTATTAAGGCTTCTAATGCTAAAAATAGCTAAATGAATGGCGTGTCCAAAAAATAACTGGGTAAGACATATCTGTTGCTTGGATCTTTTTTTTTTTTTTTTTTACATATGGGATTTCCACCAAGCTTCTAGACAGGATAATTAGAACTGGTTTGTTGTTGTTTTTCATTTTTGACTCACTCACTACCTCCTATATAGACACCAAAAATAGTTTTCACGTATTTATGTTTTGTCCTTGGGGGGTTTTGTGTAGACATGCACTGATAAAAGCTGATACAGACAATCTGTCCGACATGAACTGTGTCAGAGTGCTTACGTCTAGCAAAACACCTTTGCATGTTCCTGAACAGTAGAAAGGGAAGTGCAGCTTTTGCCTAATTGGCCCATGTTTACTATCTTGAGGTATGATGTGTCTGACAAAGAGGAATGATAATCGTTATGGTGGGTCATTACAGTTGCTACTACTTAAAGTTCTTAATGCTAGTTTCACAGGATGACTTCAGTTCATCAGTTCATTCTCGAAAACTTGTTGAGTTAAATCAAAGCACAAGAGTTAGTGAGAGAATGATTGAAGTTTAAAGGAAAAAAAATTAGATGAGTATTCAGAATTGTAAAACTGCCCAGTCTGTGTCTCTACGGGGAGGTAATCGACTTACCGGCAGGCCGTATCTGACTTCAAACAGCGATGATCCCTGAAGAATTTAAAACATAGTCTGATTAGTGGGTTTTTAGATGATTTTATCATCTGAATACACAATCAACAATGTATTTTTTTTAATTGTTAGAACAAGTTGAAGTCTGTTTCATTTTTCTGATCCATATAACTAATGTTTATATGCCATACCCCCCCCCCCCCACCCCCCCAAAGTGGTGCTGTATACTGGAGCAGAATAATTATAATTAGAAAACATGTGACTGTGTCAGTACAGTATCGGTGTGTGTAAATGTATATCTCATCTTTTCTGTTTATAGGAACAAACAAATGTCTACTGTGGCTATGGTTAGGATTCGAGTTTGATATTGTCACGGCACTATTTAGCCAATGTAAGAGAAAGAAATAAAAAATTGTTGGGGAAAAAACACGGAAAGCTTGAGGACTGTGTGAATATTTAATCATGTGCTGGCATAGTCCAAGTGTAAAGCACTGACAGTAACATTAATAACTGTCAGTTGCTCTGCCTCTAGCTTGCCACACAGTGAAACATGAGACCAGGTGAAGCAACAGGAGGAGAAATAAGAGAACACCTCTCCCTTGTGCTCTCAACAAAAGCAACTGGCTTGCTTTGATTCTCAAACATCCACCATTAACGCCAAGAAGCCAAAACGCCTGAGTCACAGAGAGCCCCCAGGGGAGAACAACATATGAGTGACCCACAGTGATTATACGCAGTCTGAAACCCTCTTGTCACCCACACACTCATAGTATTTCGATAGAGGCCTTTTTACCAAATGGCAGTTAGAAAACAGATGCACGTTTTATGCCATCGAAGCGTCACATGCCAGGCATCTCCGGGCTGTAGAGTATATCTGTCACTTTTAGATAGAATACAACACAGGTAATGCATCCTGTTTAGTTTCAGTGCTTTCCAATCAATCATTCCCTGTGAATATTCAGAGGGTGTTGAACAGTAATCTCACTGTTATATGTGTTATAAAGCAATGGATGTCATGTGAAGACAGCAGTGCAAGGCTCTTAACTGGGAGATGTAGCAGCCAGACGTGACCTCAGGAGGCCTGGATATGATCATCTAAATTATAAGAAGTATGTCTTCGCACTAAATAAATTCTGATATACCAGACAAGCAAGGAAACGCCTGGCTTGCTCAGCTTCTTAAGACACGTGAATTGTGGAAGATGTACACCACAATTCACAAATATATTACTTCCTTTCACAATAAAAATATATTGATATCCAGGCAAAAAAAAAAATAGTTTCACACAATAATTTCCCAAGAAGTAGCTTTAAAGTCACATATACAAACAAATCTTTACAAATATACAGAACCACCCCAAGTGCATTTTTGTATAGCTTGTAACTAACACTGACTGATGATGTCACCAATGAATAATCGTCCAGCCACCCTGTTGCTTCAGCAAGCACAAATTGGTGATGAGACAGCAGTTAAATGCCTTGAATTCAGGGAAGAGTGAGACAGCCTTTGTCTACTTCAGCACATAAAATGTGTCTGCCAGCAAAGATATTTAAAGGGACGTTTATTACTCTGTATCTCTCTTTCAAATCTCTCTCTATCTCTCTCTGTTTGTGTGAATGTATGTGTGTGTGTGTGTGTGTGTGTGTGTGTGTGTGTGTGTGTGTGTGTGTGTGTGTGTGCGTGTGCAAGCTGTGACTTGTGATGAACAGTGTTTCTTGAGTAAGAAAAACAATCACACAGATGCAAATATTCTCACACACATGTCTCATCATCATTCCAGTAAATGTATATAATGACCCTCCTCCACCAAGCAGAAGAAACACATGCAAGTCATTGGAAACGTGAAAGAAAGACAAAAAAGAAAGAAAAAGAAAGAAAGAAAGAAAGAAAGAAAGAAAGAAAGAAAGAAAGAAAGAAAGAAAGAAAGAAAGAAATGCACACCTGGCCTTTTTCTGCTTTTACAGATTATTCTTTCACATATTTCATAACAACAATGGAGGGGATAGTCCCAAATAAAATTCTAGTTGCAATTGAAATGTGATACCTGGTTAGAATTCCTTGGTTCAATGTGGCTTAAATCAGAGACATCAAGGGCAGAGTTCTGCCAAGGTACATCAAAATGTATTTTAAAATAAAATACCTTAACTTTAAGTGTATCAAAACAAATTACAATATACCGTAGCCACACAATGTATCAAAATAAACTACTGCATTTTTTTAATAAATAAAAATTAATTCATGTTGTTAATGAGAAATACTTATTTAATACATATTTTCATATAATGGTGTCCTGTGTGAAGTTTAATATTAAAGCACAGGCTGATAATGCATGACTAAATCCATCCCAGACGTTTTTCTTTTTTATCTTAAAATATTTTTTTTGTCACCTGTCCAATCTCCTTGAACTGTAAAAGTTATTGTGAGTCGGGAAATCAATGGATTCTTTTTACTTGGTTTTACACGTTTTCAAGTTTTTCATGTTTTAGCCAGGTATATTACACAAGCAAACTGGTCAGAAAGTCAAACTGGATGACTTTTTTTTTTTGTTTCTCTCAGACAAATGTTAAGCCTCAACCTTTCACATAGAACATTCTCTTACAACTTGAAACTCACTTCTAACAGTAACAGTGATGTTGGCGGTCTGTCCCCCTACTGACAATGACATTTCTGTGCAAACCTTCTATCAGTTGGCCTGTTTGAACTTTTCCTTCACAATTACACTGACTCAATTGATTAAGTAAACAATGTTTAATAACAACAGCTTTTCTCTGTCTGAGTCATGCAATAAATCTGACATATGCAACCAGTTAACAGCAATCAAATATTCACATACATAATCTATGTGATCTCCCAAATGAAGGTTAGTTTAATGTCTGACAGTTTGCAAATGACTAATAATTGTATCATAATTTAGTTACTTGGTGTTTGGTAACAAAGGGCTACTTTGCATCAGCAACACTGACTCAATTACAAACAAGTCATTCATAAGAAGATAACTGATGGCACCTGCATTCATAGCAGCTAGTTTCTAACTAATAAATCATTTGATTGTTAATCATAAATATAATGATATATTATGTGTCAGGAAGTCATTAATGCAGTGGGATGCAAAATTATGATCCTATTTAACAGCTTCTTCAATTAGGGTACAATATTCGGCAATTATATATTTATTAATCATTGAACACCTATTTGAAAGATGGCAGCCTGCTCGTTTCTTACCTTCACCACCTTCTTCCAAATGGATCAATTTTCGATTCTGATCTCAACAAGCCTGCTTTTTTATTATGATGTAGTATTTTACAGTATTTTAAAACTACAAAAATACAAAACACTAAAGTATTTTGACACAAAATACAAATACAAATACAATACAAGATACAAACTTCTCAAATTCAAATGACAAAATCCTATTTAATATTTGAAAAACATAAATACATGAATCATAAATACTGCTCATCCCTGAACATGGTTGTTACTTTTTAATGGCTCATTATTCAATGAATTTGTACTCTACAGTGGCTAAGTCATCACAGACTTTTTTGTGTTAGCATTGCATTACCACTTAATTACTTTTGAACTATATAATACATAGGCATTTACAGACCACTTTATTAGATACAGTGATGTAAAAAACTATTTAATGCTTAACCCCTTCCCTGGCAGAGGCATGTCTAGTTGCTTTGTTCCTCATCTGTTCTTGAATTTCTTTAGATCGTGGCATGATTTGTTGGGGTTTTTTTTGGATCTTTTTGCATGCTTTACTTCGTCAGCCAGTTTCTATCTACATGATTTGATTCAAGTGAGCTCAGCTTTCCAAAATGTAGTTTATCATGAGTTCAATCATGAGAAATTGAGCATAAATTTTGTATTTACTCGGGTTGTCTTTGTGTAAAATTAAAATTACAGGCAAATGCTTTTTTACAGCATGTACATGTGAACCCCTGTTCATTCATCTGATTTTACATTTGTGGCATTTAGCAGATGTCCTTATCCAGTGCGACGTACAAAAGTGTCCAGTACTAGTGACGTACAGAGCGATGTACTATTAAAATGGCCAGTGAGAGTATTTGGTAATTATGTTTGAAAACCCCCTCACATTTACTGCTTGTACTGTATAGTTTATAATATATATATATATATATATATATATATATATATATATATATATATATATATATATATATATATATATATATATATATATATATGTACATGCTGTAAAAAAGCATTTGCCTGTAATTTTAATATATATATATATATATATATATATATATATATATATATATACAGTACAGACCAAAAGTTTGGACACACCTTCTCATTCAAAGAGTTTTCTTTATTTTCATGACTATGAAAATTGTAGATTCACACCGAAGGCATCAAAACTATGAATTAACACATGTGGAATTATATACATAACAAAAACGTGTGAAACAACTGAACAATGTCATATTCTAGGTTCTTCAAAGTAGCCACCTTTTGCTTTCATTACTGCTTTGCACACTCTTGGCATGCTCTTGATGAGCTTCAAGAGGTAGTCACCTGAAATGGTCTTCCAACAGTCTTGAAGGAGTTCCCCGAGAGAAGCTTGGCACTTGTTGGCCCTTTTGCCTTCACTCTGCGGTCCAGCTCACCCCTAAACCATCTCGATTGGGTTCAGGTCCGGTGACTGTGGAGGCCAGGTCATCTGGCGCAGCACCCCATCACTCTCCTTCTTGGTCAAATAGCCCTTGATGCCTTCAGTGTGACTCTACAATTTTCAATTTTAAAAATAAAGAAAACTCTTTGAATGAGAAGGTGTGTCCAAACTTTTGGTCTGTACTGTATATATATATATATATATATATAAAATGCACCATAAGATGTATTGTAGAAAGATGTTTTACTAGATATCTGAGTATGAGTAAATAAACATGGAATTGTTACATGCCTACAACAAATTTTTTCAACAAGATATTTCAACAAGATTTTCACAAGATTTTTTACTGAACAAGCTCTGTATTGTACAACTTCACAGGCACCAGTGCTTCAGCAAAGTTAAACTTCTTATAATAAAGAAATCCTGATTAAAAAAAAGCAAGACATATATTTATAATAATATATATATAATAATACAATAATTTATAATAATAATAATAATAATAATTATATCAATCTTAATAAATATCTAAAAGATCCATGAATGGAATCGGTAGCATTGTAACTGCAGGTTTAACGCTTCGCTGAAGAAGAAATTCTGATTACAGGCAGCATTCTTCAATTAATATGTAGGTTCTGGTTGGGATCAGGAAACTGTGGGATTCAAAACAGCAACTTGCTTTAGTGAATGTAGAATGTATTGTGGTTCATGTACATTAAACAGATTGTCTGAATGCAAGAATATTGCCAGTGCTCAGGAAGGCCTAAATAGTACAGCATGAAATAAAAAAAAAAGAGCTGATGGTCACAGTTTTGGGGGTCCCGGAGACACCAGTAATTTTCCACAATGTTTCTGTTTTCCTTATGCAACCTGGTTCATGTTAGAAACCTGGCTGCAGCATTTTGGATTAATTGGAGTTTCTTGATGGATTCGGAAGGGATGCCGGCAAGAAGTGCATTACTGTAATTTAATTTGGAGAATATAATGCATGAGGTGACTTCTCTACATCATATATGAACCTTATCTTGGCAATATTAAAAGACAAAGGAGGGTGTAAAATGTTAATCAAACATTTTTATAAAAAATAAATAAATAAATAAATAAATAAATAAATATATATATATATATATATATATATATATATATATATATATCTTTAGCTGTAAAAACATTATAGCTTAATTTTTCCGGTCTTTCATTATATGTCCACCAGTAAAATGTCTGATTATCAATAAAATAGTGTATTGTAAAATACTATTGATGTATAAAGTGCTGTAGTACTTGAGCAAACCTTTGGTATTTTATGATCCAACATGCTTGCATTGATCAAAAGGTGCAGGGTCTTTGTTGGTACCTTAAATAATAGACTACAGCAAAAGGCAACCGGTATTTTATTATTTTATTAATTTATTTTTTTTACAAAGCTCAAAGGTACAGAACAGCCTTCTAATTATTGCCTGGGACCCCGTCACTATCCCAGTGTTTAAGTTGAAAATATGTTTGTTTAGTCTTTTGTTAATAGCTTGCTCTCACTAGACATCTTATTTCTGCGATACTAATGACCCTCAAGTCCTGCCCTCCAGGTCTGCCCAACTTATGCTCAAAGCCTTAACATTTGTTGTTATTATGTTTCCTTTGGATTATCATTCTTGGATAGTCTAAAGACAGAAATTGCTAAAAACAGTTTACACTCTCTATCAAAAGCATAGAGTTATAGCAGATCATTAATTTGTACCTGCACATTTCTTTGTCACCCAGATGAGTGGGGATGGGTGTGTGAACATCATCACAATCACCTCTAGTTTGCTGATGATAAATAGAATTTTAAATGTACAGCATAATACAAATAACACAGATATGGCTTGGATTTAAGAAGTATTTTAATTTGGACTCACTCAAATTTGGATGTGATCTTGACTTTGACCCCCTCTAACATTTGACTATTTCTGTTCTTGTGCTTGTCATGATCTTGATTTCAGTCCTACAATACACCTGCCCCACAGGCCTACATTACACATTATATACATTATATTATTGTATGCATGCATACCTCTGTCTCAATTTTTTTGGTAATAATACACTATAACAACTAGATAAATAGTGACACAATAAAATATTTGATCAGTAAATAAATAACAAAAAAATCAATAAATAAATAACAAAATAACAAAAACATATTCCCTTATAAAACCATGCATTAGAATTGTCAAAAATTCCCGTATAATGACTGGGATATTGTGATTTGTGGTGAGAGTAGAGAGCAGGTTGAGAAGAGCCTGGAGAGGTGGAGGTACACGCTGGAGAGAAGGTGAATGAAAGTCAGTAGAAGTAAAACAGAGAACATGTGTGTGAATGAGAGGGAGAGCAGTGGAGTGGTGCGGTTGCAGGGAGAAGAGGTGAAGAAGGTGGAGGAGTGCAAGTGCAATTGAATGTAGAGAGTGTTAGTTAGAGAAGTGAAGAAAAGAGTGCAGGCAGGGTGGAGTGGGTGGAGAAGAGTGATAGCAGGAGTGATATGTGATAGAAGAGTATCTGTGAGAGTGAAAGGGAAAGTTTATAGGACTGTGGTGAGACCTGTGATGTTGTATGGTTTAGAGACAGTGGCATTGAGTAAAAGATAGAAGGTGGAGCTGGAGGTAGCAGCGCTGAAGATGTTGAGGTTTTCGTTGGGAGTGATGAGGATGGACAGGAGAAACGAGTTTATTAGAGGAACAGCGCATGTAGGACTTTTTGGGGACAAAGTGAGAGAGGCGAGATTGAGATGGTTTGGACATGTGCAGAGGAGGGACATGGGGTATATCGGTAGGAGAATGCTGAGGATGGAGCCACCAGGAAGGAGGAAAAGAGGAAGACCAAGGAGGAGGTTTATGGATGTGGTGAGGGAAGACATGCAGGTAGTTAGTTTGAAAGAGACAGAAGTAGAGGAGAGAGTAGTATGGAGATGGATGATCTGCTGTGGCGACCCCTAATGGGAGCAGCTAAAAGAAGAAGAAGAAGAAGAAGAAGACCTGTATAATTACTGTGCAAGTCAAGATTCACAATGATGGCACAACCATCTATAGCCTGGTGTATTTGACATGGCTTTCTGTTTTGGAATAATGGCCGTTCTGTCTCCTAAAATGATTAAATCTATTCTATTCTAAATCTATACTATTTTTCTCTATGTATCCTGTGACTTTTTGAGTACTCAGTCAGTTAATTCCTAGTTTAGATTAGCTGCTTTGAACATTGTACAAACTGGCAGCAAGTTGTTATTAACCAGGCAATAAATTGACATTCTCATACTTTTTGACACATTAGCTTTTGACGGTAATAAATAAGAAAGGTTTTTGTGCACAAATATACTTAGTGGTATATGTTGTAACGCTAACTTGATGGGGTATATTTAATTTTTGCTTTAATTAAATTGTGTTTTTGTTACCACTCAGTGGTTATTAAATAATGCTTCAATGATGATATGGATAAAGAATATTACAGGAGGCAAGACAAACCTAATCCCACTCTCGGTATATTTTAGAAGGGTTTAAAATGCTAGTCATACACAGTACATATTATCTCTGAGTATGTTAGCAGGCGATCTGGAGCCAGTCCTGGTAACACTGACCTCAAACGCAAGAGAAATCTCCCAGGATGAGACACCACTGCATTGCAGGAAGTTCAAGTCAACTTCTTCTAATTTCTTACAACTGTAATTGCTTGTTTTGTGAATGAATGCTCTTTATGTCATTCCACATCAACCTACATAGGCTACTTTAGACAACTACGAACTAGACACTACTGACTAAAGTATTTTCTCTATAACAAACAAATAGGTTCAACAAATCAAACAAATAGATTAATGTTCATTTAATTCCATCATAAAGACAAACAGTTAGACAAACTGTTGTCAGGGATTGTTGTCATTTCATAGAAGTCTAATTGTATACAAATAAAACTGTGGCCAGAAGTTCATACTTAATTATAAACACACAAAAAAATAAATGTATTTAATAAAAGTAAATTAAAGCAAAACACACATTTTTACATTACATGGTTCTTTGCCAAAGTACTGAATTTTCTATATGTCACAAAAGAACATATCTGCCACACTAGCATAATCAAATACTGTAAATTATTTTACAGGGCGCTCAGTGTTTTGTTGCTATTAAATGTTCCAGTGCAGAGTGCAAGAAGTTACCACTTTGTACTAAATGTGCTAATAAATGAGATAAATGAGAATTGTTATGTGACTCAGCACATTGTATATTCTTTCTTTTCAACATAACAAAAAAATCGTTCCAATAAGCAAAATAAAATACAGACACAGAAGACTCAATTCTTATAGAAGTTCTGTGGCCACAATCCAACTCAATGAACTTTAATTAATGGAGTGTGTGTTATTGATGGTGTTTACTTTGCTAATTAGTCAAGCTTATAAAAGCTAACTTTAGAACAGCGGGTCAAAATGTCTACATATACATTAACCCAAGACCAATCACAAAGTCAGACAGTGTAGAGTATTTAAAAGTTTTATTCAAACAAAGCAGACACACGCTCCCTGTCATGCCTTTTCTCTAGTGAATTCTGTTGTCCTGCAGTCAAAATGAATGTATTCATTAAATGTAAATACTTTGTAAAGTACATGACACATTCAGCACTACATAAATTCTCTGTCATTCTTTTCTTATATTTTCTTTCTGCTTGATTTGGTATATCTAAAATAACAGCAAATGTGTTTGCCTATATTTACCAATAGTCTATTATAAATGCTGTACATGGATATTAAAATACACTATATGGATAAATGTTTGTGGACACTTGACCACAAGGTTGCTATGTGCTTTTTGAACATCTAATTATATATTTAGTACCCATTTCCCCCATTTTAATAACCGTCACTCTTCTTGGAAGAGGTTCCACTAGATTTTGAAGTGTGTTTGTGAAGATTTGTACTCATTTATCCACAAGGGCGTTAGTAAAGTCAAATAAAGATGTAGGGTGAGGAGGCCTGGGGTGCTGTCAGAAACAGAATTCATCTCAAAGGTGGTCAACTGGGTAATGGCAGAGCTTTATATCAGGCCACTCAAGATCTTCCGCTCCAACCCATGTAAAGTATATCTTTATGTATCTTGTTTTGTGTGCAGAGGGCATTTTCATGCTGGAACAGGTTTGAGTCTTTTATTTTAAAATTGACTGACACTGCACCTAAAGACATCCTGTACAATTGTGTACCTCTAACTTTGTGCTTGTGGAAGAATCACATATGGATGTGAATATCAGGTGCATCAATACCCAGTGATTATTAATTGTAAATTCCATTCATAATACTAACTTGAATGTTACTTCAGGTCATTACATATGACCCTAAAACTGAACCTTAAAATGAACATAAGATCAGATATTTGAGTAGTGCACAGGATGTCAAAAAGAGTTTTGTGTGAATATGTAATTCAGAAAATAAATACTTGATGTTACTATGAATATATACAGTATATATATATATATATATATATATATATATATATATATATATATATATATATATATATATATATAAAACCATAGAGACTGTGATGGGCTGATGTTTGTGCACACTGTAACAATATTTTGGTTCTATATTCTGTCCTTCCTCTTCTTCCTCTTCTTCTGTTTCTCTCTTGTTAGCACTACAAAGAGAGGATCAAGAGTTTGACTGAGCATGCTAAATGGGATAATTGGCCCCCAGTGGACCAGTTAAGGAGGGTGTGCAAGAAGGAAGGAGAAAGAGGAGAATGTAACATGTCCCTGAATTAAAACCATAAAAGGCATACACAGTAAATGTTGGTTCCAACTACCAAAACATACACACACTGATAAGAGTGTTATTCAGCAAAGGTTTATAACTTTGGATATAAAACTTTCTCAATTATATCAAATAAAATAATCAGTTTGATATGTACTTAAGAAAATTGTTCTGGCTGGTCCTACCTTAAAGACTACCTGAAAATGTTTTAGCTTATAGTTTACAATGCAATATGTACTGTAGAAGATTAACAATTTATAATCACATCTGTTGTCATCCAAAAAAGGTTATCTTTAGATTTATGTTCCTCTTAATGTTTCTCCCTCATATTGACTGAATTTTACCTGATGCTGTTGTCTCTGGTTTAATAATCAGCAAAAGAGGATGCAAATCTACATTCAGATTTTAATTGAGCTACTTTGGTGTTAAAACCTTTATGCAAATACAAAATAAAGAATATATATTAAAAATGTAAACATGCTTTACTAAACATAAAGCAGTGATATGGCTGTGGGCCTTACTATCTTTGCATGGTTTCATTTTCTTTTATTTCTATAGAGCTTTTCACAACAGACATTGTCTCAAAGCAGAGACATTGTCTCAAAGCACTTTTAATCACATCTAAGATTGGAGCAGAAAATAAACTGTAGTCCTTAATTCAACATTCACATCAACAAGTTATTTTATAACCTTGCTTCAAGGATCTATAATTATTGTCGCTTTTTTTCTAAGTGTCATCCTCTAAGGAGCCACAAACCTTAACGTGTCCTTCTAACGAGAACCAAACGGTTGTGTGATGCTTCATGAATAGACAATTACATCCTGAAAGCCCCAGTGGGGCCAATCTGCCTGGTAATAAATCCATCATTGCTTATCATCATTAACATGATCATCCTAACAGGGTGTAGCAGAGTGCTAAATTTTGGGATTGGTGACTCATTAAATGATTAGCTCATCCATTCCACTAAGACTAATGGAAAAAACAATAGAAACAACCCAAAGTTTTATGATGATGTATGAATGGTAACTATGAAAAGGATTCCAACATTTAAGGTCAGCACGGTGTTCAGAGTAGTGCTCATCTTCCAAAAATCGTTGGTTATCATCAGGCAAAGCACTAAAATACTCCTTATTTATCTCTTATTTATACAGTATGTGTATAAATGTCATTCATGCAAAAGTCTAACAGTTTGTTGCTGCCTGTATAAAGTTTCACATGTTCCTTCTAGGTTCTCCCATCAATTTTTCTTGCTGAAGTTTCCTTCCATCTTCCAAAAACATTTTAATTGTCCTAGGTGTGAATGTGTGTGTTTATGATGCCCTGTAATGGACTTGCTATTCAGAGTGTGTACTTATCATAGCCAGTGTTCTGGGGATAAGGATCCAGAGTGACCTGCGCAAAGATGAATAGTTGAAGGAAATACTGAGACAATGTATGATTGCTAAACCTATTTGTAACACTGCATATTAAACTAATCTGCTGACTGATCAGAATTGCTTTAAAGATCAATGTAATTATGAGAAAAGAAAATGGGTGCAAAAAACTACCTTTAATGCAACACTAGGTTTGAACTTATATATTATTATGCTTGGTCAACAATGGTATAACAATCTTAAGTATAAACTATTTATTTGTAGTTGTATCTGTGTGAGTATGTCTCGTATGAACCATTAGTAGCTCATAATGGCATGATATATAGGGGGTCAAACACATTCTTTGGCCACCTGCCTTTTCCCTCTCTTTAACTTTTAAGCAGACAAAAGATGTTAAGTACCAAATGCTTCTCTAACACTGACACAGTGCGAGCGGACGGGTTGTATCAGTGTGTGGGTTGCACACACAGTAATTACTCCATGCCTCGCCCTTCTGACACATGATCACCATGCAGCCATAAAGCACTGTAATTACAGCTAACACACATATACACACACACCAGCGCTTGCAGGCACACATGCACGCACACGGACACACACACACACACACACACACACACACACACACACACACACATACAAACACACATACAAACACACACACATACAAACACACACAGTCTCTGTAATTATTCCTCACACACACACACACACACACACACACACACACACACACACACACACAGATAATCTGCCTATAGTGTAATTACAGACAGCCTTGCCTCCAAGCCTGCCAAAACGGGAGCTAATCAGCCAGCTAGCAGGTGTGAAGTATCATGTTTTAGTAGAGTGAAGCTCACCTGCATTTCTCCTCAATGGAGCTCAGATGGAAACACCTGCAGCTAGAGAAAGTAAAGACGAAGTATCTACATACACAAGGGAGGAGATAGAAATGTTAGTCCCATCTGTATAAGGCATTTCACAGTTAGCACAGTTAGTCTACCGCCACCTCTGTTTTATGGCAATAGAAAATTTTTATATATATATATATATATATATATATATATATATATATATATATATATATATATATATATATATATATATACATATCTCATATATATCTTTTATTGCCATAAGAAAATTTTTTATTAAAATATCCAATCCAAATTTTCTGAAATGATTGGGATGGATCTTTGTGGGTAATGTTTTTAAACAAGGTTGTTGAGGGAAATGAGGGTGTCTGATTTCAATATGGAATTATTATATAAAGGCTGCTTTGTGCAGGTCAACAGACAGTTTTTTATTTGAATTTCAGCTGCTCTAAAAATAATTTAGAATGAACTGAATTGTAATTTCAATGTGAGCAGCATCAAGCACAAATGGATATAATTGTTTATACAAAAAAATACAACATTTGCTTTTTACAGAGGGAGGCATAACAATAAAAATATTTTTTATAAATGGGTCAATAAAGGCTGCTTCATCTTTGCTTGATAATATGTTCATATAATTGTTTAATGATAATTTAGTTGAGAAACTTGGATTAGATCCAGTCAATAGCCATAAAAAAACAACACAGAGCAAAATCTAACTGTTACAAATGTGTCTTTCTCATTTACTCACTCATTCACCTTTAGCAACCACTTTATCATTGCAAAGGTCACCATGAATCCAAAAACTTATTTCAAGAACACTGGGTGGGATAAATGCGATGCACCATGAATGGGACATGAGTCAACTTCACTTGCTAGACCACAGAGACTTAAAATAGTTTAAGTTATGGAGGATGTCTTACTGCCTATAACTTAAAAAAATATATTTTTGTCATATTTGTCAGATTATTTTCAAAGTCTTTAAACATAAAGTGTACAAATTTGTGGGGTATTCTGTACATGATGAATGTCAATTATTGCACTCTAATAAATACATATAACATGTTCTCTTCTTTCAATCTTCCAAAACATGCCAGTAGGTGGATTTTCTAACTTGTCCCAGGTATGAATGTGTGTCCATGATGCCCTCATGGACTGGCTGTCCAGTGTGTATTCCAGCCTCATTTACATTTATGGCATTTGGTAGATGCCCTTATCCAGAGTGACTTACATTTAATTCATTCAAATAACTAATCAGATATTGGGTTAAGATCTTGCTCAGGGACCCAGAAGTGGCAGCTTGGTGTGCCTTGGATTTGAACTTACAACCTTCAGATGCCCAATGCCAAAGTCCTCTAAGCCACCACCCCCACATGGTCAGTGTTTTGGGATCATCTGTCTCCATACCACCCGGTCCTCTACATCTGCCTCTTTAAAACCAAAAAGTGCTTACTTACTAGTAAACATATTTGTAACGCTGCATAATAAAGTAGTGGGGTGAAAAATTTAACAGTTGGTCAGAAAAGTGAAAAAGTATTTCAAAAGAAAATTCAGTTGCTAGCAATAACTCAAATGAGCTTACTGTAAATGACTGCAACACATAGACAACAAGTTGAAAGGATTACCTTCAAGAGGTTTTTGCCAGTAAGCTTACTTGAAGCTTAAATTTACTTCCATTTTACAACGTCGTACATCTTCACAAATAGCAATTGTAAATGCTGGTCGTTTCTATGCATCACACATAAAACTTTACAGCAGTTGCTGAGTAACGCTATCCAACTCAACTTCCTAAATTTGCAGTTCCTATCCAGGGAGAACTGACCACTGACTTAACCACTGACCATGATGCAACCCATAGCTACAACATGCCCTAAATTGTATAATACATGGAAATATGAGAACATAATATAATAATGAATGCAAAGGGCCAATCTAAAGGTCTGTTGATTATCTACAAAATGTTTACTGAACATTAACAACTCTAAAACTAATAATATACCCTTTATAATTTGTTAAAAGCCATGTGTTAGTTTTCAAAACGCTACTTTAATGCTACTTTAAAAACTTTTGAAAGTAGCATTCATGTCGTTTAAACACTAAAACCCTGAAACAGAAGGATGTATATTTTCTCTATTAATACTGAAGGCTAAAATGTACAGAGAAACAATGTAAAGAATACATTCTATAGCTTCTTGAACTGACCATAACATTCTGGCAGTAGTGGTTCAACAGATAAGGTTTTGAACTACCAATTGCAAAATTGTAACTCCTGTAGTAGTGAAACTTGTACTATAAGATATGTTAGAAAAATACTTATGTTATAGAAATGAATTAGTATTATATGGATCAGGTGACAATCTCAAATACCACATCATAAAAAATAACGACCAGTCATGTATCAGTACGCAAATACAAACCATGCAGACAGAATAGGCCCATTTCTAATTTACATATTTATGCGTTATTAATTTAGATCTTTGTCTAGGCTCAATGTGTGCTTTTATTTTTGTCCATGACTGCCACAACAAAACATGTATTAGTAAATACAAATAATATAGATCCTTGACATGCTATGTATGAATAATAATCCGAGCTAATAATCCAAGCTCTAGAAATACCAAGTTGCAAATTCTGCACGCTTAACTTTGGTTTCTTCTTGTCTCTTGTTCTGTTTCTCTTTTCGGTTACTATGAAACAGCTTACTTCCTCTTTCCAGCAACTTCGAATACAACAGTCACTTTCATGCAAAATACCTTCTCGCCCAAATGGAGCAGTTCCGGAGCATCGAAACAATAAAATGAGAGCAAATTATGTATAATGTTGAGATACCTAGGAAAAGGTGTTGCACTATTCACAAATAATTACAGACAGCAGGCCAGAATAAATGTTTGTTATAAGTAAATGTAAAAGTCACAGGCTCATGAGTTGTCTGGTGCATTGAAGTAATCCCATTTTCATCACACCTCTCTACTTTACATGCAGGTAAAGAAAGACTTAATGGAAACCAAAAGTGTGCACAGCTGATTTTACATCCACATGGTCCTGATAAACCAGAAAATCCATGTCTGCAGTTTTTAGACACATATCCAGACACCAGCATGAGGTGATGTCTGTGAGCATAAGTCTGTCCTGACTCAGTCTGCATACATGACAAGTGAAGCATGTAACCCGACCTGACATGACCTAATATGTTGCCTGAAAGTATGCTGTGAAAATGCACATATACCTGTTCTTTGCAGAGAGTGAGAGAGAGAGAGAGAGAGAGAGAGAGAGAGAGAGAGAGAGAGAAACTTAGCTTTTAAATAGTGCAATAGGCAACTCAGTGTAGAATCAGAAAGTTGCACAAAGTGGTGCAAAATACAAAAAATAGTTTTGTCTAAGCTGTTAAGAAATAAATAATGACTTGAATAATAATTCTCCGCATTTTCTGAGAGCAGTAAAGCATCTCAGCCTTGTGGTGGATGGGCTACAACTGCAGAAGACCAGATAAGGATCCACTCCTGTCAGCCAAGGACAGGTGTCTAAAACTAGAGAGTTTATGACCAGCAAAAATCAGGCCAGGCAGTGTGACAAGTGCTTACATATAAAAAAAAAACCTTATTAAATAACATTTAAATCTAATTAAAGAGCTTTAAACTAATTAAGCAAAATGATCTCAAGGCCTTAAATATGTAAGGTTGCTCTGTAGTGCCACCGTTAGGCTGAACAGGCCCATTTCGCCTGCAGGAGGGAGTGTTATTTTGGACCAAATTTCACATCTCCAGCATGTGTCTTGGTCTACATAGTTCATTTTAAGGGGGAAACGTAAAAATAACAAGACTTTAGGTATCCAGGATTCTGTGCTTCTACTTTTAATGAATTCATTTTTAATTAGATGCAGATGTTTAGTCCTGCTAAAATAGAAGAAGCAATATACCCATCACAAAAATTCTAAAAGCTCCCAAATACTATTATAAACCATCAGCTGTTAACCATTAAAGTATTACTGAATAGGTCCCATTATTCACTGTCAGGAAACCAAGGAAAACCACAGATGAAACTTATTGGAATCATAATGATGTCCCAATGGTCCCTATTGGTGTCTAGTAGATACCAAAATGTAATTTACATGTTGTCATTGGTGTTGTATTGGTTCTTAATGGTATCCACTAAACATAACATGCCATCAATAGAAGGCAACAAATTACTAGTAGAGGCCCTCAGGGACCATTACAGTTTCCATTAAAAGCAAAACAATTCCCATTATAACCATTAAGACCGTTACAAATTCTATGAGGGTTTCTAATGTTTTTTCAACAGCGCATCTTCAATCTTCGCTATTTGGCTATTCTGTAGATTTTCTAACATTAAAGTTTACTTTCAAGCGTTCAAACTACCTGTCTTGCAAATATCTCAAGGCCACTTAGTCTGGACTTTTGTGTAACGACGCCAGTGGTTTAAAATAAATCACACAGTGGTATGAAGAAGCAATGCTGAGGCTGATTTCTTTGTAACCCAGGCTGTAGATTTAAATATTCTATCAGTGATTACACAGAGTGAAATGCCTCTTGGATATGATTTTGATTGAATTGGCCTATGTTTCTGACATCTATTACACATCATTAGCATTTATTGTGATTTCAATAAAGTCACGGGAATAATAAGGTTATAAAAAAATAAAGTTTAATAAAGTTATTTGAATCATTTGTTTTCCCAAAATGCCTTTGGAGGTGGCAAAAGTAGCACACCTTGTGAAATAAAGTTGTTTTATTAAGCTTACAAACCTGACCAGATGAAGTTGTATTGTATTTGGATTAATCTTTTTAATTTGCATTTAGAAAAACTGCAGCAATACCTTCGAGCCTGATGAACTGATGGATCATTGGATAGTACAAGCCTCATAAGAACCATAGTTCTGCTGATAGACACTGTTCACAAGCAACGAGAACAACTAAAATGAGATTAATTCACAGATAAGGCAATGACAGTGTTTTCACAGAGCAAAAGGTTACTGCAGCAAACTCCC
Organism: Silurus meridionalis; assembly: GCF_014805685.1. Classification (NCBI taxonomy): domain Eukaryota; kingdom Metazoa; phylum Chordata; class Actinopteri; order Siluriformes; family Siluridae; genus Silurus; species Silurus meridionalis. The sequence goes on from NC_060907.1 coordinate 15,982,917, forward strand.
AAATCCTGTGGCTGAGTTTGTGGTCATATCACTTTTGCCCTGTGGTTGAGTCACACACAGAATGTTTTATAGCATAACCAAAGCCTTGTACTAAAGCCATAGTGGTTGACTTGAGTACATACACAACTAATTAAGCTAAACTGTATTAGGCATGCTGTTAGTTGCCAGAAAATCCTATATGTTAAGTAGATATAATAGATACATTTTCTTCATCCAAAAACAAAACAAAAATATAAGGAACACCGGGCATGCAATACTGCAAAGTAACTGACTAAACTGTTGTTTCACTAACATGATGTTACAGACTGAGTAGCAGATAGTTGCCTCAGTGGGTTACAAACAGCGGACGTTTTCTCATCGATGTCACAAGCATAAATTATGTCATGTGTGTGGAATATGCATGTTTAATTTCATCACATACTCATGGGAAAAACAGTGCTCCTTTATACAAAAGTACCTTTACTTCCACTGGACAAGAATGCATTGCTCAGTCAATGATTCAGTGGTTTATTCACTGTAGTCATCCTCTGCATTAGTTCATCTGGGAATAATTAGGAAATCAGTGGGAAACATCTGCATAGTGTCAGTAAGGCAAAACGTTTCTGTTCTATTTTATTTAATTTGAAAAAAAGAGATTTAATTTGTTGTTTTACACTGAATCCAGAGGCACAGTACGCACCTGAGTCCTGAGTGTAGACTGCCACCTGTGGGCAACATGTTAAAGTGCACATTTTCTTCATTAAGCTTCCTAAAACAAGCAATTTTAACACTGAAAAATAAAGCCATCCTTAAAATCATAATAATATAGTGATACTACTATGAAAGAAAACGACACAATAATTAACCAGCTTGTGCATCTTCATACACTGTACATGAATGTGATGTGAATAAAGAGTGAATGACACAATGTAATATATTTAAAGGGTAAATGAACATGTAGATAGGAAAAAGTTTTATTTACAAAATCTTGAAAAAGTCAGAGAGCCCCTAGTACCTAGTTTGTTTTATTTTTGTATTTAACAAAAAATACTTTTCAAGCCCAGAATGAATTACGTTTTTTTTAATGTCATGAATGTTTTAATTCTAATACAAAAACAATTAGTTGAATTTTGTATTTAAATAAATGTTTTTTTATTTATTTATTTTTTTGCTGGTTATTTCCCAAATGTTTCATAGCTTTCATAGCAAAAATCACAATCTGGCCCCATCTGATGTTATAAATGTCTGATGTGATAAAACACTTCTGATTAATGTGTTGCATGATGTTGAAGCACCAACACACAATTATCTCCGCTCTGTCAGAGAAATCAGATGGTCTCCAGAACCATCACCGGCTATTTGTGAGTGTGCATGTGTGAAAGAGCAAGCAGCTATGAAATGGCTTTTCATCTACTGACATTAGCAAAATCACTTATGGGTTTTGTTAAGAAGCGATAAAGAGCTTGAGAACAAGCAAATGGCAAATGTGAAGTAGTGCAATGTGATACAGTGTCTAATGCTTAACAATTGCAAAATAGGAAATGCATGTAATGTTCTAGAGGAACTACAAGAAAAAAGACATTTTTCCATAAAGCAAAGATTCTAGTCATAATTGTGACTATGAAAGAAAACACTTGAAAGTATTATATATAATTTATCACATTACTATCCTGCTTTGAACAAATATAATACATGTTTGACTGAGGTAGTTCTTATAATACATTAGTATATTAGTACATTACTAAAATTGCATTAAAGTTCAATTTTGAAATATTTCTATGAACAAGTAACACTTACAACAGACTTTTTCATGCGAATGATATATTTTCATGGTACTGTTACTTCAGTATTTTGTCTAGACAGTAACCCATACTATCAGCAAACCACTATATTGAAGTTTCCCATGATCCACTTTGAATACAGAAATGCATCACTCCTCAGCTGGTAAAACCTCAAACTGCTGCTCACTTCTCAATTCACTTCTACATTTTGAGGTAGTGTTTTTTTAACTGACCACACAAACCGAGACACACACGCACAAACACACACATGCACACACACACACCACTTCCCGAACACACAAACACACCACATGCACCACAAACCACAGGCTCCCGTGGAAGGGAGATTCTGTTGAGCCCTTTATTGCACCATCCGTCTTGGTGCCATGTGCCTCACATTGGGGTAATAACTACAGGTGTCATGATGTCACACACCAAAGATATTGTGCAAACAGGATGTGCTGACTGCTGTGGCCAGCAAAGATAGAGTAGGCCTTTCCAAACCAGAGGCATTCTTTGTAAGAGCAGAACAACCTTTTGTTTTCTTATCAGAGACTCCACTCAGCTTTAGTAGCATTATTTCAACCCCAAGTTGTAAAACCATATCATCTCACATTCACTGTTTCCTGACAACAGTGAGATGAGGATCAAATAGAGAACCCTTAAGTAGAAAACAAAACAGACATATGACAGATAAAATAAAATAAAATGAATAGTGGCTTTTTTTTATGCTGTGGGAGAATTTCGAGTGACATGGTTTGGGTCAACATAAGCACACTGACTGATCACCGGTGTCAAAAAATAAACAGAATTTTTTTTGTGGTCTCTTCCAGGATAAATAATGCACCCACTCACAGGGCATGAGATCTCACTGAATGGTTTTGTGAATGAAATTATGAAAATCATATGCTTTGGCTCTTGCAGTCACACACCTATGTGAAATTGTAAACAGAGCTCTGCATCAGCTTTATCGGAACATAAAGTATGCTGAATAACTTATAATAACTTAGTATAATGGTGTCCATCCTTCCAGTAATGTTCCCAGATACTCCTATTTATGCATTTAATGCACAGTTAAAATGTTCTGGTGGCTTGTACTGGACCAACTCTGTATTAAGACAATTTGTTTTTCTATGAATATATATATATATATATATATATATATATATATATATATATATATATATATATATATATATATATATATATATATATATGTCATTCTTTTCAACATTTGTATTTTAAGTCATTTTAAAATTTGTATAAAAAAAATTGTAATTGCAAATTATTTCGTTGAAGATTTCAATTACTATTATAGTCTTTATAACATTACCTCAAGTTCTTTTGTAAGTTCATTGTAAGTTCTTGTAAGTAGCCTTAATCACTGAGCTACTAATGTACATCCCCATAGAGCCCAGATGTAGCCACCAAATATCCAAACTTATATCTTTAAAACTTGTTTTAGATGCACACAGATCAGAAACCATAATTTTAATTTATTTGCATTAAGAGTGAGATCATGTGTAACAAGTTACATTAATAACCTACAAATGCAAGTTACCTTTATGACATCCAGGTTTAATAGATTCACAAGCTATCAGATTGGTTGCAGGGTTTATTTATTTATGTAGAACTTATATCTATGTATAAAAAATAAGTTGTTAAATATCTGGGAAAAATAGGTTTAAATATAAAAATAAACATATATAATATGAATATGAGAATAAACAAATAAATCTGTAAAAAAAAACTAGATTTATACCTTTTTATTATATTGGATATAAATGCATAATATGAATTTATTCATTATAGTGTATTTAGTCTGTCTCACGGCATATATTTAGATGGTGGGTGAAAACCGCATTTCCCGGTTGTCATCTATTGATTGGTAAAGAATTGTCTGTATTATAATTATTATTTATTAATGTAAATAAAACAGATAAAGATCAGTTTTTGATCAGCATATTAAACTGTGTGCATTCCAGTGATTCTTAAAATCACATTAACATTTCAATTAAATTAAGAATCAGGTATGCCAAGAAACTGTGTAATAACTGAGATAAGAGAAAATAATAGGAAACCAGAAGCACAGTTCACCTCTGTTATGGAAATAAGTGTTTAACACATTTACAATCTTATACACCTTTGAATGAATAATTAATAATTAATAAATAAAAATAATTAATAAAAAAAACATAAATAAATAAATAAATAAATAAATAAATAAATAAATAAATAAATAAATAAATAAATCCTCTTATTGACAGACCATTGAATCCGGTGCGACCACTGAAGAGAACATAATTAAAGGCAAACATCATAAGAGAATGAGTAGAAACCAAAAGCTGAAATATGTATCTGAAGCATATTTAATAAATTATGCATCCCTTATTTACTAATGGCCTATCGACTGCAGGTCCGTTGAGCCTGATAGGATGTCAGGATGAGGATGAGTTGCAGAGAAAAGGATGAAGAGCTGGAAGGATGAGAGGAGGGAGAGACAGCACTTAAAAGGGTCTCACTTCTCTCTGGGGAAGCTAAACTAATCTTTTTTTTTTCCATGCTTTCTCTCAAAGTGCTGTTTTTCTGCATTCACGACTTAGATGATGATAGAAACAAAAATTGAGGATAAATATCTCAGAATGAGACGTATCTTTTAAATGACAGCATACAATTTCAATTGAATTACAAATATTGCATATTTATATGTTTAAGATTTAGAAGAAGATTGTATAAATATACAAATATATACTGACCTGAATTTATTTTAAAAAATCATATAAAATGTGGGGAACTTGAAACATTTTTACTGTGTTTTTTAAAAATTGTCTGTCTAAGTAAAAGAAAAAGGAAAAATGTTTGTTTGTATACAGCATTGATGTACTGAATCTGGATTCCTATAAGAAAAGAGAAAAAATAAATAAAAATAAATACACAGACTTAATGACTTTTGTAACAGCAGGACATCTCGAGTAACACTTCTACACCATCTACAGGATACTGAAGGGAGCATCATAGACTGCCTTTACAGACACAAATGTGAAACTGATTTAAAATATCTACTCATTATCTGTTAGTTATATATATATATATATAATCTTTTTTTTATTTTTAATTTTTATTATTTATTTTTTTAAATATAATGGTTTTTTCTTCCAGACAGAGAGACGCAGCAAGATGTCAGACAACAACTGACCAAAAGCTGAAGAGCTGCTGAATCCCATCTTGAATGTTCTTATCAGGGACAGACCATTCACCAGTGTGGCACCGCTGCTGGGAAATCAATGGTATCAATGGAGTCAGGACTAGATTGACACTAAGCACCTCAAGGAATAGGATAACCCTGAACAATACTCAGGGACTGCAAAAATATACTGAAAAATATACAGAGGGCCTCGATTTATTTCCGTGTTTACATTTATTTCGATGGAGGGTAACAGTTGAAATGTAATTGCGGAAGTAATTAATAGATGTTGTGCATCTTTTGGAATATGACTACTTCTAAATCAATGAAATCTTATAAATAATCTAGAATATAAAATCACTTTTGCAACTAATTTACAGTTTTGTATTAGTTCTGTTGTATCTGTTGTATTTGACCAAACCTCAAACAAATATTTATCTTATAAGATATAGATGTGTTAATCGAGCAAACATTGTTATATACCATTAGTAGAAGTATTGATTTGTCACATAAATTTCAGTACAGAGAAATTATTTTCATATGTGAGTATATCATAGCTTGTTGGGGCCAGAGTGCATTGTCAGCTGTGATGCACTGACCAGATGAGTCAAAGGTCTTTATCAAGGGCCCAAGAGTGGCAGGTTCATGAACCCCCAACATGACTTGTAACCCAGAGCTTATAACTTTTGAGCCACCACTGCCCACTGCCCAACATGTTTGTACACCAGAATCAGAATCATCTTTATTGTCTTTTTTGTTAATTATTTTATGATAGTTGCATGTACAAAGTAATTTGTCATGGTGTGCTGCTATAAAAATATGAAAACTATAGACAAAAGTAGGAAAATAAAATTATAAAGTAATAAATAAAGATGTTTTGTGCAGTTGGTGCAGGGTATGAAAAGTGAAGCAATGCAAAAATAATGTAATTGAGGCAGTGTAATGATTGTTTTCCCCAAAAAGTCCAAGGTGCAGGGATGCAATACAGTGGTCCATTGTGTTAATGTAACACATATGAAATGAACAGTGTGGGGTTTACATTACTGTAATTTTGGTGTTTATGAAAGCAGGTCATAGATGGTATTATTGATGAGGCCGGTAGCAGATGGGAAGAAGCTGTTTTTGTGGCGTGAGGTTTTGGTCCTGATGGCTTCTGCCAGAGGGGAATGATTCACCTTGTAAACATGTACTGGTTGGCAGTTTGCTCAGTTTACTAGCGTGTAAGGCAGTGGTGGATAAGTGCACCCTGCTGTGGGCTACTGATTGAGAAGGTTGAGAAATTGAAGCCCCAACCACCAAACTGCCACTGTTGAGTTTTAACACTCTGTACTTTAGGGGGACCATATCCATATCCAGATCCTCTGACCATTTTTTTGTAAAGATATGGCTTATAAAGAAATTTCGCTAAACTGCATGTGTCTGTTTGTCTGTCTGCATCTTCTGCTGTCTAATCTTTGCCACCAAAAATTCTTCCTTCATACCCCAAGCTGATTTTGCATTAGATATTATTAATATGTAAAGGGACCCCAAGAAAATCAATTAGCAATCTGCTATTGATGCTGAGAAGTGCAAGAATGCTTGCATATTCACTTCAGCTGACATCATTAAAAAAACATCTATTCCTGTCAGATTCCCCCGACTTTGTTTAATTAGTTTCCACAAAGATATTGAGCAAACTTTCTAGTACTTACCAGAATAACGTTGATTCTGTAAATTTATCTTAATAATTTATTCTAGATGGGAAAGTTTTCAACCTACATTACAAGGCTGTAAATTTGGCTGCTGCAATGCATCATAGAAACATGGCGTGATGTAAATAAAAAATAGGTAAGTGCAAGAAAATGAAACTATATTAGATCGTTTACTCTCGGCTTTTATGATATGCAGGTTTCGACACAACCAGGGTTTAAAGTGCTGCAGGATGTTTATAAGTGTACAGTATATATTTGTTTATTTGTGTGCAATAGACTTTGTGAGGCTTCAATATGAAAAAAAAATTGTGTCCACAGAATATCCCACACTGGTTTGCATCTCATGTGTCTCATTGACCCCTTCCACAGCCACAATGCATCCTGGGAACCATTAAGGAAACCCGAGAACACCACAACCACACAAGAAACACACAAACACAATCAAGCAGAGAGGATGGCTTACCAACACCCCTGATGTGAAAGAGAATGCTAGTGAGGTGATGGTAGAAATACGGCGTATTGATTGCTTAAATTCCCCTCAAATGCTTTGGGTTTGGCCGGTTGGCCAGTGAGAGACGTGTTATGAAAATGAGAGATTTTATTGTAAAACAATGAAAGCATAAACACTTGGTGAATATGTGAAGTAGGCCATGTGTCCGACTGCTATATTTGGCATTTAAGATCATATGTGGACACTTTTACTTACCCATCTCCATTATGGAAGCTGATTCAGTAGACCGTATTAGCGGTCAGAGCATGCTGGTCAGGCAGTCAGTGGTTTGGGGAGCAACTACGGATCACTGACCGCAGCCTGCCATTGATCCCTCACTCAATTAGATTATTGTGGGCCCCAAACGGCAATGCCTGCAGAATCTCTGAGGCCTGCTGAGGGAAAGTTGAGAGGGGCATCAGGCACAGGCGGATGGAAGGCAGTGGAGATAGATGGATGTGAAAACGAGTGAGCGGAGTGACAGTCCAGGGACCGATTGATCTTCCCGTCATTTCCCTTCCACTCTCCTACTCTCTGTTCTCCTCCTTCCTCACTCAGCCCACTCTCTACATTCACCTCCCCCTTGCTTGCTGTCTCTCAGTGTACAAATACTGTTGAGCTCCACTGTATTGGATTTATGAGTTAATGGGGATGTCAAGACATAACAGATTGGGAAATGAGCAAGAGGAGAAGTGGTGGGGGGAGTTCTGTCTTCTCTCTGTCTTCACTTCCCTCTTTTATTCTTTCTCTTGCTTGTGAAAGTGTGTAGATAAGTTTGCAAAGTTTGCTGCATGTCAACATGAGAAGCAATGATGAAGTAAAAGCAGGGATGTACTCTAAGCACAATAGTTTGGGTCAACAGCTCATGCATTTATTTTTCATTAATCACAAAAGTCAAACTTCCATTTAAGACAAAATACAATTGCAAAATACATTAAAAATATGTTGCACCAATATAACTAAATTCTATATATACTGTATAAGCCATTGTACAGTTTGTGCTCATGAAGCAGCTAATTACATGATTTCTTTTTTCTCATAAATATCACGGTTTAGTAAAAAGCTGCATCTACTTTGCTAACTTTTTGACGATTTTTATCATGTATGCAGCAGCAGTATCTTCTTAAGTCAAGGAAATATAAAATTACAAAAAGGATAAAATGGGAATAACAGGTTTTTCCCCTCCTGATGAGTGTCTGTAAGAAGAGGGTATGTGAGGCCTGATGTCATGCACAGGGTTCTATCGATTCTTTATCTGGCCTGGCCAGGCAGCTGCAGGCCATCTTGTCATCAGGAGAGGAAAGGCGGATCCTCTTTCATCCCCTCATCGATTGCATCGCAAACCATGCCTGCGATTCTAGTATTCAAGGCCTGCCTGCCTCAGTACTACTCTTGATCTTAAACCAGAAGTGGCCAAGACTTTTCTTACAAAGGGCCAAACATCAAACTTCATTAAGGGCCGTCGGCCAAAAGTAAATGTTACATTATAACAAAATGATTTATATTCAAATCAGATTGTCAATGGTTCATATTCAAAACCAATGCAGATTTATTTTTAAATTTATAGTTCAGTGAAACTTATGGTACAATGAGAAACAATCTAAATTTTAGTACAATATAGTTCAAAGCCTAATCCAACTATTCAGTGCCCTCTGATGAAAAAACATGAAGCAGGTCCTTATTTTTTAAGTTTTTCCAAAAGGCATTTTTCCCTTTTGTTGTCTTCTCATATATGCTATGGCAGGCAAAATCAAAGGTCAACACAGGCCAACTTTGGCACGTAAATTTGGGCATCTCGATCTAAACCAATAGTCAGGTTCTTGGGTTTAAAATTGTTGGCTCCCAATTCAGTATTCTACAAATATACAAATAATTTCTAAATGCCAATACTCACTGCCATATGGTGTTATAAGATTAGATGACATCTTATGGTCTGTAGTGCTGCTCTCTAGCCTGGAGCAACTTTCCAGATTGTCCTCAATGGGAAAAAGTTAATTTGGAGCACCCATGAAGATTTCCATAACAATCTTGAAGTGCTATGTATTATTTGGTATGAAAAATAATTATCTCTTTAAAGGAAGGTAACAAGGAATTATTTTGAACAGGAGCAACTTTGGGCCATGTTTTTTTTTTTTTTTACTTCATACTGGAATACGATGCTTATTACTTTTTAATACCATTTGGCATGTTTTAACATTTTGATAGATCATGTAATATTAGTTTATGATTAAATCTGCATTTGAGTTGAACATAATTACGGTAGATGGTGTGTTATTTTAGCGCTGTCTAAAATTTTTCCAAATGCTCTATTCTGTAAATGTTACTGTATATCAGTGCACTAATGATCATCCTTCTTACTGAAGTAGACATTCTCATCTGGTTACTGCAGTGACATGTATTTTCCAAATAACTGATGTCCTGATGATTCAATCAACAGGTAGTGCATCCTTTCAGACTAGCTAAATGGATCTTTAAAGTCCTAAAATACAAATGAAATTGTACACCTCAACACTGCAATAACCAGATCAACACAACAGCTTCTTCAACATGTCAGAATAAAACAAAGATCAAACAAGTCAGTCAAAAAAAGGCAAAGTAGTAATGCAATCTTTCAAAATGGATTCTTCTATTAACAAATAAAATTTAAAAGTAGAAGAAACATTAGTACTTAATGGACAAAGAAAATGAAAGGAAATATCACCTCTTCAAATAAGCCACAGCAGCGGAAACTGCCAAATGTAATTGGTAATGGTCATTGTTACAAAGAACATATTTACGTTTAATCACCACATTATCTGTGTAAAGCTGCTTTGAGACAATGTTCATTGTTAAAAGCGCTATACAAATAAAAATTAATTGAATTGAATTGAATTGTCAATTAAAATTCACTAAAAAGTACATATATTGAATCATAAATGTATTTAGTATAAAAGCTCATATCTTTGCTACTCAGTAAAAATACAAAGAAGCCAAACATTTTTAACAGTTAGAAATTAGAGTTACTAAAATTCTTTACACCACTGTTAAAAATTATTCAGAAACAGGTCTGTTTTTTTCATTGCACTTTCAATGCAAGTTGCACGTTGTGGCAAATGACCTCATTTGCCATGAAGCGTTTAATTGCACCATTACACAATGGCCAGAATACACATTCCAAGGCCAGTAAGATCTCAGTATGCTGCATTAACAGAGCATAGCATTTATTGTTTTACCGTCTTATGGACGCATACATTATAAAACCATCCTATCTTTTCTTTTAAAGATGTTCTTTTGATAAAAGTTTATTACACCCAATGGAGTATAATAAGTCCTTATCAAGTAAGTCCATGAGTCCATATGCAAGTAAAGGTATTTGTTTTTTTATTATGTATGTTCAGTCTACAGTTCTTGTGAATCAAACAATTAAAATGTATAATATGAATGTAAGTATAAGTGTGTTTCAGATCCATAAATGTGGAGAATGTTTTATTTTAATAAGCAAAGTGGGCTGGTTTGAATATTTGGTTTTCAAACAAACTAACAAACTAACAAACAAACAAACAAACAAAAATGTTTCACAAAGTTCTAATTTCAATTAAATTAAATACTTCTTCAATTGAATAAAAAAAATATATTTGCATAGCGCTTTTAGGAATGCATATTGTCTCAGAACAGCTATACATGAAGGTGAAATGAAGGTGAAATTAAGTTAACAGTTGTGCATATTTTATATTCGCAATACATAGCCATTATATGGCTATGTATATCCTAAAACCTAAAAGATTATTAAAACGTTACTAGTGGGATAGCCATTTATTTTCAGCTCAGCTGTCTTTCTGAGTTCCAAAATATAATAACATCTCTACCAGTGTACCGCAAAAAATACGGTTTATAAATTGAGATTAGGTTCCCTGTAGCTCAGTCAGAATATATATATATATATATTCTGACTGAGCTACAGGAACCTAATCTCAATTTATAAACCATAAACCGTATTTTTATAATATATATAATTATTTTTTATATATATATATATACACACACACACACACACACACACACACACACACACATACATACATACATATATATATATATATATATATATATATATATATATATATATATATATATATATATATATATATATATATATATATATATATATATATGTATGTCGCCTTTAACTGGTCAATGCAATTTTTCATAAGGGAAATAAATTAAAAATGCAAATCTAATCTGGTTGGCTTGTAATGTGATCAGTGTGATGGCGATCAATGTGCACTGCCACACAAACTGCAGGCTGTGATATATGCCAGAGTAGAGGACAGAGGGGTGACCACTCTCACTTTATCACTACTGTGTGTGTGTGTGTGTGTGTGTGTGTGTGTGTGTGTGTGTGTGTGTGTGTGTGTGTGTGTGTGTATTTGTGTGTGTGTGTGTGTGTGTGTATTTGTGTGTGTGTTTTGTGTGTATTTGTGTGTATGTGTGTGTGTGTGTGTGTGTGTGTGTGTGTGTGTGTGTGTGTGTGTCTGCAGGAATGTCTTTTCCTAATAATGTTTTATTTTCTAAAACTACTATTTTGCACAGAACTATTATCTCCAGTGGTTCAAAGTCAAACAGTCAAACTCGTAAAACAGTGAATGTATGTTTCTGAAGTCATTATTGAGAAATGCACTAGAAATCAATGATTGTTTATTTACCTGAAAAAAATATATAGCTTGTATGTATTAACATTTTAATATTTTATATATCGGCATCTCCACCAAACTACATTTGATAAAGTAGAAAGCTACACTTTAGTTAGCTTTTATTTATTATTATTTATTAAAAAGTCTAAAAAACTAAGGTAATATTTGACTATTTTGGGGCAGCTAATGTTTTCAAAACAAAAAATTACATGCTTTGTATAAGGTATGTCATTAACAAAGGATGAAATTTTACTTTCTATTATTTTATCAAAAGCAGGTACTGTAACATTTTTTGAAGGTGAAACCATTTAAGAACCATTAGTGATCTGCATTAATTTTGGGGATACAGAAACTTCATCATATAACATTTTATACATTCCTAATTCAATTTCATATAGATAGTAAATATGTATATATTTTGATAAAAGAAAGTTAGCATAAAATGTATTAACATATTAATATATGAATGTGTGAGGTTTAATTAATTGTCTTTAATTCAGCACTCTTTTTACTACAGCTCATGACACCAGCATGCAAGTGCTGTACAAATGTAATGATTCACACTGCATTCAGAGAGGTACAAGGATCTGAGACAGGTTTGTCTGGCCTTTCTACCATGTTGACCACCCGGCTGACCGCATTGAGAGATTTATTAAGACCAAGCTGTGAGCTTTGAAAGCCACACAGGCCACAAGAATGGCAGCCCGGTACATCTTCATTAACAAGAAACATTTCTATTGATTTCATTTTTCCAGCGTTTCGAGTTACACATAAGAAATATGTATGGCAGGGTTAAATGAATTATCCTGACCTGATTTGTATTGAGCATTGTCTTTATGGTATTATCTATGGCATCGGTTAGTCAGTGGGTGTCAAAACTGTTTGGCTGTAATGGGATAATGCACAACTACAAGCTCGAAGGGCCCAAGACACATGGGAGGCTAAAATTGAATTGCATGCTCTAAAGCAATACACCAGGTAAGTGTGGGGTGTGTGTAGGAATTAAAGGGAAAATGGATACCATGAAAAAGATAATGTAAGAAAAAACACTGAAAATAGAAAATATTTGTGTGTGTGTGTGTGTGTGTGTGTGTGTGTGTGTGTGTGTGTGTGTGTGAGAGAGAGAGAGAGAGAGAGAGAGAGAGAGAGAGAGAGAGAGAGAGAGAGAGAGAGAGAGAGAGAGAGAGAGAGAGAGCATTTTTTCCTTGACTTAGTATTTTTGCTTGACTTAGTCAGTCAGTCAGTCTAATAATTCCTATGTTAAGTCACCACTGTAAGCATAATGTTAGTGACTTCAGGTCTAAATTATAAAACCCACATTTTTAGAACTGAACTGTAAAGTGCCTCTTTTGATGGTAATATTTAAGAACCTGTTTACTTGGACTTCAGGATGAGGTTAATAAACCTCACTGTTTCAGCTTTTGTCCTTTTTACCTCTGCATCTACGTTGCTCTCAAGATCCTTTAGAGGGCACATTGATCAGTCATTATATGTAATGGCTACTTTGAGATTATTGCAGCACTATGAAGAAAAACTGAAGTAATTCATGCCGTTATATCTGCACTGGCCTTGACAGTATTCGTCATTTATCTAAAAAATATATCTCCTGTCATTTACAATAAGTGGACAGATGCTAAATTTCTTGATGTATTGCCATGTATTCCTAATTTTCCTTTCCCCTTTTAACATACAGAAATAGTGAGTAAATAAGTATGTTGCAGACAAATTCTACTCTGACTCTATTCCTATTTGGTATGTGCAAACTGTTTGGTATACATTAACAACAATCCGTTTAATACTGTTTTGGAACTTTTGGAAAAGAACAGCTCTGCAGTTATGCATGGACAGTTTTGGACCAGTGAGGGATGACGTTATAAGTAATCCTGGTCACTTTTGGTGGTATGGTGTGACTGACTCTAATGCTGATGGATGGATACAGCAGTCACTGTACACATCCATCTTTCCTGGCAGTGTGTCAAACCCAGAACAAGGCCCTCCACCCGTCTGAAACAATAAACCTTCACATTCAGCTTCATTGGGCCAGAGCTAAAATCAAAGCGTCCCTGACATGCCTTCCAAATCCAATCAGAGGTCAATAGCTAGGATGATTGATTGGCTTCGAATCCAATTGAATCTCTGCAGGACTGTGCTTGGGATCCTATTAGGGATTGGCATTGGCAAGGCCTGTCTTGGAAACCCCAGAACACTGGGCGGCGTTTGCCTGCCAGCTCCCTCTAATTGCTTTATTGTGGCAGCCAAGAGTCCTGGACAGGACAGAGCTTATCAGTCTGCTAGTGTGGTGCTGAGTAACTGAGAAATATGCTGCTGGAACTCTCAAGCCTTGCTGAACAAGTGTGAGAATAAAGTAATGCTCCTGGGCAATAATGTTCCTTAGGAGCATCTTTAAAATTTAGATTAATGTCTGTGTAGTTAATACAGTTTAATAGAATATAATATGTATTCCTTTCATTTTGCAAACCATTTTGGGTCCACACTTGGCACTTTCAGATTGGAGTGCGATGTTGTGACACTGCAAAAGCTAATATTGTTGCTCTACTTTGTTTACTTAAATGAGGGCATTGTTCAAGATTCATAGGATGGACTGCTTGTTCTACAATAGTTTATACCACAGATAGCTTATTATCTTACAGAGCAATTGCAGGAAAATAAGATTGAGTAACAGTTGCAATCACAAACAAGATCAAAGCTGTTTACAGCGAGCTGACATGGCAGTGTGTTGCAAAAGTGTGATAAGATGCTTAGATTGCCAGAGAACTGTGTGGCAAAGAACACTGCAGTTCTCTCTGTATAAGAAGTTGGTAGATATATACTAGGAAACTATTTAAGTAGTAAAAGAAGCTTAAATGGGCTCCATGCTTTAAAGTATTATTTTTATGCCATTTTACATCCTACTGTATGCAAACATTGTGGCCTTTTAGAACAAATGACTGCTATAAATATGAACTTAATGTCTCATTTAAAAGATTTTACGAGATATGAGTTAACTGAGAAAGTGTCTGAAAGTTTTCAGAGTGAAAAATGATCCAATGGACTATTAGGAAAAAACTAGCATAATTCACACAAAAGCTGTAATTGAACAGTTGAAAATAGATTAGGTATCATTGTTAATAGCTAACAGGCCTTATTGGTGGTCTCAGTCTCTATTAGCTGTAATAAAGATAACTGGTGTTCAGTGTACCTTAGTCCACAGGTTGAATGAGGATATCTAGAGAACAGGCTGAGACAAATCTGGTGTTGTTCATTTGGCTGGAAAATGAGCACAGAGCAAGAACTAGAGAAACCAGTTGCTTTGACATACATTGGAAGGTAAGAATACATTTTAAGTCCTACAGTAGAATCATAATTAATTTTTATCCAGAATGGTTAACAATGGCACAGAGTAAAATCACACATTTAACGCCTACATGTTTGGTAAATGATGGTAATACAGCTTTTTATTAGACATACTGTGTAGATATTACTTGAGACAAATTAGATCTACAGAATTACAGTCACACACAACATGCCATTTGAGCCAAATCCAATAGTCAGCAGCTCAAGCAGACGGCCTCAAGGTTCATAGCATTCCTGTGCATTTAACAGATCGAGATAATGACTGTAATTAGCTAGCAGTTAACAAGCTGGGTCTGAGAAATGTGATACACTTCTGTGAGGATACGGAGAAAGAAGAATTCAAGTGAATGTGTCAGAGGATGGAAATGACAAATGGGGAAGCCAAATGAGATAATAACATAATGAATGTACAGACAAAAGAAAAGCTAATATATATATATATATATATATAAAATGCAGTAAGCTTTTTTATAATTTTACTTTTTTTATTTTTATAATAAATAAATAGATAGATAGATAGATAGATAGATAGATAGATAGATAGATAGATAGATAGATAGATAGATAGATAGATAGATAGATAGATAGATAGATAGACTACTTTTGAGTTGCAATGTTCACTCTCTCTTGTGTTCCGCAAAGTCACACTCTCTCTGTTAAACGGGAGCAATTACTCGTGCAACACATTAATAATTAATCCCAGTGAGCTGTTAATTATTCATGGAAATTGCTGATTTAAGTTTCCTTCTTTCAACACAGAAACACAAGAGGAGGGGGCAAAACAACAAGAGCTAAGGTCAAACCATCATGTGGTAAATGTGGCAGACATTTTCCTGCGATAATTTTGACCTGGTTTGTTAAATAGCAAAGAATGTGCCACAAGGGAATAGTGGACATTATAGACAGATGTGGTTACATTTTTGGCTATTTCAGGCTTGTCATGAATGTTACAATAAAATTTACCATACAGTTCTTTTTTGCCAAGATTACTGTAACGAAAATGTATCTGTGTTTGTTGTTTTTATGTGTTTTTTAATAATTTTTCATTATGGATAAGCAAATTCTTCCATTACTTTACATTAAAAAATGTCTAGCGCAATGGACCTTCAAATAAATCTACAGAATTCTGAAGAATATCTGACCTAATGCTCTCAGTAACAAGGATTCATCCTGTTATAAAACAAAATTTGACAGGAAATCTCTGTTACTGGGGGTAAAGGATTAGTAAACAATGACAAGTATAAACTACGTACAATACAGCTGATGAGGAAGCAACAACAAGCACTGAAAAAAATGTAACAAATAAGAAGAAAACTACCAGCAACGTATGCTATAACACATTTTAACTTTGGTTTTGATTTTAATATGTTGTAAAATTGTTTATTAAAATTTTGTTTTCAATTTTATGTTTAATTTATTTTTTAATAAATCTTGAAATGTAAAACAAAATGTTTTTCCATTATCTGCACAATACACAAAAGTGATCATAATTATAAAGCGTATTAAGAACCTCTCTTGCTCTTCCTTACTCTTGCTATTTACTGGCTTGTATCTGATTATGAACCTTTTTTTTTTTTTTCCTTTTTACTCTTCATGCTACACCTACTGCTTCCCTATCATGCTTACATTTGGTCTCACACCACTGGCTTGTGGACAGGGTCAGTCTAGCACTGGAGGGACTATGGGGTGAGTGTTTTGTTTACCTGTCATGGCCTGCCTGCCTCCGTTCTTCATCATCACTCCCATGGGACCAACTGTTCTTGCCTTATGCATCATTCCCGTGATAACAGTCTCAAGCTGCCTGCTTGTAATACCAGTACCAGTCTCAGGGGGCTTTCAATTAGCTGGCCAAATAGTGTTGTATGCCAAGAATGCTGTGGATTGGAACGAAATAAACATATTTCCTTCTGTAATACAGTAAGTAGACTGCAAGAACTTAGACTGCCAAAGAATAATAAATAGAACATGTATATATAGAGAGTAGGCTGATAAGGCTGATAAATAAGATCTTTTTTTGAAGTATTTTGTTTTAAAAGACTGCTTTATAAGATGAATTCCTTAATAATGTATCTGCCTTTAGTCTAAAAGTGTAGTCTCTTGTTTAAATAAAATATGTATACCTCATAAGAAATAGATCCTTACTGTAGCTGTATCAAAAGCAATGTTTTAGTCAATGTTATAAACACTGTTTGAAACAACTTCAGATTTTATCACTAAAATAGTAAAAAAAAAAAAAAATAGTCTCTGTTACTGTCTGGTCTACTGTGACATTAAAGATGAGTTTTAAATGTAAAAATATATTTTTTAATATCAGTTATTGGGTATTGTTTTTTTTCTATTTAAATTTCCTTTTATTTATCTTCAGTTTGAGATTAGTTCTAGTGTTTTATAGTCTCTAGACTTTTTTGGGTTACAGTTTATACGGGTTAACGTGATACACTTTTTTTTTTTTTTTTTTGCAATGTTGTCCTGTTAGCAGTTCTATAGTATACTAGCACTAGTTTGATGTACGAGAGGAAAAAAATATTTATTTTAAATATATACTTTGATGCCCTGGCAATAAAGGACAGATGAATCAAAATCTTACATAAAGCTAAAATAATCTAAAATAAAGACTGCAAAATAAATGAAAGATTCCAAACTGTAACAGGATCAAAAAGGAGAATATAGTGGTGATTATTGTAACTGTGTATTCCTGGTGAGACCTGGTAATTTGCATGGTTTTAGAACTGATGATTATATTTCTTTGCTTTTGAGAAATAACAGCTGGCCTGCTAGGATTTCCTTTAAATTGGTAAAATGTTAAACCACTGATAATGGTTGAGGAAGCAGAGTAACTAGGGGCTGCATTTATATGTAACATCATGCTCTATTGTGTCTGACTTCTCATAATTAATACTGTAATACAAACACACTTGCCTAAATCATCAGTGCAATTAGTTTCATTCAATCATTTTATTACTTCATTTAAATATGACATAAAAACAGACATAAAAGACATAAACGTAAAATTATGAAAAATCTGTTATGTTTGCTTTATTATAAGCAAATCAGAAAGCTTCTCATTAGTAAAACCGTTGCTACATTTGCTAGATAAATGCAAGCATGTAGGCCTGCATAAAGCTCAGGTTACCAGGCGCAAATAGCAGAGATCTCCATTTAAATGAATATTGTGCAGTTTCATGTGGGCAAGCAATTTAGAGAATAGTTTGTGCTTTCTGCACTGTGTTACATAAAATAAAAAGTGTCTGCACACAATGAATCTCTGCAATGAAACTGCATTTTATACTTTTAAGCTTTACTCATCTGTATGCACTGTGCGAAAAAGCAGGGTCAGTGACGTATTTCCATCCGAGTGCTGATCTGTTACTTAAGGAAATAAAATTGAAATGTAGCCAGTGTTGCAGCTGTTACACTTTAAAACAGAAAGTCGAGGCAAATGTTAGGGAATGTTCTTCTGATATTACTGAGCCATTGTAGTGTTTTATATAGATTATATCCATGTGCTACTACACAGCCTTGCATCATTGATGGGTTTATCAGTGACACTTACAGACTGCCCTAAATTATTATTTTTTCTTGCAGATCAATTACATACTATTCAAGGTTGTGTTGTATTACAGCCTCTTATTCATTTAGATTTATATCAGCTTTGTAGATTTAACTGAAGTTATGCTGCTAGCAGCAGGAGGACCTTTTTGACTGAATCTTTTTGAACAAGTCTTTGACAGGAAAGAATCAATGCACATATTTCTACAGATGGACAAACAAATCATTTAAACTAATGATCTGGTTGAGCCAAGTTTACACCAAAGTGCCATATTAGCTACATATTTACATACAGTACTCTTCAAGTCTAATCAGTGCTGTTTTATTTTATTTTTTTCGGAACAAAAACATTTATTTTTTATTCCTCCGTGCCTGGTGTTTCCATTTTGTGTACCCATTTGTTTCTGGAAATAGGTTTAACGGTATTCTGTGATTGTAAGGTCACTGAAGGAGAACACTCTTTTCTCTAAATGTGTACCATAAATCACTGTGATGACTGTCATCTTAATAGAGCCCAAAGTTTATTCATAAAGAGAAATAGAGAAACAGAAGCAGGACAGATAATATAATTGTCCAGCCAAGAATGAGAATATAAGAAATGCTGAATGAAGCCTTGAGATGCCTCTTCTATAACACTTTAAAAATTGTCCTGCAGATTAACAGTAAAATACTGGCAGCTGCAGCTGCCAGTGATTTACTGTTAAATGTATAGTTCTTTAACTTTATCTACTTTACAGCATTTTACTAAAATAAAATAATTATAAAAATATATATATATATATATATATATATATATATATATATATATATATATATATATATATATATATATATTATTATACATTTATTTTTTTTTTTTTTATTAAAATGCTGTAAAGTAGATAAAGTTAAAGAACTATACAAGTTACTTTCTTGAATAGATTGTGAAGAATTCCAAAGATAAGAAGCAGTCCAACTAAATGCCCTAAACCCCATAGTGACAAAATAAACAGAAGGTACAACAAGATAAACAGATGAAGAATATCCTAGAGTATGCTTTGGTATGTAAGCCAGTCAGAGAGATATGAGGGTGCAAGATTATAAAGAGCTTTAAAAGTAAGCAGCAGAATCTAATACTCTATTTGATATTTAACAGGAAGCCAGTGTCAATGATAGAAAACAGGAGAGATATGCTTGATTGAGGAGGTTCTAATAATTATACAGGCAGCTAAGTTCTGGACCAATTGAAGTTTATGAAAGAGTTTGTAAATTAACCCAAACAGAGAGTTACAATAATCAATGTGCAAGGTAACTAGAGCATGTACAAGAATATGGACGAAGTGAGGAACGGACGAAGGCGGCTGATGTTCCTTAGATGATCAAGGAAAAACCTACTGAATTATGCAAAATCTTTGAAAGCATCAATTCAAGTCAAATCTCTTGCAGATAACATCAGAATACATTCATGAGCAATTGAAATTAGCGTATAGAGTCTCACTACATCAGCAACTACAAAGTTTCTGTCTTTAAATAAAGCAACTTGCAACATAATAACAATATATTGTAATAACAATATTACCCTGTCTGTCCTTGACTTAAACTCTACTCTCCTGCACAATGGTAGCCCACAAAACACACCAGGAATTTGACTGTTTTTACGGTATTTTACTGTTTTTTTGGGGTTTTTTTATTTTACCATAAGGGTCCCCTGGTGGTCTAGTGGTTAAGATGCAGTGCTCTCACTGCTGCGACCCGGGTTCGATCCCCGGTCAGGGAACCATCCCCAGCCACTTTTAGTGCCGGTCCCAAGCCCGGATAAATTGGGGAGGGTTGTGTTAGGAAGGGCATCCAGCGTAAAAAACATGTGCCAAATCAAACGTGCAGTGGATCCGCTGTGGCGACCCCTAACGGAAGAAGCCGAAAGAAAGATTTATTTTATTTTACCGTAAACTACTGGCAGCCGGTTTCACAGAAACTTTTTTTTTTTTTTTTTACTTTTTTTTTCTGTAAATTAAATGTACAGTATATTATGGATAATATACATTTAACATAATAAAATCATTTTTTTTTACAAATTTAAACTCTAATCCCACAGCAAAATCCTCAGTTTTAAAAGATCACTTATATGTGTCCACACTACTGTGTTAAAGTAACACTGAAGCATTGAAGTTAATAAGACAATGAAGTAACTAATTAAATGATAATTGAGCTTTAGTGCTGAACACCTGTGAATGAACAGAATCACTGAAGGAAATAGAAACAAGCACAAAGAAAATCCCAGAGGGAATTAAACGCTGCATCAACAATTCTTTGGGAACGCTTCCGAGATGTCCACGCTCTGAATCACGTGTGTAATCAGTCCAATGGAAAGTGTGGCTTCATCAACAAACCAACAAACCCTGCCTAATGTGGATGGGCACAGAAAGGTCGAAGGACAGAGGGGCCAGGAGTAAGCCTAAGGTCAAGGCTATAAAACTTGACAACGGTTAGCGGGTGAACCACCCTGCAGCATTGAAAATGTCTTGAAGAAAAACTCCAGAGGACAAAGCCTTAGAGGCTGCCACACTCCGAGTTCTAGTTGAAGGCACTGGCCATGCCTAGAGTTAATTCCAAGAAAGAAGGGGCCATAGGGAGAGCCTAAAGATCCTCTCTTGAGAGAGGAGAGGGCCAGGAGGAACATAGTCTTGACTGTGAGGAACCTCAAAGGCACCTCGGTCAATAGCTCAAAGGGAGGCTCTGACAGGGCCTCAAAGACAATGGCCAAGTCTCACACAGGCACTCTGGATCATACCGGAGGCTGACCGCGGAGGTAACGTGTCACCAACGGGTCTTTACCCAGCGACTGCCCCGCAAGGGGGTCATGATTTGAGACATGACCTGATTCAGGGTCAGCATCCTGAACCTGTCTCAAAAGTGAATGGTTCAGCTAATGTAGATGCAATATAGGACACACAACCCTCCGTCCTTTTTGGGAACTATGAAGTACCAGCTGGAGAACCCGGATTCTCTGTCTGATGGAGGGACCACCTTGATGGCCTCCTTCCTCAAGAGAGTATCAACTTCTTGTTCCATGATTAGAGCCTGCTCAGGCCAACTTAGCAGCACAGCTGCTATGGTGTGCAGAAAGCCTGCTGCCTGACCTGCTGAGGCATAAGCCTTTCCACCAGCCCCAAGGTAGTACGATTGGGCTTGGTGGGCAGTGCTGGGGTCTTCAGGGCAGCACCAGAGGAGAGATAACCAGCCATTGTCTCTTCATAAAATTATATTATATATATATATATATATATATATATATATATATATATATATATATATATATACAGTGAGGAAAATAAGTATTTGAACACCCTGCTATTTTGCAAGTTTTCCCACTTAGAAATCATGGAGGGGTCTGAAATTGTCATCGTAGGTGCATGTCCAGTGTGAGAGACATAATCTAAACAAAAAAAATCCAGAAATCACAATATATGATTTTCAAACTATTTGTATGATACAGCTGCAAATAAGTATTTGAACACCTGTCTATCAGCTAGAATTCTGACCCTCAAAGACCTGTTAGTCTGCCTTTAAAATGTCCACCTCCACTACATTTATTTTTCTAATTTAGATGCACCTGTTTGAGGTCGTTAGCTGCATGAAGACACCTGTCCACCCCATACAATCAGTAAGAATCCAACTACTAACATGGCCAAGACCAAAGAGCTGTCCAAAGACACTAGAGACAAAATTGTACACCTCCACAAGGCTGGATAGGGCTACGGGGAAATTGCCAAGCAGCTTGGTGAAAAAAGGTCCACTGTTGGAGCAATCATTAGAAAATGGAAGAAGCTAAACATGACTGTCAATCTCCCTCAGACTGGGGCTCCATGCAAGATCTCAACTCGTGGGGTCTCAATGATTCTAAGGAAGGTGAGAAATCAGCCCAGAACTACACAGGAGGAGCTGGTCAATGACCTGAAAAAAACTGGGACCACCGTTTCCAAGGTTACTGTTGGTAATACACTAAGACGTCATGGTTTGAAATCATGCATGGCACGGAAGGTTCCCCTGCTTAAACCAGCACATGTCCAGGCACGTCTTAAGTTTGCCAATGACCATTTGGATGATCCAGAGGAGTCATGGGAGAAAGTCATGTGGTCAGATGAGACCAAAATAGAACTTTTGGGTCATAATTCCACTAAACATGTTTGGAGGAAGAAGAATGATGAGTACCATCCCAAGAACACCATCCCTACTGTGAAGCATGGGGGTGGTAGCATCATGCTTTGGGGGTGTTTTTCTGCACATGGGACAGGGCAACTGCACTGTATTAAGGAGAGGATGACCGGGGCCATGTATTGCGAGATTTTGGGGAACAACCTCCTTCCCTCAGTTAGAGCATTGAAGATGGGCCAAGGCTGGGTCTTCCAACATGACAATGACCCAAAGCACACAGCCAGGATAACCAAGAAGTGGCTCTGTTAGAAGCATATCAAGGTTCTGGCGTGGCCTAGCCAGTCTCCAGACCTAAACCCAGTAGAGAATCTTTGGAGGGAGCTTAAACTCCCTTTATATTAACATTGACTTTCTCAGGTGTTCAAATACTTATTTGCAGCTGTATCATACAAATAAATAGTTAAAAAATCATACATTGTGATTTCTAGATTTTCTTTTTTAGATTATGTCTCTCACAGTGGACATGCACCTACCATGACAATTTCAGACTTCCATGATTTCTAAGTATTTTACAGTAAACCCCTGTGATAGAGAATTTCAATAATTACTAAATAAATGTATGAACCCAGCCATTAGGGAAGCACAAGCCAGTGCACTCTTAGTGCACTGAGAGTAAATGTGGAGGGTTGCGTTAGGAAGGGCATCCAGCGTAAAACATGTGCCAAATCTAATATTGGGATCACAAAAAAGAATTTCATACCAGATCGGTCGAGGCCCGGGTTAACAACTACCGCCACAGGTATTGTTAGCCAACAGGCTACCGGTGGAAATTGGGCTACTGTTGGCCAAAGAAGGAGAAGGAGAGGAGAAAGATGTCTTCAGAGACAGCAGGAAAAGGAGAAGTGTAGGAGAGTGGAGGTTCGGGTTGGTACTTTAAATGTGGGTACTATGATGGATAAAGGGAGAGAGTTAGCTGATATGATGGAGAGGAGAAAGATGAAAGGAGACCAAGTGGAAAGGGAGTAATGCCAGGAACATTGGAGGGGGTTTAAACTGTTCTATCATGGTGTGGATGGAAAGAGAAATGGTGTTGGGGTGATTCTGAAGGAAGAGTACAGTAAGAGTGTAGTGGAGGTGAAGAGAGTTTCTGATAGGGTAATTAATGTGAAGCTGCAAGTGAAGGGGTGATGATAAATGTCATCAGTGCATATGCTCCACAAGTGGGTTGTGAGATGGAGGAGAAGGAAAGATTCTGGAGTAAATTAAATGAAGTGGTAGAAGGTGTACCTAGGAATGAAAGATTGCTAATTGGGGCAGACTTTAATGGGCATGTAGGTGAAGGGAACAGAGGTGATGAGGAGGTAATGGGTAGGTATGGTCTTAAGAAAAGGAATGTGGAAGAACAGATGGTGGAAGATTTTGATAAAAGGATGGTGTGGGAGAAAAGGACTGCCACAACAGGTCAGATCGAAAGGCTTCACAGCCGTTTTTATTTATTTATTTTTATTCACTGGTGTCTGGTTGCTCGTGCTCTCACAGCACACTTCTGGCACACGCATATCACACACCACACCTTCTCTCTCTCCTCCTTTTATGCGCCTTCCGATCACTGCAAAAGAGGGCACAGACATCAGGTCTTATTAGCTGCAGATGAGGCAATTCCCCGCTTACCTGTGCCCGGCCCGCCCCCATTCACAAACTGACGAGGGATGTGGTGAAAGCCAAGGAAAAGGCATATGAGGAGCTGTATGTGAGAGGTTGAACACTAAGGAAGGAGAAAAGGATTTGTACCAATTGGCCAGGCAGAGAGACCGAGCTGGGAAGGATGTGCTGCAAGTTAGAGCAATAAAGGATGGAGATGGAAATGTGTTGACTACTGAGGAGAGTGTGTTGAGAAGATGGAGGGAGTATTTTGAGCAGCTGATGAATGAGGAAAATGAGAGAGAGAAAGAAGGTTGGATGATGAGGAGTTAGTGAAGCAGTAAGTGGATAGGATTAGTAAGGAAGAAGTGAGAGCAGGTTTAAGGTGAAGGTTGGATTGCATCATGGATCGGCTCTGAGCCCTTTTCTGTTTGCAGTGGTGATGGACAGGTTGACAGACGAGGTCAGACAGGAGTCCCCCTGGACTATGATGTTTGTGGATGATATTGTGATTTGTGGTGAAAGTAGGGAGCAGGTTGAGAAGATCCTGGAGAGGTGGAGGTATGCGCTGGAGAAAAGGGGAATGAAAGTTAGTAGGAGTAAGACAGAGTATATGTGTGTGAATGAGAGGGAGGGCAGTGGAGTGGTGTGGTTGCAGGGAGAAGAGGTGGAGAAGGTGGAGGAGTTCAGGTACCTGGGGTCAACAGTGAAAAGTAATGGAGAGTGTGTTAGAGAAGTGAAGAAAAGAGTGCAGGCAGGGTGGAGTGGGTGGAGAAGAGTGACAGGAGTGATTTGTGATAGAAGAGTATCTGCAAGAGTGGAAGGGAAAGTTTATAGGACTGTGGTGAGACTGTGGTGAGGACAGGGGGGTATGGAGACGAATAATCCGCTGTGGCGACCCCAATGGAAGAAGCCAAAAGAAGAAGAAGTAGACTAAATAAATGTACGAGTGTTTTTAACCTGTTTGAGACTTAAAGCAACACATTCTACCTAAAGCCTATAAAGTATTAACATATATATTAACATATTTATATAACACTTTTCAGTGTGAGTAAAAACCTGAAGGGTTTACATCACCTATATACAGCCACATGCATATACATATAAGGATAGAAGCTAAACTAGTCTTAGAATTGTAATTTTATCAAAATAAAGAGTCACACAGATGATAACTATTAAGTGTTTGCATTCTTTGTTGGAGCAGTCTCGGGTACAAACATTTCCTTCTGTATTAATAAAGTTCTATCTTATCTTATAAATGAGATAATAAGATAATGTTAGTAAAACATTTAAAATATGTAAAACAATGTACAGCTTCATGTTCCAAGGCATTCACAATAGAACATTAGACCTGAAATATGGGTGTAGTATTTATTTTTTCTTTGCCCGGCTCTATAATGCTCTATATATCTCTCAGCCTCCTTGCTCATACAGGATGATGCCCAGCAGAGGATTTGCTTCATCTCCCTGCCCAAATGAAGGTCATCACTCTGCCTACCAAAGCGCATTGTGGAGGTTATAAACGTATTCACTAACTTATAGTGCTCAAGATATTCCTTATTTGAGTTGCATTATATATGGTGGTCTAGTGGTTAAGATGCAGCGCTCTCACCGCTGCGACCTGGGTTCGATTCCTGGTCAGGAAACCATCCCCAGCCACTCTCAGTGCCGGTCCCAAGCCCGGATAAATTGGGAGGGTTGTGTTAGGAAGGGCATCCAGCGTAAAACATGTGCCAAATCAAAACGTGCGGAGGATCCGCTGTGGCGACCCCTAACGGGAGAAGCCGAAAGAAAGTAGGTAGGTAGGGTTGCATTATACATATGATAAAGAAAATAACTATATATCAACATTCTCCAACATTTTCAACTAAAAAGACAGACAAGTTGGTCAACAAGCACTTTTTTTGAATACTGTTCAACAACATGTAGGTAACTATGCTGGAACAAATTAAAAGTTCTTCAATAAAACAGGTAATTACTGTAAATGTAATAGTGAATCATGGTGAATAAACTACCCTTTACTTACTGATCACATTCGTATACACTAATAAACTGATCTAATACCTTACTGTATGTGTATATGAGGTGTTACACGTCTTTTGAGAGAAAAATATGGTCAGAGCCATATAGCCAGTCAAGGTTTAAAAAAGAAATGGACAACAACAATAAGCTACAAAGATACAAGGCTGTCATGTAGAAACAAGTAGTAACAAGTAGTAACTATTTAATTTTTTTTGTCTAATATTCATTAATGCTACATTACTGAATTTCATAATTAGATCTGGACAACAGTACACTGATAACAGAAGATATATAGGGTAAAGAAAATACTAGATAACTCTCAATACATAGTAGAGAAGTGATAGCTGGTTGGTTAAGGCTCTGAGTTGCTGCTCCGAAGGTCAGGTGGTTTCAAGCCCCAGCATTGTCAAACTGCCACTTTTGGGCTCTTGAGCAAGGCCCTTAACCCTTTGTGCTCCAGGGGCACTAAATAATGGCTGACCCTGTGCTCTGATCCCAGCTTCCAACATCACTGGGATATGCAAAGAAAGAATTTGACTGTACTGTAAATGTACATGTGACAAGTAAAAAGCCGCTTTAATCCTTTAGTCATAAAAACTCTGACAAAAAAACTTACAACTAGATCATCTGATCTGAATCAATATTTCAGTAGATAAAAATGAACATAGTCACACTTCAACAAGAGATTGCATTCCAGCGAGCAACAATTAAAATAGATTAAACAAATCTAATAATGTGAGCATCTAATGTGTCACCAAGTTCTCAAATTGCACCATTTAATACATTGATTATGTATATAATGAGTTTTATTGTCCACAGGATGGCAGCACAGAACAACAGCCAATGAGTAAAAAGAAGCAGCGAGTTTTAACAAAATAATTTTTGTCAACTAATTGTTGAAATATTTGGAAGATTGTATTGGCACCGCAATAGTCCATGCTGAGTTCTTTCATGTTGTTCATTCCTCTACTGTGTAACAATTTGAAGCAATGAGAAGACAATTGTTTATTGTGTTCTGTAATTTAAAATGCAATTTAACTTGCATACTTAATTAATTTTACATTTATTTGTAATTCAGTATATTTAAATGCATATGTTATAGTTCAATTTATTTATTTTATTATTTAAATCAGGATGTATTTACTGTTTTGTATTATATTCTAGAATATTTTATATGAATATTGATTATACTTTTACACACTCTGCAAACTGCCATATCAAAATCTTCCTTGTGTGTGTGTGTGTGTGTGTGTGTGTGTGTGTGTGTGTGTGTGTAAGAGAGAGAGAGAGAGAGAGAGAGAGAGAGAGAGAGAGAGAGAGAGAGAGAGAGAGAGAGAGAGAGAGAGAGAAAGAGAAAGAGAGAGAAAGTGAAGTAACAGAACTATATAACGCTCCATCTGCTTCCGCAAAAGGAATGCATATAGAGTAAGATTTGACCAGACACACAGTACAAACCACACATCAGACTGTCCATTCTGAATCTGAACACCTGGTAAACCATAACTTTAGTGATAACTGTATATTTGTTGATTCCAATAAAAAGTTTACCAAATGTGATTTACAAAAAAAAAAGTTGTTAAGTTGCCTCTTGCTTCTTCCTCTTTTTTAAATCTCTTATAAAGGATAGACAGATCACTTTATCCATCACAGACTGAAATTTACACTATTTATTTATTTATTTATTTATTTATTTATTTATTTTTGTATGAGTAATGTACACCCCAGCCAGGTCATTTTAGATTAAAATATAATCTGAAGCTAGAATATACTGAGCATTTACAGTGCATTTAAGGTATTTCGCAGATGCCATTATCCAGAGTGACTTACATTTATATCATTCATACAACTGAGCAGCTACAGGGTTAAGGGCCTTGTTTAGGGGCCCAGGAGTGGCAGCTTGTTGTGGCTGGGATTTGAAGTCATCACCTTTGAATCTGAAGTCGTAATGCCTTAACCACTAAGTCGCCACCTCCCCATCAGATGATTCTAAGAAACTAAGCAAAAAATTAAAAATAACTGCTATTAACAACAAACAAACAAACAAACAAGACAAAAGAGACATGAGTGATCCAGTCCTGAGGGGACAAGCAGTGTTGATTCATATTCAAATAAAATAGTTTAATCTGATTTGTAACAGGTTGTGGTTAAGAGAAGTTTTTAAAGCCCAATGTTTTTTTTCTCATTCCTTTTTTCAGTAACCTGCTTAGAACTTGACTTAATGTTCACTGTGCCTCGTCCACACTATCACTCACCCTTTTTTCCCCATCTCTATGCACATGTTGGAATTGAATGTATAATTCATACCTGCTAATGGGCCCTCTGATATAGAACCAGAGCTCCAGGCATCAGATCTCACCTCTGGTCACCTGAAACCACACCATGTGCAGTAATATATACTTTAATTATGGATCCAGTAAAACTAGAGAAGTGTCGGGTGTCCTGTGACTTTGGGAGCATGTCAGTAATCTGTGATTAAAAGCATTTGTCAGCTTGGATGGCCAGGTGTTTTTATGCATCTATAAACTAATAGAACTAATTCTGATTTGGGTTCAGCAGAAAAATAGATGGAAGAGGACAACCTGAGCTTTGCATGCATGCATATTTCTTCCTCAATAAAATCATCCAGCAAACAATAATAAAAGTAAACGAGAAAATGTATCAGGTGCTTTGGAAAGAAGAAAAGAAGTTAAATAGGACAAAATCTGAGTCTCTCTCTGTTTTTTCACTCTTACTCTCATTTTCTGCCTGTTTTCTTTTTAAAAGCTTATTAAATATTTAGCAAGCTAAGGAATCCAGTCCGAGTGCGATAATGATTGATGGCTCGACGGGAGTGCAGCAGTTAGCACTAAAAAACATGAGATCAAGTTACAGTCCTTATCGATGTCACACCCATTAGAGTCTGCTAATAGTAACCAATCACTTGTACTGTCCTCCTTGATTTCCTTCAGGACCCATTCACACTTTTATCCCTCTGCTCT
This sequence comes from Silurus meridionalis, assembly GCF_014805685.1. NCBI lineage: Eukaryota > Metazoa > Chordata > Actinopteri > Siluriformes > Siluridae > Silurus > Silurus meridionalis. The sequence continues at coordinate 16,012,390 of NC_060907.1, forward strand.
GTTTGCTCCTCTCCTTTCATCCCTCTATTTCTACTCCTCCTTGAGGCTTTCTCCTCAGAGCTAAAAGACACTTGGCTGTCATGATGCTGACCATTAAATTGACAGCTGCTCAGATTAAATTGCTTTAAAAGTGAATGTGAATATTGTGCACTTGAATGTGTCATGAAACTGTTATGATGGGGTGTAATAGGCAGTCACATGTAGTGGGAGGGGGTAGCTCAGTGGTTAAAGCATTGGCCTCTGGATCAGAAGATCACAAGTTCAATTCCCAGTGCCACAAAGCTGCCACCACTGGGCCCTTGAGCAAGGCCCTTAAGCCTTCAATAGTTTTTCTGCATAAGGGAGTCTCCCAAATGTCTCAAATGTAAGTGTAGTGGATTTGAAAAGAGTGCATTTATTAGTGTCTGAAAAAAACTGTCTACATTCATTGGAAGTCATCTTTATGTTACATAAAGTAATTATCAAACGTTTACAACACATGAAATAATGTTTCAGTATAAAGCACAGCTACAATAAAAAAAATGTGTGTAATCTTTGTGAAAAGAATGTTCTCTCTTGGCTTTCACTGACTTTGCACTAATGCCCAAATAACTCAACACACCTTCAAACAGTCAATTCTAATTAGATTAGTTTATTAAAACTGCTCTCATAATGGATAATCCAGGGTTACAGCAATCATAATAATCATGAATCATAATTAAAGATGCTTCAGGCTTTAATTAGACATGTAAAGTGAAGCTATTGACATTTTAAACTGAAACAGACTTCTTGTGTATACTACAGACAACACATTGTAGGATCTGTGTGGCATTGCTCTGAATGTGGAATGGCATCGCCCTAGTTTATTTTGTGATTGCCCATGCTCTGACAGCTTGGGTGGCCGGCGTGCTCCTGTGGTTAGAGGTTTCAGACGTTTCCAAACCAATGCTGAACCACACTGGCCTCTGGTGAGCCACAGTGTCCTCGAGGTGTAGAGTGACAACACACAGCCTGTCCTCAGCACCCAGCAGTGGAGGAGAAACACACACACACACACACACACACACACACACACACACACACACACTCACACTCACACTCACACACACTCACACACACTCAAGGAACAGATGGATTTCTTGTAAAATAGGTATCAAGGATATTAGTGACCAAAACTGATTTAGAATTGTTCAGAACAATAAAACATACATTTATAAAACATCATACATTATCATTATACATACTCTCTCTCTCTCTCTCTCTCTCTCTCTCTCTCTCTCTCTCTCTATCGTACCTGCAGACACATGCACACCCTCAGTCACACACTCCTTGGGTCATGCCCTTACTGTGTTGCATGGCTTTAGTTTCATCCTCACAAGTGGTAATTGATTCTGCTGTAGGTTGTGCTGGTGGTAAGTGGGGGTGGGCTCTCAAGTTTCACTGAAAACAAATCGCTCTTTTCTGGGCTCTGACCTTCTCCTCCTTTGCTCTGTCCATCACTTTTCCATCTTTTCTTGATTTTTTTGTTTCTTCACATGCTGGCAGTTCATAAAAAACATCATCCATTCATTTGACAGATATGTGTCATAAAATAAAGGACATACTTTAAATTGTATTTATAAATTTGTACAAGTTTAAAAAAAATCACATCACCATCCATCACAATGTGAAATGTATTAATCACCTTCATTAAAGAGTAACAGTATCAGAACCTAACAGAAAAGCTATTTAATTTCATATAAAACTATAGATCTCTATACAACTCTATACTGTTTTCATCCAGTGAGCACAATGTAATACATCACTTCAATGACTGTATCATCAAGGTTTCCCTTCCATCCATCTTTGTAGCAATATCACCAGTTCCTGTTCTCACATGATCACGAAATCTTGTTTGCAGGTTTCCTGGCAGGAATGTAAGATGCACACTACACCACTTCCCTGTGGCCGTCCTGCTTCTGTTCTTCTCCCTCAAAAGAAAAAGTGAGTTTCAGGTGCAATTTGCGGTATTATAGCACCATCTATCACCATGCTTATGCACTGCAGGTTTAATTAACGGAAACCACTTGCCATTAGTGAAATTGGAATAACGGATGCTATAAAACATTTAGCAAATACGATGGATGTTAATAACTATACATTTAACTAGATAGCAAAGATTGAATATAAACACCTGAATATACAATTTTGCCAAAAACAAAGGAGCTGCACAGACAGGAGTGCTCTGGAGTCTAGAGATTCCCTGTGGACCTTTTGCATCTGATCCAGAATCCAGCTGAACAGCTTGTTTTCGGTCCACACTGGCTCCATCTAGATGCTTGTCTATAAAACTGAGAAGGAACCATCACCCTTTTGTAGTTGAATGAGATGATTAAATGTTTCCTTGAATCCTCAAGAATAGCTTCACTCAACCCACTAACTTTAAGATCCATACATGAAAAAGGACATACAAGAAAACCATAAAACATTAAAGAACCCTAGAGCAAAGCGTTCTTCTCGGCTTTGGTAACAAAAATAAATAAATAATACATACACACATACATACACACATAGTACTATACTACTACTATTAATAATAATAATAATAATAATAATAATAATAATAATAATAATAAAATTAAAGGGAGGGTGTACCAACTCATTGTACCAACTCATTGTACTAACTCTTGTCCAAAAGGATTTTAGGTTGCAGCTTTCTTGTTACTAATCTATTAACCTAGTCTTATCTATGGAGAAATCTAAAATCTATGGAGAACCTTTCTAAGCCTCTCTGGATAATGGTGTCTGGAAAAAAATGTGAATATGTATTTTTATTGTATAGCACTTTTAAGAGTAGATATTGTCTCAAATCAGCTTTTTTTAACTTGCTCATGTTGGTGACAGTGACTGCATGCTTGTTTAAAAACTTTTACTCTCTGAAAATGCTTTAAATGCCAAAGATGTGATATTTCCCTCAAAAGTACACAATATAAAAGCTACAAAAATAATAAAGTGGATCGTATTAGTATTAATGAAAATACTGTATGGCTAATAATCATACCAATTATACTATACTAAATTCAAACACTATATGTACAAATTGCAATATTGCAATATTTTTATAGCTTGTAACTGAAAAGCACAGAGCATAAATCCAAAACACATAGAAACTAAAAAGAGTCTCATCTTTAGAATTCTCAACCCTAACTCAGGAACTGGATTGATCGTATTGCTTCTGTGGAAAAACAAACCATTACAACTTATGAAAGCATTCGTGCGTTGAATCCAGTACATGCTTGCTTTTATTTTGTTTCATGTAATGTACAACATGTAATGTTACAATATATGTTAGCAAGTGTTAATTTAGCTTTTTCAGTGACATTTTTATGCATCCTTAATTTTTTTCTGTGTCTGTCACCCCACAATTTTACAAAGAAACTCAGTTACCTTTTAAATTATTTATGTAAATTGATGGCAAATTAATGGCCTTTTGAATTTACGAGTACCTCAGATAAAATGAATGTCTATAAAAACATTTTTATTACAGAAAGAAGAAAAAGAATATGCACACAGGCAGAACTTTAGGAGACTTTATTCCCACTGAGCTAAATATAGGACCAAGGAATTGAAATAAAGAACAAGAATGAGTTATACAATACCCACGTAAGTACTGGGACAAAAACATGCAAACAGATACACACATGTGAAAGAATGAGTCAGTATTTAAATATACATGGATCAGCTACTGAATGCTTGCAGGTTAAGTGGTGCCTTCCCAGCAACTGGCTTTCTAAACGTCCATTCATCCAGTGCTGTGATTCTGTCTCCTCTGTCGTCTGCTTAGCCCAGATTCCGCATCCCTCGCTCCTGACATCAGAGAACCAGACAAATAGAGACTGGAATTTCTGGTACCATTAACTTCACCATAAAAAAACCTGCAATCATTTTCTCACCTAAATTGAACACATTTCAGAATATGAAAAGCCTACATTATTGATTGTATTTACACAGTTAGGTCATCACATCTATAAACTGTCCCTTACACATATTGTATTGATAGACACATTTGTAAAAAAAAAAAAATCCACTTATTATTTTGATGTATATTTAATTACATGCTCTTTATGCTACTTTGTGCTAATGCATTCACATACAGTATGGATGTGTTCTGGATTCTGAAAGTATTTGCATAGATGTATGAAATATAATCTTTAGTTTTGACATTTCCCATTGTCTATGTGGAAGCGGACAGTGACCAGGAGACCTGCTGTATAAGCAGTGATAGGGCATTTCCTAATGTGTTTGCACAGGGGCCAAAGGAGAAAGCGGCTCTGACGCAGAAGGGCCCATTGCCTGCTGCCTTCTTTACAATGGAAGGCCCCAACACCAAACACAGTCCTAAATGTCACAAAGACGCCACTCTATGATAAGGAGGATTTGTCCAGACTGGTCATTGCCAAGGCAGGTCTCTAGCCCACACTTGATTTAAAAGGCTTGACAGCACCTGCATGATGGTAGAGACGTCGAGGCCCGACTTTGCAGCAACAGTACGCAATAGACATCACAAACTCGACAAGCCTTCTCATTGTAGGGGCGCATTAGAACAACAAGTGTGTGTATTGCATTGATGATATAAGTCATCTATTTAATAACAAGACAATTAAACTCTGTACTGGACCGTACCTTTTGCGTGTAAAAGCCTAAAAAAGCTTGAGCTGCAATTGTACAGCAACCAAGACAAAGCCAAGATGCAGAAAGGATGCATGCTGAAATTGATGGCATTAGTAGCACTTTTGATTTTAGCTCCAGCTTTGGATGCTGCACCGATAACTTCAGAAACAACAGAACATCAACAGGCATCATTACAAGGTAACACCTAAGATATAGTTTAATAGTTTTTCTTGTGATAATCTTTGCCTTTGTAATGATTTCTATGTTGAATGTGCAGTATTGCAATATTTTATGATGCAACTTGTTTATCTCTGTCTCCTGGTATGAATAAAAGCACTTACAGTTACTTGAACCAATACATTTGTTATAATGAAATATAAAAAGGAATTTTTAAATGGAGTACATGTTCATGAACAGTGAAAATAGCAATGTAAGTCATACGCTGAGACCAGAAGTACTGATATGTTTAATATCCTATTTTAACTCAAAGGTGACAAGAAACTGATAGATCCTTGGACGAGTGGCCCATACATCCATGATATGACTACATATTTTGACAAACAGGAAATGGCAGTTCCTGTTGGACCTTCAGGTAGCTTAGACAAAGCCACAAGCAGTCCACATTATCTGGACAAAATACTGGCAGCATCTAATAGTCAAGGTGGGACACTGAGGATCGCTTCACTTCCAGTTGATTCTGATCGGTTAGAAAACACATTTTCAGCAAACAGCCAATTGGATAGTCATCTTAACCTGGGCTCTGTAATGGATGATCCTGAAATAGAGAAGTATACTACAATGCAAGAGAGCAGTGTTCAAAAACCACTGACTGTTAATTCAAATAAAGCAAGCCAGACTTTGTTAGGGACCAAAGGTGGTACGATAAATTCAGCTAGCAGCACACCAGATGGACGAGAGAAAATTCTACATATGCTGATTGCCCTTGAGGAGCTTCAAAAGACACTGAACAGCCATCTTACCATCATAACAAGAGGTAAGTGAAAAAAGATTTATTTATAATAGTTGTTCATTCTTGCTGCAAACTGTGGTGAATAGTATTTTACCAATAATCATTATAATACTTGGAAAATATTTTGAAGTGTTATTTGATTATTTTCCGTAACAATTATTGTAAAGCAAACTACTAAACAGTCTTACTATAAAAGTTAATATAAATAAATCTTGCTTTAAAAAAGTATGCTGTATTTACATACATCAGAACACGTAAGATACACGTTCAGGTTACCATCCCTATGATATTAATTTCTCACTGTTATAAGTGCATGCCTTTCTTATTCATTAAATTTTCTCTAAACAATCGGCTTCAGGATGAGTTACTGAAAGAAAGGATTTTTATGGGATAACTGGATTCTGTTTTGAATGTGTTTCAAGGTAATAGCAACAGTCGGAGTTCAGGAAAAAAGAATAAATTGGTAGGTTTTCCACTGTTATCTTTACAAGTCAACATGTTTTTTTTTATTTATTATTAAAGAATATAATAAAGTTCCATATTGATTTTTTTTTTCCAGTATTGCTAATCAAATATTTTGCCATGACTGTAGATCCCAGAGCGCAACCTGAAATCAACTACAGTGTCATCTGTGTTCAGCAAAGGAGCTTTAACAAGGGCCATCACTGATCAAATGGACCCCAAACTCCTGAATGGAAACTCATTTAAAAAGTCTTTGCCATCAACTCCAAAGAAAACTAACAAGAGAGGTGAGTTGCAATTAAACAGGAAAAACTCAATGTACCCCACATATCCCATTCCTTTTCTGTTAAAGCAATACTATAAAATATATCAAATTCTAACATTTTATTAACAATTGTTTTTTTACAGTCTGCTTCTGGAAATACTGCTCTCAGAATTAAGCATTTCTGACACTTTATACATCACTTTTTAACATGACCCCTGCTGATCGGCAAGCAAATCTAAGGCCACTTCTAAATGACACTTCAACAACATACTTAACATGACTTACCCCAGTGACCTCAGTATGACGTGTGTAACCTCACTGCACGAAAGCCTGTTAACACCGCTCCTACATGACAATGCTGTATGACATAAATAAAATTTTTACAAGCAAAAGAAAAGGTTCTCATAATAAACAGAAGTTTATTTTTGTACTTCTCGCTTTTGGTGATCTTTCTGAAATGTTAAAGGAATTCGAAAAGACAAAAGTTTGAAAGGATCAGGTACAAATATAGCTCACTCTTCAGTAGAGCTGTTTTTCTTACTTAGTGCTTTCACATTATCTCACTGTTTGCTCAAGTTCCAGGCAAAATTCTCTAGGTGAGGGTTTCTCTGGTGACAAGTATATTTAGTAACCAATAAAACCCAGCTGTTGATATTATGGCTTTAAAAGTTATTTCGATTGTTCTGAGGCTTCTACCAGTGTAACCTTGACAACCAATGAACAAGTCTGTCCAAGTCAGTGGGAAACAAGTGGAAGACTGATGAGCGATTGGACCCATCACGTCTGCCAACATTTTTCTTCTCTTTGTTCTTTAGAAACTAAAGTAAATGTAAGAAGAAATAAGTCACAAACTACACCTACATTCTCATGTTAGCAGACAAAGTAAAAAAAAAACGTTAGAAAACTGTCTTCAATTCTTTTAAACAAGTTTTAAATTTCAAAGCACCATCATACATTCTGAGGGATCTTTACTTCAACAGATGTTAGCTACAGCATTTACAGTACAGTGCATATGAATAATAATAATAACAATAAGTTAAAGAAGAAAAAGTAGATGATGTTGACGATGATGCTAATCAACTATTCTCATTGTTTAATAGATATCTAAAACAATAAATGCATATGTGTTATTTAATTACTTCTGATAAAACAAATTAGCATAAAATTAATAGATTACAATTACAATTTAAGTCAAACACACACACACACATATATATATATATATATATATATATATATATATATATATATATATATATATATATATATATATATACAGAGATGGGCATTAGTTTATGTACACCTTGCACACATACAACATTCTCTCTTTTCATCAAACTTATATTATCTTTCTAACCACATCCAAATAGGCAAACTCAATCTCTCGCTCTGCAGGACAGGTGCTGATAAACTCTTCTCTCTGGTAGGAAAAGTTCAGGTATCGCCAAATCCCTGTCATCTCGGCTGGAATCTCAAGACCTCTGTACTTCTTTGCAACAATCTGAACCAAAATATAATAATGCAGTCACTGTGCTGCATTAAACATGTAAATCATAACTAAAACACCTTAAATAGGAAAACATGATCAGTCAACAGATAAAAGGAATTACAGAAAAGTAAAATGTTGATTCAGATTCATAGATATTATAAGCACAGCAAATAAGACGCAATACCTTGATAATATGTAGCTTGGGAAGCAAGTTGCAGTCAGCAAGAGTTAGATCTGGTCCATCCAGGAAACTGCGTGTTGAAGGTGCAGGGTCATTTGGGTTGTTGGCATCAATCTCCTCTGGCAGTGGAGACTGCAAGTAATCATCCAATTTCTTCAGGGACTTTAACAAAGCTTTCTCTAAACCTAGTGAATGCAAATAACAACAACAACAACAATAATAATATTAATAACAACATAAACAACAACAACAATAATAATAATAATAATAATAAAATCCACAATTAATAATGTAATAATTAATAAGTACCATCATTTGCTTCTTTGCGAGAGTTCTTGATATAGGCAGAAAACTTGGCAAATACATCTATTCCTGCGATATTCGACTCTGGGTGTTTAACAGCCAACTTTGGATACCTTTTGGAACATTGAAATACACTATAAAGACAGAACTAATGGGTCACCAGACTTTTCCAGACATAAGTGGTTCTTTGCCAAACTGCTACCACAAAGTTGGGGGTACATAATTGTAGAATTATATTTTCCCTTCACTTGAACTAGAAAACCCAAACCTGTTTAAGTATGACAGTGCTCTCAATGACGATATGGTTTACCTGCGTTGAAGAAGATCTTGAATGGCCTGCTATATAGCTTCTACCTTAACCCTACTGAACATCTTTGGAATAAATGTGAACACTGACTGCACCCCAGGCCTCCTCCCATCACCTACATCTGTACCTGACTTTACTAACACCATTTTGGCTGAATGAACACAAATCTCTACAAGCACATGGTGGAACATCATCCCAGAAAAGGGAGGTTATTATTCCAACAAAAAGAGGACTATGTTTACAAGGCACATAACAGTTTTTTGGGAATGTGTCCATAAAATTTTGTCTATTCTAACAAGTTACAGTCTGCCTCAAACCAGATTACACCCTAAGATTTATCAAAATGTGCTCATCCACAAAACGGCTTAAATATCACAAAAGTAATTATGGTGTTTGTTCAGAATTTTAGTTGAATCAGTCCTAATCATAGTCTTGATTTAATCAGTCTGGGAGAGGCAGTAAGCCATCAAGGACTATATCTTACCAAAAAGTGTCTAAAACCATGATTATCATTTAAACAGTATCCTAACCTGACCTGCTGGGGGGCCAGCACCACAAAGGTGCAAATACAAGTGATTATCATCTGCTGACCTCCGGTAGTAGTACAGTAGTACAGTAGTACACTTAATTAACATTTAGGGGATGAATCCTACTTACACTTCAAAGGAGAGAAACATAATTACACTCTAAATTATCGTGGTTGAACAGCTGAAAAAGTCTTGGCCCTCTGTACCGTGGAGGTGTGAGCTTTTCCTCAAGAAATTCCTCAATCTTGTTAACATCTACCAATACTTCGCCATTAAAGGTCATGAAGGGTGGGTTGGTTCCTGGTGCAAGGTTTTGCAAATCAGCTGGTTTCCTATTAAATATATGATATTAATGTTATATATTTATACTACATAATAAATATAATACAGTGGAACCCCAGTGTACGAGATCGATTCGTTCATGAAAACCGCTCGTGTTCACATATGAATCTCTTATAAAGAATATATTGATTACTGATATTCTCGTACTACAAAGCACTCGTACACCAGGGTTCCACTGTATTATATTTATTCAACATAATTCTGTTATATAATTATATATAAACATAATATAAAATTAGTTTTACTTCTTGAGGTCCACAGTAGTGACATTAAAGATGACTCCCTTTAGCCAAAGGATCATGAAGAGTCTCTGAGAAAATGGACAGTTGCCAATGCTTTCCCCATCAATTCCTGCCTGCAATACAATACAGTACATCTACAGTGAAAAGTGATCAGTCAGGATAACACAAATCCACACAAACACATAATATATATCATCACTGCAGAAAAAAAGAAACAAAGATTGAAGAAAAATTATTATGAACATTTTTTTTCATTCAGTTTCAAGTGTTATATTATGAGGGCTCTCTCTTCCTCTTTTCCTCCTGCCTGGTGGCTCTATCCTCAGCATTCTCCTACCGATATACCCCAAATACCTCTCCTCTGCACATGTCCAAAGCATCTCAATCTCGCCTCCATCACCTTGTCTCCAAAACGTGCTACATGCGCTGTCCCACTAATAAACTCATTTCTAATCCTGTCCATCATCGTCACTCCCAATGAAAATCTCAGATTCTTCAACTCTGCCAGCTCCAGCTCCTCCTTCTGTCTTTTACTCAATGCTACTGTCTCTAAACCATACAACATTGTAGGTCTCACACGTCTGTAGTGGTCTGCCTCTGAATGAAACCATACTGTTGCTTACAGATGGTCACCTCTTTCCTCAGCCTGCCTTCCACTACTCTTTCCCATAACATGGTGTGACTGATCAAATTTATTCCCCTGTAGTTACTGCAAGGCCTGCACATCTCCCTTATTCTTAAAAATCAGTACCAGCACACTCCTTCTCTATTCCTCAGGCATCCTCTGACCTTCCAAAATCTTGTTAAATATTCTTATTAAAAACTTCACTGCCATCTCTCCTAAACATCTCAATGCTTCTACTGGAATGTCATCTGGTCCAACCGATTTTCCGCTTTAACTTGCAACACATCCTTCCCAGCTTGGTCCCTCTGCCTCGCCAATCGTTGCAAATCCTTTTCTCCTTCTTTAGTGTCAAACTTCTTAGACAGCTCCTCACATGCCTTCTTCTTTGTTTTAGCCACATCCCTCTTCACCTGTTGTTCTATCTGCTTGTATTCTTGCCTACTTTTCTCATCTCTCTGCTGATCCCAATTCTGTTTCACCAACCTCTTTCTCCTTATGCTTTCCTGCACTTTCTCATTCCACCACCACTTCTCTTTGTCTTCCTTTCTCTTTCAGATGTCACAACAAGCACCTTTCTAGCTGTCTTTCTCATCACTTCTGCAGCAGTTGCCCAATCATTCAGCACCTCTTCACCACCACCGAGCCCCTGTCTGACCTCTTCCTTGAATCTCACACTACAGTCTTCCTCCTTCAGATTCCACCATCTTATTATTCTTTCAGTCTTCACACTCCTCCTCCTCCTCCTCCTCCTCTTCTTCACCTCTAAAGCCATCCTACAGACCAAAATCCGATGCTGTCTAGCTACACTGTCCTCTGCCAACAGCCTACAGGATCCAGTGTTTTTTCAGGTTGCATCTCCTGCTTAGAATATAGTCCACATGTGTGCACCTTTCTCCACTCTTATACGTCACCCTATAATCCTCCTTCTTCTTAAAATATGTATTTACCACTGCCATCCCCATCCTTTTATTTATTTTTTTACCTTTTGTAAAAAGTAATCTGTCCTTCCACGTTTCTCTCTAACCAACATGCCCTTTGAAGATTGCCTCAATCACCAATCTTTCATTTCTTGGTACACCTTCCACTACATCTAACTCACTCCAAAAAAATTTTTATTCCTTCATTCCTTCCTTTCATTTTCCTCCATCTAAAACCCACTTGTGGAGCATAGGCACTGATGTCATTTATCATCACCCCTTCAACCTACCTTTCTCTGCTCTATTATATCAGCTACCTTTTTCCCTCATAGTACTAACATTTAAATCACCAACTCTAACCTCCACTCTCCTACACTTCTTTCCCTGCTGTCTCTGTAGACGTCTTCCTCCTCTCCTTCTCCTCCTTTGGCCGACAGTAGCCCAACTTTCACTGGTACCATGTTGGCTAACAATACACATTGCGGTCGTTGGTAACCCGGGCCTCGACCGATCCAGTATGAAATTTAGGTTTGTGATCTGCATATTTGATTTGGCACGTTTTATGCTGGATGCCCTCACTAACGCAACCCTCCCCATTTATCCAGGCTTAGGACCGGCACTAAGAGTGCACTGGCTTGTGCAACCCTAATGGCTGGGTTGCGAACAAACACTAAATCTAAAAGCAGCAAATAACAGCAGCAGTAAACAATCTAATTTTTAGTCACTGTTGTGGTTTTCAGTAAATGCTTATGCATTTGTACATCAATGTCTCCAATGTCTATCTATAAACTTCTGAATTTCTAAATTAAAGATAGTTCAACTCTTGTGGCTTTTGCATTTTTTTTTCCAAAAGTACATTTTTTTTTACATTTTTACATAAATACATTGAATAAGAGATTTATATAGTTATAATAAGCACAACATCTAATAAGATCTTTTTTATCTGATTAATCTTGATATATTAATAATAAAAAATATATAATTGTCCGATTATTATCAAATGAATCATTAGTTGCAGCCCTAATTAAGATAGGGCCTGATGTTGGAGAGGACATTTGGGATTCACTTTGTGTTTCAACTCATCCTAAAGGTGTCCCATGGGGTTAAGGTCAGAGCTCTGTGCAGGAGACTTACATTTTCCATTCCAACCTTATTGTATCTTAATGTATATATGTCTTGAGACTTTTAACTTAAGTAAAAAGAGAATTGCAATGGTACATTATACTTAGACATTCTAGAGAATGATGTTCATCCAACCTCTAGTTTGAGCAAAAACACATATGGATGTGATGGCCAGGTGTCCAAAAACATTAGGTCATAAAGTGTATATTTTAGGAACCTATCTGTGTTTCTTTCTCTTTTGTTTTGTTTCTCTTTTGTTAGGTAGCATCATACAAAAGTTTCTAAAGCTTTAAAATAGAAATATGAACAAAAAGTTCAATCATTATCATTATGTGACTTACTGTGGAATATGAAATACAAATTGACTATGATTAGATGATGTTAATTACAAGACACAGTACTGTAATCATTTATCTATTCATCTATTCATTTATAATATACTTTATTTATCTATATAATGAACTATGCATTGAACTATATGAAGTTGGTTTCAAAAATGTCTTACCTTCACAAACAGCTCAATACTAGGGAATCCAAAGTTTTTTGCAGCTATATCAAGCCAAGCCATTTTAGGACAAGTAGTAGTGTAAAGTAACTACTACTCACCTCTAAACCTCTAATAGATTTTTTCTGCAAATCCAATCTATGCTAAGCATTTATTAGCATTATGCATTTTGGGATAAGACTTTAATATACAATATTATTTAGAATTATATTGAAATGACTGCCCCTCCTGAAATTACTGCCTGTGCTGATATTCTGGAAGAGTCCAAGGTGGACTTCGATATGTCAGAACAAGGCTGCTAGAATCCTTCATAAAACAATTGTTCTTTGTTATAGAGCACAGCATCAATAAACGGTCTGTTTATGTGAGCCAGGCTTATGAATTTTTTCCACTTTCTTTGTGTAGCTCTTTGTTCTGAAATGGACAGTTATACAAAATCCAAGTGTCAAATGAATAAACAACATTCAAATATGTAGTATCCAAGTGGTTCCTTACTTGTACCTTACAGTATCTTGAATTATCTTAACAGTTCAGGTTCCCTCCAAAAGTTACACCTATAAATACTAGCTTCACTTATTACAGTTGACTTTATTTCAGTCATATATCTACTAAACATTCTTTCTGGCTTAACAGGGATTTATATTTGACTGAAAATGTTTAGTTTGACCTCACCATTTTGGAGATTAGTGCTTGCTTTAGTTTGGCTTTTGACCCTTCGCTCTTGAATATTCATTTTTTGTTCAGGAAGTTGTATTTTTTTGTAAAGCACCTTTGTTATGACAGGAATGGTCAAGAGAAAATTATATTAAGAAGTTTTGAGTAACTATTGATGGCGATGTAATTTTCTTGTTATTTTCTGATCAGTCAGAATTTATGATTTTATTGATTCATTAATTTTTTAGGTAATTTCTGATATATTTAATGTTTATAATAAAAAAAATATTTTGAATTGTCTATTAGAAAGGATTTAAACATTTTATGCACAAAACTTTTAGAGTGACAGCGTGTTAGCGTGACATATACATCAAGAGTCAGCACATGAAACTCAACAATGGTGACTATTAACAAACAAACGTTCATGCCGCAATGCATGCTGGGTGCTAGAATAGTACAAAATCAAGTACAAAATATGCAGCTGAATTTACTTACTATTTTCATTAATTTTTCTTTAATTGCTTATATTTGGTTTGTTGTGACTTTTCAGTAAACTTTTATTTTTATGTTCACAGTTGATCTGGTTTTTGTTTTTTCTATCTTTGATTGTAACCGATGTTGAGATGTTGATACAGTTGTTGTTGTTGAAGTTCTGTCATTGTATTTTTTTTAATTTTTATTAACTGTTAATTGTTACAGCAGTGGTAAGGTTTTAGTGCATTAATAACATAGCACACTGTTAATGAGTTTAATTAAATAGTTTAATGAATGAGTTTAGTGAATTAGACTTGTGCATGATGGATTTGAAATTACAAATACTAGGTCATTTAACAGCACAGTAATATAAATATAAACAAGTGATCCCATAAGCACTAGTGGCTACTAATAAGCACAGACATACAGTCATTTCACAGTAAACCATGTGTAGTAGGTAGAGCAACACTGGAAGAACTATGGGGGCCTCGAAAGTCATGTTCATCACATAGATGTCTATAAAATGTTGCAATAAAAGTGGACACATAAGTTCAGTTTATAGACTGTGTTAGTAGTGGAAGAACCGTGATGGCTAATCAAACTTCACTGGTGGTCTGCACTACTAGTGGTCACATGTAAACAGGGTCAGGCCCTGGTGGCCAAACTGATATAACATGCTAAGTGCTATCTCAGAGCTTACATGAGAAATTAAGAATAAAAAAAAAATATTACCTTGTCAAAGTATGTATAATATATTATAACAATAACACAGGATCAAAATAGTGCATTACCATAACACTTCTTTTTATTTCACATGTAATATTATGATTATATATTTAACCCTGGGGATTATAGTATCTACTTGTAAAATCTGTAGGTACCTTTACATAGAGAGAGATCTCCCAGTCTGAAACCTTCGATTCAATCTGTTTGAGTGGACATCTTTTTGGCTTTGCTTCGTCTTTCTGCATCACACCTGGGCATGGCTGCATCAGGTAAGCCACCTTCTTTGGTGGTACAGAAACAGGAACATTATTTTCCATCATTTAGCTTTTGACCTTGGTACTGTAATAACCTCTGTTTACATTTTTGTAACAGCTGTCACTGGGTATAGGTACTCCTTGACTCTGCACCTCTCTCTGCCAATCAATCACATACTTAATGTTACTCTGCATCCTCTTCAGTCCATCTCTTCTATGCATTCCCTTAAATGACAGACTCAGGCTATCCCAAACCTCTACCATCTCCAGATTTTGGGACTTCCTCGATACAAGGTTTGTTCCCACTCCATACTCTTTCAGTGTGTCTTTTTCCTCAGATCTTTCTTTCTTTTCTACTTTATTCTCTGCTTTAGAGCTATCTAGCTGCTTCTATTTATCTTATACTTTATCCCTAATGTATTGTGCCTTTTCAATGTTGGTTAATTTCTAATTTCACATAAACGTCTTTTAAATGGCCAAAGACAACACGCTACCTGTTAGCTGTTTTGTTTCCTTCTCCATGTTAAAAAAAATAAACTTTCTGACTGAAACTGAATGATTTTAATCTTGTATCTTTTCATTAAGCGTATCTGCGATTATTTTAATTATGTATTAAACATAATATATAATATACTTTATTACAGTAAAGATATGGATTTGTTCGCCGTTTGTTTCATAAAACATTCTTCCCCTTTACTTGCATCCATTTCTGCTATAGTGCATTCAGTAAACATACAGTACATTAGAGTATTGCTTTTGTGTCTCACCAGATCCAGAGCACTCTACTTTACTGTAGCTGAGGTGAGCTATGCCTGTATATCAGAAATATTAACCCTCAATTAATGTTCTCCATTGTAGCATCATCATTGAACACAGTGTTTATTATTTTTTCCTTTTCTATTTTCACTGATTCTCCATTATTCTTACCTTAGAGTATGCCACCACTTCCTGTTCATCTCTTTTCTCTGCACACTGTCCCTCCTGAGAATGTTCCTTTTGCTTATCTTCTATCTTTAATGAAACTCTTCTTTTTGTGTCATTATACAGCATTGCTGATATCCCCACATCTTCTTTTTCTACCGATCCTGTCATTTGCACTTGTGATTGATACTCTAGAATGGACAAGCCTGGCTGTTTGCTGTGTTCTTTTGTACTTACCGAAATAAATTCAGCATTGCTTTGTGGTCTGTTTTGAGTTTGTAGTGTAGTGTGAGATTGTTCCATTTCCAATGGTGGCTCAAACTCATCCTGTAATTCAGACACTCCAAGGGTTAACTGTTCCATGTCCTTCTTTACATCTTCATCAACATCTTTGTTTGAAGCTTTCATTTTTTCCGGTTCTACATCACTTATATTATCAACAAACTTACACCATTCTCCCTGACTGGGTCCAGTTTTGCTTTCTGTTGTA
This sequence comes from Silurus meridionalis, assembly GCF_014805685.1. Taxonomy (NCBI): domain Eukaryota; kingdom Metazoa; phylum Chordata; class Actinopteri; order Siluriformes; family Siluridae; genus Silurus; species Silurus meridionalis. The sequence continues at coordinate 16,028,795 of NC_060907.1, forward strand.
AATCAGGTGAAGATGTCTGCTTTCCTGTTGTTCTTTTCTCAACTCCTATTCCAGCGTCTTCATCCATTTCATCTGCTGGTTCAATCTCTTCCCCATCTTCTTCCCAAGTCCCCAGATGGTCCAAATCAGAGTGGTGATATTAGAAGTTTGCCTAATGTATATTAAAAAGAAAAAGTTCTGACAAACTGTAGGAGGACATGAACTCCTCTTTATAAATGCCACCTAAACTGTGATTGCCTTTCTTTACAAGACAAAGGTAACATTGCTTACTATGTCCCCTTGCTTAATCCCTACCCTTTTTCTCCAAAGGATTATGGTGAATTTCTAATCCCCTTCACCCACGTGATTTGGCTGTTATTCTAAATCTGCAGCACGGGGAATCTGGCTGACCTGAATGGCTGAACTTCATAAACATTATTGACTTGGCCGACATGTTAAGCATACGTGTTTCAACTAAAAATCCTGGAACTTGCACATCACATCTACTGACTTAAGAGTCCCCAGAACAGCTTTATTGGATCTTAGTATAAAGTCTAGATGATGCAACTGAACTGGAGTGATAAACAGAATTAATTTTAACAAATGGCTCCCCATAAATGCTCAGTTTGGTTGATATCTGGTGACTGTAAAATCTATACCAATTAATTTACATAATTTTCATAATTATCAAACCCTTAAGTCGTCTTTCATGCTTCATTGTCATTCTGTTAAAGACAACTCGTATAAAAACAATTAGATTCAATTCAAATCAGCACAAAAAGATATGCAAGACAATCATGTGCATCTAAATTCAACTGTCTGCAGGCAGACACAGATGCCGCAGATGCAAAATACAAATGTACCTTTGTGTGGTTTAAAATTACATCCTGATCATACATCCTGCATGCAGAACATCAGTAAAATGCTATAAAAAAAATTTCAGGATGTAATTTTTTACCATACCAGGACACAAAGGTACACTGTAAAAAAAAACTGCTGTAGAAAATGCCCACATTCTTTTTTTTCATTAAAGCAGTAAAATCCCCTTCAAATTCAATTTAATTCAATTTAATTCATTTTTATTTGTATAGCGCATTTAACAATGAAAATTGTCTTAAAGCAGCTTTACACAGATAATGTGGTGATTAAAAGTGAATATGTTCTTTATAAGTAAGTTTGTCCCTGGTGAGCGAGCCGGTGGTGACTGTGGCAAAGAAAAACTCCCCGAGATGGCATAAGGAAGAAACCTTGAGAGGAACCAGACTCAAGAGGGAACCCATCCTCATCTGGGTTGCACCGAATGTCCATTTATAGCAGTTATACGATGTTGCGGGGTGCAGTGATGGTGATTAGAAGCAAACTGTAGTCCTGAGATAAAGTATCAGACTGTTAACATAAACTACAGTCCAAATCAATCCTCAAAGCTCCTGTTCTTACTCCGGAATTTCATGAAACCCCAGGGCGCTGATAAGAAACCATCCCCAGCTGCACAGAGTGGCAGAGAACACTACCCAGAGGCAGGCCTGTACGGAGTGGGAAGATCATAGGAGGGAAGAGGGACAGGAACAGTGGTCACTGGAACCTCAGGAGCATGTTTAACTCGACTGAGAGAGAGAAAAGAGGGTGACAGGAAGAGAAGGATATGGATTATAATGTGTCTTTATTGTTGTATGAAAGTTAATGTCACTGTGCGGTTGGGGACTCTGGCAAGACTCGCTATGGCAGCATAGCTAAAAGGGTGAACCAGAAGGTAACACAGACATGAGGGATCTCTGGGATAAGAGACGACCCACCTGACCCACCGAACATGTGAGAGTGAGGAGACGACAGCATACAAATATTCCAGTTCACAGAACAATTTATATCCATGATCCCTCCACTAAATAAATACGTTTTTAGCCTTGACATGAACAGACTGTGTCTGACTCCCAAACACTGATTGGAAGGCTGTTCCATAACTCTGGGACTTTATAAGAGAAATATCTGCCCCTGCTGTAGTCTTCATTATTTGAGGTACCAACAAATAGCCTGCACCTTTTAATCTAAGTAGGCATGGAGGATCATAAGTAGTTCACTCAGGTTCACTGCGGCGTGTGACCGTTAAGTGCTTTATGCGTCAGTAGTAGTATTTTATAATCAATGTCAGAATCAGAATCAGAATCAGGTTTATTGGCCAAGTGTGTTGACACACACAAGGAATTTGGTTCCAGCTGTTTGTTACTCTGAAAAGTACAGACATAAATAAAAACCTATACATGACAAAACAGACACGACAAGACAAAAACAGACTATACAAGACAATACAGACAATATAGACAATGTGAGACAGTATAGACAGTGTGGGTAATAAATAGGAATACAGATCAGTGATGTACATAAAGTGTGGGAGTGCATGGTAGTGCAAATGACAGTATTGTGTGCCAGGTATGAGGAGAGAGTTTACTATAAAACTTTGTACAATATATAGCAGCTATAGTGTGTGCAACATATACAGATAATGTGATGACTGACAGTTCTGTGCAGTACCCATAGAAGTGAAGCAGGGAATATAATTATGGTCAGTTGTTAGTGAGGGTGATTGCTTGGGGAAAGAAACTGTTCCTGTGTCTGGCAGTTTTAGTGAACAAAGTTAAATTAAATGTTAAATTAAATGTGAGATTTGATTGGGAGCAGTGTAGACTGATTAAAACAGGGGTGATGTGGTCTTATTTTCTAGATCTAGTGAGGACTCTTGCTGCTGCATTCTGAACTAACTGAAGCTTATCTATGCACTTACTCAAACACCCCGACAGTAAAGCATTACAGTAGTCTAATCTAAATGTAACAAAAGCATAAATGTGTTTTTCTGCATCCTGTAAGATCATATTTTTAATTTTAGCAATATTTCTAAGGTGAAAGAAGGCGATCCTGGTGATATTATTCATGTGCGCCTCAAACTAAACACTAGGGTCCATAATCACACCAAGGTTTTTGATTGCTGTACACACTGAAACAGAAACACCATCCAGAGATGCTACGTAATTGGAAAGTTTGCTTTTAGCTGCATGTGGTCCTAGTAAAAGTACTTCCGTCTTATCTGAGATGAGCAGAAGGAAGTTATCAAGCATCCACTGTCTAATGTCCTTTACACACTCCTCAACATTGTTAAGCTGATCTCTCTTATCTGGCTTTGCTGAAATATACAGCTGTGTGTCATCAGCATAGCAATGGAAGCGATGTTTATGAATAATTTCACCAAGAGGCAGCATATATATAGATGTGAGCATAACTGCTGTGCTACAACCTTTTCTAAAATAAAAGATAAAGGGGTGGTTTGATATTGGTCTGTAGTTGGACAGCTGACAGGGTTAAGGTCAGGTTTCCTAATTAGGGGGTTGATAACTGGCAGTTTGAAGGATTTAGCTACACAACCAGTGCTAATTGAATGGAAGTTTATCAATTTTAAAACAGGTTAAATTACCTCTGGAATTATCTGTTTGAAGAAACTTGTAGGCAAGGGATAGAGAATGCATGTTGATGATTTTGATGAGAAAATAAATGAAATGAAGTCATTCTCTTGAATAGTAAAACTTTGGATTGTCTGTTATAATTAAACTGCTGTCTACAGGATTATTTATAAAATAGTTTGATTTTTATTATTTGTCTCGATTTATTTTTTTTATTTTTAAGTACATGAAATCATTACCACCTACTGATGGTTTGCACGTTAGCGCAGTGCTTTTATTTTCTGTTAATTTTGCTACCGTTCTGAATAAAAATCTACTATTATGCTGGTTATTTTCTATGAGGGTGGAAAAATATGCTGATCAGCACCACTAAGAGATTTTCAATTATTTGGGAGGCTCTCCTTCCATGCTTTTTGATATACCGTCAAGATGTTTTGATGCCATTTACGTTCTAATTTCCGAGTGGTCTGTTTTAAGGTTATCTTTATACCACTGTGTCGAGTTATGTGGGAATTTTACACATCAGTATCTGCTTCTAACTCGAAAAGAGCATTAATCAACAACAGGGGACACAGGGAACAACTCCAAATCACTTTTTAGCTCTTGTATTTGGTAGTTTGTACAGGCTTACAGAGATTGTTCAATTCAGCTCAAGCAGAGTGAATTAGGTTGACAACCTTGAAGAAGGAAACACAAAACAAAAGGAAACAAAGCAAAATAAAATGAATAAAATAATGCTAATAAAGATAGGCATTCACTTATCGGTAAACAAACCTAACATAAACAGAGATCGTCCCATATAAACTGCCTCGATGTCAAACAAACTCTTCATTTGCATACTAGCTTGTTTCAGCCGTTATTTAAGCAGAGCATTAATATACTAGGTATTCTATTTAAACAAACAAGTGGTATGTCCGCACTTTGTATTTCTTTAAGAACACAAACTATGTACCGTACATTTAGATATTAACCAATACACAACTATTCTCCGTATTGCACATTATTAAAATAAAATAACACAAAATTTAGTGGCAATTAGTCTTTAGATAGAGACTTCTTCATACCATCAGTGTCCCTGAGGTGACCATTTGCTGATGCGTTTTCCCTCTCATCGCATTTCCAAATTTCACTGCATTCTGAATCCGTGTGCGTGCACCTGCCATGCGAGTTTTTCTTCCGCGTCACTCGGCGTTTTCCGACCCTTCTCGGCACTCGGTATTCTCCGTCTAATTAATTCAGGTCCGCAGTTTCGCCAATTCCTCGGATTTAAAGTCACGGTTTCGGTTCGCGTCTTAGCTTCACACCTCCCACTTGAGCTACTGGTTTTTTAAACCCAAGTAGATCACACATTCACTCTTCTCTTTGTTCTCCTGATTGTTCTTCTACAGGAATCAGGATGACTAACCGTCTCACATCTCTATGAAGAATGGTTGCAGGGATCTTGCTCATTTTCTTTCCTGAGATTTTCACATGATTAGGTTTCACACTTGAGACGGGGTAGCTTGAAAAGACTCTAACGTCCACATCTCTGACAACACCTTTATGATCAGCATTGACTTTGACCACCCTGGCCAACTTGTACTGACTTCTTATTGCGTTTTGGTCACCTATAGCAACATTCCGTTCCTTTGTGTGCCACTTGCTCCTTATAAACAAATTTGGACCTGCTAATTGACTCCATTCCTTCCAAAATTTGTTTACTTCTCCTTGAATGATTTTTAGTCTTTTGTAGGGATAGCCTACGAAATCAAAGTCACCTGGGTCTCCCCTTGGTCCTGACCTTCCCAACAAGAGAGAATTCGGAGTGACATATTCAACGCAGTCCTCTCTACTTTGAGTTCTTGCATCAATAGGCCTCTCATTGGCCAAGTTGGCTGCCATGTAGAGGAATGTTTGGAATTCCCCCCATGTGAAAATACCATCACCTCCCAGATTGCGAAGGGCCCGCTTTACTACACGAACAGCAGCCTCTGCTGCACCATTCCTATGGGGGGAACTTGCAGGGTGGATCTTCCAATACCATTCAGTCCCATGCTTAGCAGCCTCTCCTTCCAGCTCAGATTTCTGTACCTTATCTAGGAACTTGTAGAGTTCTGTGAGAGCAGGCTTAGCTCCAACGAAATTTGAACCTGGGTCGGACCATAATTTTCTTGGGTGACCCCTCAGAGCTGTGAATCTCTGGTAGGCTAGTAGGAAACTCTCAGCAGACTGGTCACTCACAACGTCAGTGTGTATAGCCCTGGACGCCATGCAGCAGTATACAATCCCCCAGACTTTGAGCCGTACTCTTTTCCTCACCTCATCCTTCACTTCGTAAGGGCCAAACAGGTCCAAAGTTGTGAATTCGAAGGGCGCAGCTGGCCCTGCTCTTTCATGAGGAAGGTCACCCATGATCTGTTGGCATCTTTTCCCCCTTGCCTTCCTACATATCACACAGCTGTCAACTATCTTTTAGCTAATCTCCTACCCTTAATCACCCATGCTTTTTTCCTCATTCTGAGAAGTGTTCCTGCCACCTCTTCATGATTTGCATTGTGGGCTTCAAGAGCTATTAACGTGGACACCCATGCATTGTAAGGAAGAATTGGGACTGCAACCCTTTCTTTATTAAAGATCTGGATTCTGCCGCCACAGACCAAGAGTCCTGAGTCTTCTCTGTATACAACCAGCCTGCTAAGAGTAGTGTCGGGAAAAGTCACACCCCTCTGAACTGCCAGAAAGAGCCCTCTTAGTGCATCCTCTTGCTCTCTTACAGTCAGCACAGCCTGTTTGGTCCCATTTTTCTGCATCAATTCGTTTTCCATTCTTCGGGTTTTGGCTCCTACATCTTAACCATTTCTTTATACCATGCCACACCCAGCCGATGACTCTGACTAATTTGCCTAGGTTACTAAATTTTTCCACATTTACTAGCTTTTTAACAACTAAGTCACTAGGTGTCCCTCTAGGTAAGTAGTCTTCAAGTCTTTCTTTTTCCGCCTCTCTCAGTTCCTTTTTTGTTTGAGCTCTTGTCAAAACTGCTGAAAATGTCTTCCTCTGAAGCTTACTGACCCTTTCTCTAGCATCAGCGGCAACCTCAGCAGCTGATTTCATTGGCCATTCCTCCACTGGAAGCCGAAGAAATTGTGGTCCTTTCTGCCATTCAGACTCTTCACAAAGATTTTCAGGTGTCCCACCCCTTGTGATAATGTCTGCTATATTAACATCCCCTGGGATCCACCACCAGTCATTTACTTGCCCAGATTTTTGGATTTCCCAATTCTATTCGCGAAGAATGTCTGATAGCCATAACTATCGCGTTGAATGGCCCCAGTACAGTCTGACTGTCTACCAGGTGGAACCAGCGCTCAACTTCCATCCGCCATGCTTCTCAAAATACCTTCTGAGACGTACAGCAAACACAGCAGCACAGATCTCTGCTTTCACAGCATCTCCCTTTTGGTCTAATGGCGTTAATTTGGCCTTGGACTCGACTAGCCTGACTTCTATCTGTTGATCCGTGTTCCACCTTAAGTACAACACAGCCCCATAAGATTTGTCACTGCCATCGGAAAATGTAATCCCCCAGGGTTTTCCTTGCCAGCCAACTGGTGTGAGGCTTCTGTGAAATTTAAGTTCACTAAGCTGCACATACTCCTCAAACAGTTTGATGGCTTCCTCCTGAGATTCGTGGAAAGTTCCTTGTCCCAAGTCTGTTGGGTTAAACTACCACCTCCTGCTTCCTGAAATGCTTTCCTGACAAGAATTGCACCCTTTTGTTTGGCAGGTGTGACAAGACCAATTGGATCATAGAGCCCAGCAACTTGGCTTAGCAGATGTCTTCTGGTTAAAGGGTTGGGTGTTTTCAGTCTCACTTCACTTCTAAGGAGGTCGTGGCCCATTCTCATTTTTTTTCTTTCTTTTTGAGAAGTTAATGGAAGCCATGATATAGAGCTTGTCCTCCTCTACCAAGTATCCTGTTCCTAAAGCCTTGTTGTCTTCGTCCCTTAGCTGGTTTGGGAGCATGATTGTTTTACCTTGAGAGACAGAGCCCTCTGGATTACAAGTTTGTGCACCAGCTTCTTGCCTCCCACTTTGCCCCGACCAAACCCAAGGCTTGAGTGCAAATCCACCAGCTGCTAGAATCTCCTCAAGTCCATTTATTATCTCACTCAGTCTCTCCTGGTCATTGTGGGATGTAAGGATGTCATCCACATAACTGTCTTCCTCAAGGACCCTGCGCTCCTCCTTTAAATGAGCAAACTTGGTTAGTCTTGCCGTCTCATGCATAGCTAACTGAGCAATGCATCCAGCAGGGCGGTCTCCGATGTTGACCCTTGTAATAGCGCATCGCCTATCTCTTCTTCATTAGTGTCTCTCCAGAGGAATCTGTGAAGGTGCACTTCACGCTCCTCCAGCCACACAGAGTTATACATCTTTTTTATATCTCCAAGAGCAGCAAAGACTCCCTTTCTGAACCTAATCAGGACTGCCCTGATTGGGTTGAGTACATCAGGTCCCTTTAGCAGGAGATCATTCATGCTCAGTCCTTTGAATTTTTGGCTACTATTCCAGACAAGCCGCACCGGAGTAGTTAGTTGAGTGGGGATTTGGGGTGACCAGGTGGCTTACATACCAAACAGCCCCTTTCCAACTATCAGTCTCTTCCTTGGTAAGCTTTTTTGCTGCCCCCCTTTCCACCATGTCATGTACTTGAGCTGCATAAATGCCCTGCCACTCAGGCACCATTCTGAGTTGTTTCTCTGTTCTCAAGAAAACAGCTTCCACTCCACTTCTGTTGTATGGAAGGGTAATTGGGTCCTGAATCCATGGATACTTTGTATCCCAGTGTGGAGACCTGCTGTGGGAATCCTTCTTAACATAAGTGAGGCCTTCCCTTATGATCTCGAGTTCCTTCTCTTCTGCCAAGGTCATCTCCTTCCCTCCAGGTTGACAGTTTCCACAGCGGCAACCTCCACACTTTGGTTCGCAGGCTGCTCCAATACTCTCCCACTTCCACCACTCAAGAAACTCTCGATTACTTGCCAGTGAAATTTTTGTCTCAACACCAAGATCTATACTCCCTCGGATCATTTTACAAGGAGCGTCTGTTTTCTCGAGAACTTCCTCATACTTGACTGCAGCTGTCCTCATGGACCGAGCAAAATGCGTCTTGGACTCATACGCTGCTATATCCACCATCTCAAACAGGCCAGGGTGTGCTCCAGCAACTGTTTTTCCTAACGGGCTGTCCCACAGGACTAGATCTCCCACGATATTCAATCTTTGTGGTGCGAGTCTTCCTTCGCGATGGCTGATAAGAAGATCAATTTTTTCAGGTCTTTTCAATTCTACCAGGTTTACCTCCGGAAAGAATTCTTTAAGTTGTTCTGGACTTACGCTTCTGTGGACCTTGGCAATCTCCTCCAAACCGTAGCAAACCAACTGGTGAGCTTTCTCTGTCCCTTTGGGAGTTTTGACTCTAATCCTGAGAAGGTACCTTTTTGTTTTTACTCTAGTGGCCATCTTGCCAACTCCATGAACCACCAGGGTAATTTTCTCACCTCTCAGCTTGAGCCTGTCAGCAGCTTCATGGGTGATGTAATTAGTGTCTGATGCCAGGTCGATTAAAGCACCAATTTTCTGTCCTGCATTTGTGGTTACCTCCATCAGCATCATTATAACAGGTAGCTCTTTCAGTCCACTTTCACCCAATAATCCTTTCTGGCATTTCTCGGAGCAGTTTACCATCTTAGTTTTGTTAGTGAATGCTCTTTTGCACTTCGCCGCCAGTTCTGGAGAGAGTTCGGCCAAGAATTCTTCCTGCTCATCTGTCAGTCTATTCTCTTTCTTACTATCTTCAATCACATATTTCCCCTCACTCCCACTCTTGAATTCACCTTTTGGACAAAGGAAATAATGGTGGTCTGAGGAGGATCCTCTTTTGCAACCTTTGTTCCTGCACAGATAGCTATTTCTACACCCGTCCTCATTCTCGTGACACCCTAAACATCTTTTGCATGCTCCCAGTCTTCTCACAATTGACGACTTCTCTGCTAGTTTTAGTTCTTTGAATTTTTTACAGAAGAAAATCTTGCCCTTATGTTTCTCTGATCCACATACGATGCACCCGTCCTCTACAGAAGCCTTCTTTGTCGTTTTGGTGAAAGCGTAGTTCCTTCTTTCTGGCTTTTCTGCTCTTTCTGATATTTTCAATTGCTCAAGCCTTTCAAGAATTTCTTCTTGTTTCTTTAGAAACTTTAATAGTGCATCGAAATGGTTCTCTGGTGTTATGCCATTTGCAGGATCTGTCATGTAAACAAGCCAGTCTCTTTTCACAAAGTCTGGTAACTTGCTCTCAATGGATTTTATTACAAGCGGATTTTTTATGGCACCAACGTTTCCGAGATCCGTGAGATCTGCCAGGGCTTTTTCTACCATTTGAATTAATTCTACAACCCTTCTTGGTTGATTTCCCTTCACTGCAGGGATTTTTTCCACCTCATCGACAATCTCCATGGCAATTGTTACTTTGTTACCATACCGGTTCTCTAACACCCTGAATATGTCAGCAGCACTGTTATAGGAAGATAGTCGAGCTCCTTAGCGATCTTCTCATCAATGCTGTCCACCAGCTGGATCTTTTTAACCTCAGCTGACCCGGTGGGTTCACCTTGCTTTTGGAGACTTCCCCAGTCCCTTTTCCAGCGATAGAAATCTCTTCTATTGCCACTAAACGTCGGTAAACTTGTTGGTTTAATTCTGACCACTGGCATGATCTGTGCTGCGTGTGCTCCTGCATCCAGTTTTTCCCTCATACTAATTTCTGGTGCTCGTGCATCCTCAGCAGCTCTTCGTGCCCAGACAAATTCAGCTTTTCGCTTCAAGCTCGTTACTACGCTCTTTCAGTTTTCGTACACGACCCTCTAGAGCCTTTCTTTCAGTTGTGGGAGCCCATCTTTCCCAGTTTGAGAAAGCTCCTACTGCTTCTTTCACCAGTCGCATCAAGAGCTCCAGTTGCATTTCGTAGCTATCGTAGCCAACACCATCGACAGGTATGGAAGTTGTGCGATCGCAGGCCTTCTCTCCTTCAGAAACTGCGGCCAACACTTCATCCTGCCCGTATCTTTTCCAGAGATTATCTTGCACTATTTCACTGACTTCGTTATACCTTGCGTTACAGTCCTCCACAGTTTTCTTCAGGTCAGCTTCCTGCTGCACCGAAAGTAGTGCTAGTGCGCCATCTTCTTGGTCGGCTTCAATCTCTGCCAATAATCCAGCCTTATAATCATCATTGCTTTCAAAAACTCTTCTCGCTTCAAAAGAAAGCCTTCTGAATTCTTCCTTGAGCTCTGATTCTATCAGTCTATGTGCTTCTCTACAGAGGAAGTTGGCTTGCTTGGTGAAGCTGCCTTTTACAGAAGTTCTCTCTCTTTTCAGTTGCTCAACTGTTTTCCCTAATGCTTCTTCAGCCATTTTGCTTTATATGTGATTCACTTAACTCCTATGTGTCAGCAGCACTTTGTCTTTGGACTTTTCTAAGCCGTTGATCTTTTCGTCTTCGCCGCTACACATTTGGTTGTCAACTGTCGAGTTATGTGGGAATTTTACACATCAGTATCTGCTTCTAACTCGAAAAGAGCATTAATCAACAACAGGGGACACAGGAACAACTCCAAATCACTTTTTAGCTCTTGTATTTGGTAGTTTGTACAGGCTTACAGAGATTGTTCAATTCAGCTCAAGTAGAGTGAATTAGGTTGACAACCTTAAGAAGGAAACACAAAACAAAAGGAAACAAAGCAAAATAAAATGAATAAAATAATGCTAATAAAGATAGGCATTCACTTATCGGTAAACAAACCTAACATAAACAGAGATCGTCCCATATAAACTGCCTCGATGTCAAACAAACTCTTCATTTGCATACTAGCTTGTTTCAGCCGTTATTTAAGCAGAGCATTAATATTCTAGGTATACTATTTAAACAAACAAGTGGTATGTCCGCACTTTGTATTTCTTTAAGAACACAAACTATGTACCGTACATTTAGATATTAACCAATACACAACTATTCTCCGTATTGCACATTATTAAAATAAAATAACACAAAATTTAGTGGCAATTAGTCTTTAGATAGAGACTTCTTCATACCATCAGTGTCCCTGAGGTGACCATTTGCTGATGCGTTTTCCCTCTCATCGCATTTCCAAATTTCACTGCATTCTGAATCCGTGTGCGTGCACCTGCCATGCGAGTTTTTCTTCCGCGTCACTCGGCGTTTTCCGACCCTTCTCGGCACTCGGTATTCTCCGTCTAATTAATTCAGGTCCGCAGTTTCGCCAATTCCTCGGATTTAAAGTCACGGTTTCGGTTCGCGTTTTAGCTTCACACACTGTGCTAATTTTTTTTAATCATTTTTATCATTTATCATTTTGGTTTTAAGGGGAGCTACATCATCTAGAGACATATAACTGTCTTGTGTTGTCTTGCACTGTCTTGTGTTGTCTTTGCACATTTAACAACAGGACAGTGAAAGACAACACAAGACAGTTATATGTCTCTAGATGATGTAGCTCTCCTTAAAACCAAAATCAAGATCTTCTCCATCAAAGAGCAAACTATCTTATACTTCTCACAGATAAAATTATCGCTAGCAACGGAGAAAGACTGACTAAACATGCCACACTTTACACACTGAATAAGCTGGATGCTCGCCATAGCAGAGAAATTAGGTACCTTAATGTGGTTATTTGGTTTGTTGTGAATATTTACTAAACTGTTTGAAGATCTGTTCTTTTCTTTTATAAAAGTTTTTTTAAACACTAATTTTAAAATGTCAAGGTTCATGAGCCCAACTAACACATACATTAATCTCCAATAAACCGCCACATTTAACCTCATTAATCCCACAGCAAAATCCTCAGTTTTAAAAGAGCACTTATATGTCCACACTACAGTGTTGAAATAACACTAAAGCAGTAATGAAGTTAGTGACATATTGAATTAACTGATTAGATAAGGAATTGATCTTTAGTGCTGAACTCCTGTGAACAAGCTGAATCACTGAAGGAAAGAGAAACAAGAGGAGAAACACAACTTACAGCCAAAGCTAAAGATGAAATCAACTAAAGAAAGAAAAACCAACATTAAATCTCTTATGATCTTAGCAGAGAATGATTAGACAAACCCCCCAAAACAGCATTACCAGCTTCATATATTACTAACCAGTGTGACTTTATTTCTGTCATATGTGTACAAAAGCTCTTTAGGTGTTGTACTTTTATTTAAAGTCACCATAATGGTGATAAATAACCCAGCCATTAGGGTTGCACATGCCAATGCACTCTTAGTGCACAGCCCAAGCTTGGATAAATGGGGAGGGTTGTGTTAGGAAGGGCAGCCATGTGAATGTGTGAACCACAAACATGTGGATCACGAATACGGATGATCTGCTCTGGTGACCCCTAATGGGAAAAGCCAAAAGAAAGAATAATGGTGATCACTGCTTGCTGTAGTTGGGCTCTTGAACCTTTTTAAATCTAATTGTGTTTATTAGGAAAGCTTTTATAGCAAGAAAGACCAAAATAAACTAATATTTGTGATGTCATATCCAACTTTAACAAATCTAGTTCACAAATTTCATTTAATATTATATTACAAATGTGATATATTACTAATACACTTAAATTGCACCAACAATATCACAGCAATTAACAGCGAATGAGTCTTAAACACACCATGCACAAAAAAAATGCTTCAAACAATAGCAGAACAGACATCAAAATTTACTGTATGATTCTCAACATAAGTTTCAATCAAAAATAGAAAACAAAAATCAGATCAACTCTGAACATCACAAAAAAATTTACTGAAAAGTCACAACAAACCAATCAACATCAAAATAAAAGAAAATAAAGAAAATAGTTGTGCACTTTTTTGTTGTGCACTTAAGTAAAATACATTCTCAGTACTAATGTGCTGATATGAATTTAATATTATAAATATTAGTCTATAAACAAAAGCCCATTGTTTTAATTTGAAAATTGAAGTTGTCATCTGTCTCTCCATTAAACAGTACATCTTTTTTCAGCACTTGTTTTTAACAGGTATTTACTCTCTTGGTTAGTTTGGTTTGAACCATTTACCCTGGGTCAACTTTCTACACCTCCAGAATAGGTGTGAAGATTGCTTACATCAACTATTAATTATTGGCTACAGCTGCCTTTACATTTCAGCTTTTTATGTCTCCAAGCACTTCACAGCACACACAGCTTAGCAGTTTGAACAACTGATTAACCTCTTTTGCTCTTTTTACCTACCTGATACAGGTTTTTCTTTCACACCAGAAAGGAGCTACTAAGTGATCTCAAGAGTGAATCTTGCAACTACCTTCATGCTGATTTGCAGTAACTGTTCTCTCTAAACAGAGATGATTCACTGCACAGCTAGGAGCTTCCTTACAATTTGTCAGCAAATTTTACTAAGACATAACAAATGAAATGATTGAAAAACAAGGCACTTACACTGACATTATTTACACAAGTATTCAGACCTACACCCTAGATTCTAAAAAAACATTTAACAGCAAACAGAAGCTTTGGTTATTCACCAGTAAATCTCTCTCTATGCCAGGCTTAGAGCAGTTTCTTTCATGGAAGATGTTCTCAAGATGCATCAAGATGTCTTTCTAGCTATCTTCAAGTCTGGCCTTTTACTGGACCCCAACACAAGTCTGACATAAGTCTGTTGTTTGTTAACGAGTGTGAAATCACATCATAGATTATAGGTTAAAGTGAAGCACAAAGTTCTTAAATGGCTTATTTAAAAAGGTAATTTAAGTTTAAGTTTTAAGTTATCATTTGCTCCATCCTTACATTTTTTAATAATCTTTAATTATCAGGGTGTATTGCTTTTCAGTGAAAAGTAGAGAAGCCACTGCAAATTGGTCCAAATAAGACATCTTCTGCTTGTCGCTTATCTTCATTTAGATGGCATATTGCTTTTGCAAATTAAATATTTCTATAAGTGTAATTCTTATTTAAAATTGTGGTCTAAAATTAGATTTTTGTTTAATTATTTTTAGATTTAATCAGTAAGAATCCACAAGTCAGGCTGCAGAGAATCTTTAAAATAATGTCTAAAGATTTATTTCTTCCCAAATGAGTTAAAATACCTCTTAAAACGTTACCTCTTCACCTGAGTTTTAGGAAGATAGTAGTCTCAGTACTAGTGATTTAGTAAATCATTATCAGGATATATATACAGTATTAATAGAGACTTCAAAGGAAAAGTCTGGATAAAGACATCTGCTAAATACTATAAACGTAACTTTCTTTTTACCTGCCAACTAAATAAACAACAAATACTATTTAACACCTGTCAAGCTTGTCAAAAGTCAAACTGTGCTGACCAGGCACCTGGGTGTGAGGTAAGTGAATGATGGTAAGTGAGGTGCTGTCTACTGTATATGCAGTGGTTAGTATCTTCCAAAAATGGTGCAATGACGTCCAAGGCTCACTGATGTGTGCAGTTTAATGCTGGCTATGATAAAAATATAAATGTGATTTTTGCAAGTGCTTTGAAGTCTCAACTGATAAATACATTCTGATACAAGTCTACTAAAACATAGATAATAAAAACCAGCCTAAAGCTCCATAAGGAGCATATATTGAATGAGCTCATTTAACCATTTCTAGAGAAATGATATTTTTTTTAGAGGAACCTTACTAATCATTACAAATGAAACAAACATAGAACACATTTGAAGGTAAAGCGCTTAGATGAACAGATAAGAAAGATACAAAGCTGTGCAAAACAAGCTTGGGTTTCCAAATACAAGTAGCTAAAGACCATGATGTTTCTGTTTCAGGTTTGGCCCTTCTTTAGTTTGGATGGTTTCCCAAGATGGGTGAAGATGAAGCTGTACTGGAAAAAGTGGCTGTACTTCAAACATTTCATTCTATGCCATATTTAAGACATACACTTTTTCATTCTATGCCATATTTAAGACATACACTTTTTACTTTGGTGGACCTCAAAAAAGCTGTCCACGAGTTGAAGCCCACCACCTGCCCTCTAGATGCTGTTCCTGCCAGGATTCTAAAGGAGGCTGTTGACACCATAGGTCCCATCCTTGTCTCTTTCATAAACAGCTGTTTTAGCATGGGTACTGTTCCCGCTGCTTTCAAACACGCTATTGTTAGACCGCTGCTCAAGAAACCCAATCTTGATCCCTCCACACTATCCAACTTTCGCCCTATATCTAACCTGTCATTTCTGTCAAAGTTGATGGAAAAGGTTGTTGATATATTTGATACATTGGTGATATATTTTAGTCTGGCTTCAGGTCGAGACATAGCACTGAATCAGCATTATTGAGGGTCCACAATGACATCCTCGGAGCCCTGGACGGAAAAAGCTCTGTGGTTAAGGTCTTACTAGACCTGACTGCTGCATTTGACACCGTGGATCATGCCATCCTCATCTCTCGTCTTCAGCATGTTGTCGGTCTGCAGGGTGCAGTGCTTAATTGGTTTTCATCATACCTCACTAACAGAACTTTCTCAGTTGTACTTAATGATCATTCTTCATTGGTTGCTCCTCTGTCATCTGGTGTGCCTCAGGGATCTATTCTTGGTCCCATTCTGTTTTCTCTCTATATGCTGCCACTTGGTCAACTCATTTCCAATCACAAAGTTCAATTTCATTTTTATGCTGACGACCTCCAGATCTATCTTCCTGTGATTCTGAGTGATAGCTCTGCATTGGACCCTCTCCATAACTGCCTTCAGGATGTTAAACAGTGGCTTTCTCAGAACTTCCTTCATCTGAATGAAGAAAAGACTGAGTACATCCTGTTTAGCCCGTACTCACCCAGCAGTTCTCTAAGTTTTGGTCCTCTCAGTTTGCGCCTACCGTGCGTAACATGGGTGTTATTTTTGACCAAAGTATGCAATTCGAGAAACAGATCAGTGCAGTAGTGAAGGCGAGCTTTTACCAGCTAAGACTCCTCAGCAAGGTCAAGCCATTTTTGTCCCAAGCTGACCTTGAAAAAGCTATACATGCCTTCATCAGCTCAAGGATTGACTACTGCAACGCTCTCTACATTGGACTTAATCATTCTCTTCTCAGTCGGCTCCAAATGGTGCAAAACGCGGCAGCACGTCTTCTCACCAACACCACAAAACTCTCACACATCACCCCGGACCTCCACACGCTTCACTGGCTTCCGGTGCGGTATAGGGTGGAGTATAAGCTCCTGCTATTCGTATTCAAGGCCATCAATGGTCTTGCCCCGGCCTACCTCACCGAATTAATAACAGTTTACCCTCCAGCCAGAACTCTCCATTCCTCTGGACATACCTCTCTGGTCACTCCTAAGTACAGATGTAAAAAGTTTAGTGGCCGGTCATTTGCCGTCCAGGGACCAAAGCTGTGGAACGCTCTTCCAGCTCACATTTGATCCATCACTGTGCTGAGTGTTTTTAAATCGCAGTTGAAAACTTTTTTATTTATACAAGCTTTTAACATGTAGCCCTGTTTCAACTGCTTTTTTACATATATATTGTGCTCTTATATTTTAATATTTTTTATATTTCTTATATTTTATTGTCTACTGTCTATTTTTTATTTTTGTTATTTTTTTACTGGAAAGTGCCTTGGGCTCCTTTTGGTTGCTGTAAGGCGCTATATAAATAAAATTTGACTTGACTTGACTTGACTTATTGCCAAAAGTATTGGGTCACCTCATCATAAGTATGGTGTGATTTTTGAGCATTGTATTCCACATTTAGTCCCAATGTGCTCTTATAATTTCCTCCACTCTTCTGGGAAGATGTTCCACTAGATTGTGCGCTTATGTGTGCTTATGGATATTTGTGTTCATCAGCCACAAGTCACAGGTGTTATGAAAGGCAGGTACTGATGTAGGTGAGGAGGCCTGGGGTGCAGTCAGCGTTCACATTCATCCGAAATGTGTCAAGTGAATGAAAAATTGTATCATAGTGCATCTAAAGACATCCTGTACAATTGTGTGCCTCCAGCTTTGTGGTAACAGTTTGGAAAAGAACCACATATAGCAGGAATGTTCAGGTGTCCCAATACCTATGTCAATAAAGTGTATATAGGACCACTCAAAGGAAAGTAAAACTAAAAACTTTCTTTCGGCTTCTCCCGTTAGGGGTCGCCACAGCGGATCCTCCGCACGTTTTGATTTGGTACATGTTTTTATGGATGCCCTTCCTAACGCAACCCTCCCCAATTTATCCGGGCTTGGGACCGGCACTGAGAGTGGCTGGGGATGGTTCCCTGACCAGGAATCGAACCCGGGTCGCAGCGGTGGGAGCGCTGCATCTTAACCACTAGACCACTCAAAGGAAAGTGCATTTGCTTAATTCTTGTTTGATTCACAGCTTAGGCTTAATGAATAAATGAAACGCTTCCAGATAAGACAAGATTTTTGTTTGCTTTAATCAGTGTGAACCAACATCCCAGATTATCAGTTTTTTTGAAAAGCTATTTGACATTAATTTACAGTTTGGAGCTGTTATTTGCCCTTGAAGAAATGCTAATACTCTATGTTGAAACAATCCCATCCTAATAGTTGAAATGAACAAATCCATATTAGAGAAATAGGAACCTTGTACAGATGATGCAGTATAGATCCTGTCTATACCCTAAAATATAAAACAGGTTGAGCAATCTTCAAACCTATACTGAAGGCATACAAAGCATAAGTGTTGTAACCTCTTCCTAAACAAGAGAGTAAACTTCTGTTAAAAAACAAACACTGAAAAAAGCAAATAGTGGTAATAGTTGTGAAAAGTACTATAGAAATAAACTTGACTTGACTTGACTTGGACGGTACCTAAAATTATTTCAACATTTAAACACTAAATGTTGTTTTTATTGAGCTGTATGTGGTGTGCTTCTTTCTTTTACTGTTTTTTCATGCTGGAACACATATGAGCCCCTTAAGTCTAGGAATGCTACAGTATACAAAGAAGTACAAAACAATCATTTGCTTCCAAGTTCAACTGGCTGCACACACCACAGAAAACTATACCAAGAGGACGTGGCTGTATTGCAACCAATCTCATTCTATGCCATTCTTAATATATATAGGGGAACCAAGATGAAGGGTGTCTGCTTAGCACTCAGGATGTCTTACGCTGTGGTAGATTCCTAGCTTTATGGAAAATATTAATTTCTTATATCAGCATGTAAATGTTAGATGATGCATTTAGATGCTGTTACTTTTTCAGCAGTTAATCCCAGTTTGAGCTGTAGAAGAGGAAGAGGTAGTATTACAAACATCTTATTCTCTTCTGTGTTCAAAATACACAGCGGCCATCCAGGGAAGGGTATCTACACACCTGAAAACCACTGTCTGGGCTCAAGTAAATAAAAAAATATTTTAAAAAATGTATTAAAGTTATTGTGGGTCCCTCAATTTATTAGTTTTTTGTTTGTTTTCAACAGGAATTTACTTTCTAGGTAAGTGAGGTGTTACCTATATGCAGTGGTTAGTACCTTCTAAAAAATGGTGCAAGGACGTCCAAGACTCACTAATGTGTTTAGGTTAATGCTGGCAATGATAAACATAGATATTTACATTTAAATTACTTATGTATATTCTTTGAAGCCTCAACTAATAAATACAGTCTGATACAAGTCTATTAAAACATAGATTAGAAGAGCCAGCCTAAAACTCTGTTAGGAGTTTATATTTAATGTGCTCATTTAACCAGTTCTAAAAGAAAAACATCCTTAAATACCACTTTAAAGATTATTTACAGCCCTGTGTTATCTGTGAAGAACTTCAAGTTTCTGAGCACTACCATTTTCCAAGACCTGAAACGGGAGTCAAAAATAAACTCCAAAAAGGCCCAGGAGAGGATGTACTTTCTATGCCAATTAAAGAAGTACAGTTTGGAGCAGAAACAAAACAATACAGGACAGAAACAGACTGCAGCAAACAGTTATAACTGCAGAAAAAATCATTGGTGCTCCCCTGCCCACTCTTCAGGAATTGTACCATACAAGAACCAGAAGTATGGCAGGAAAAATCACTACTGACCCTTCACACCCTGGACATAATGTCTTTCAGCTCCTCCCTTCTGGCAAGCACTACAGAATTTTGTTTACCAAAGCTGCCGGACACAGGAACAGTTTCTTCCCCCAGGCAATCAGCGTCAATAACGACTCATCATAAATATATTCCCTTCTTCATATCAATACGTACTGCTTTATATACGTAATATACGGATTTGTTCCACACAATACTGTGTTACACACATACGTTATAGTGTTGCACACTATAGCTGCTGTATATTGTACAAAGTTCTAAAGTAAACTTTTCATCATACCTAAAGCACAATACTGTTATGTGCACTACCATGCACTCTCACACTTTATGTACATCACTGATCTGTCATATAATCTGTATCCCTATTTAATACTCAAACTGTTTATATTGTCTGTATTGTCTAGACTGTTTAGTCTTGTATAGTCCAAGCTAAAATGTATAGTTTTATTTTTGTCTGTACTTTGAGAGTCACTAACAGCTGGAACCAAATTCCTTGTGTGTGTCAACACACTTGGCCAATAAACCTGATTCTGATTTAGTAACAGTAACAAGGAGCTTTGCTAATCATGCCAATAATAGACTGTACATGATAAAATAAAAAAAGACACGAGGTCCTGTTTTCATGTTCCTCTTTGTCATCTACTTTTATCTAAATATTTTCCGAAGCGTCTTCCCCAGTTGAGTTCCATTAAACACGTGTCTGTCCTCAGTTCACATCGCGTTTACTTCCTTATGCAAGTTCGCGTTCAAATATCGCGCATGCGCAAACGCGATTCGTCGATTTCACGTTTCCGGTACATCATTGTGACAGGCAAAGAAAATGTCCTGTGAGTGGAGAAGTCGTATTAGCGGTACTTTGATCAATATTTTAGTGGCTGCATGAACGGCTCATATAAGGAATATGACGTAGATCACCATTTACTGCGTAAATCAAGGCGAGGTTTGTCCTGATTGGTTCACACGCGCAAGAGCAGAACGTGTTCCCATTGGATGTGCATCTGAGGGGCGGGACAGGATGTTTACACCCGTCACAGCCAATAAAAGCGACGCGATCGAGTTCAATAAGAATGAGGTTTGATCTCTCACAGTGGATTTGTTAGAAATTTCTGAAGACCTGAAAGCGAAGATCATGATAAACTGGCGGGTAAGGAGTGTGTACAACCCTCAGAATAATATTATATAAAACTATTGATATGTTTATTTATATAGTATCATGTATGACTAACAGATTTGTGCGTCTGAATGCTGTGTTACAGAGACAGAGAGCAGATTTCAGCTTTTACAGTTTGAGTTTTACAAATAGCCCAAAACTGGGCAGTTAATATGTAATGCCTTATTACAATATCCTGATCATATTCTGCTCCTGTAGTCATATCCACATAAACAGTTTTTATTATATATTAAGATATCAGTGAGTTAGTGTGTAAACAGAAGCAGTAGTATAGCAGCTGCTCTGTTATATTTAGACTCTCCCCCCTTTCTAGAAAGCTCTCAGCTGTTTCAGGCTCTTCCAGACTGTTCCCAGTATTAATGATTACTTCCAGACTGTTCCCAGTATTAATGATTACTTCCAGACTGTTCCCAGTATTAATGATAATAGTATTTGGTATTCAGTTTTATTTGTATACTGTATATTTTGTATTTATTTGTATCAGATAAATAGGTTATACAAAATTAATTTATTGGTTAGTGCTTATTCATTTATTTCTAATTATTATCTAAAAGCGAATGCATCCTATATCTGGGTGACTCTGAAACTCTATTTATTATATTTTTATAATTTTTGGTGTGTGCTGTTCAGTGATGGGCACTTAAATACACAACTGTTTGTGTAAACTCCAGTCCTAAGTCACTATAACACTGTTTATATTCATTTCAATCCGAATCTGTCATCATAGTTATTGTGTTATTAATTTTCATTAGCACTGACACTGACTGGATTTGTAAGAACACATGTATGAATTGGCAGTGCCACTTCTTGTTTATTATTTTATTATTTAACAATATTTTTGTTTTGTTTTGTTTCAGGCTTTGGAAAATGTCCCGCTGCTGCTGTACATTCTTGCAGCCAAAACTCTTCTTTTGTGTCTTGCCTTTGCTGGGGCTAAACTGTATCAGCAGAAGAAAATAGAAGCAGCCATTAAAATGCAGTTAGAGCAAGAAAGAAAACTTACACAGGAAGCGAAGGAATTTATTGACAACAAGAAGGATGACTGAACGTCAGCTTAAAGAAGCAGGATAAGCAAAGTAAGCAATGTTCATATATAAGATCGACAAACACTGATCTGTGCTCATTTTTAGCATCATAGTCTTTATAACTACAATACAAGCTGTAATCTGTATAGTTTTTACCTAAATTAGCTTGTTCATTAGGGACAAACTTACAGTTATAAGGAACAAGAAGTTATAAGGAATAAGGAAGTTATACATTCTTTTATTACCACTTTATCTATGTAAAGCTGCTATGAGACATTGTCCACTATTAAAAGTGCTATACAAATAACAATTGAGTAAATTTAACTGTGACCATAGTGCCAGTTCTTCTAACCTAAATAAGACAGTTGGCTCTATTAAGAATTGTGGCGTACTAGAGCTTCTGTAACCTTGGGCTTCACCTCATTACAGAAAGTGGCCTCTAGAGGGCTCTAATGGTAAAAAAAAAAGGGACTATATACACCTCTTCTCCTTCTTCTTCTTCTTCTTCTTCTTCTTCTTTTGGCTTCTCCTATTAGGGGTCACCACAGCAGAGTATCCGTCTCCATACCCCCGTCCTCTACATCTGCTCTTTCAAACCAACTACCTGCATGTCTTCCTTTAGCACATCCATAAACCTTTTCCTTGGCTTTTTTCTTTTCCACTTTTCTGGTGGCTCCATCCTCAGCATTCTCCTACCGATATACCCCATGTCCCTCCTCATGTCCAAACCATCTCAATCTCGGCTCCCTCACCTTGTCTCCAAAACGTCCTACATGCGCAGTCCCACTATTAAACTCATTTCAAATCCTGTCTGTCGCCATCACTCCAAACGAAAACCTCAACATCTTCAGCTCTGCTACCTCCAGCTCCACCTCCTGTCTTTGTAAATGCCACTGTCCTTAAACCATACAACATCGCAGGTCTCACCACAGTCCTATAAACTTTCCTGTTTACTCTTGCAGATACTCTTCTATAACAAATCACTCCTGCTATCACTCTTCCCCTCCCACTCCACCCTGCCTGTACTATTTCATTCACACATGTACTCTGTCTTACTCCTACTGACTTTCATTCCCCTTCTCTCCAGCGCATACCTCCATCTCTCCATGCTCTCCTCGACCTGCTCCCTACTCTCACCACAAATAACAATATCATCCACAAACATTATAGTCAATGGAGACTCCTGTCTGACCTCGTCCGTCAACCTGTCCATCACCACTGCCAACAGGAAAGGGCTCAGAACTGATCCTTGATGCAGTCCAACCTTCACCTTAAACCAGTCTGTCGTTCCTACTGCACACTTCACTGCTGTCACACTGTCCTCATACATGTCCTGCACCACCCTCACATACTTCTCTGACACACCTGACTTCCTCATTATCACAATACCACAACTCCTCTCTCTCCACCCTGTCGTACACTTTCTCTAAATCCACAAACACACAATGCAACTCCTTCTGAACTTCTCTCCTACGTCTGTGGTGCTCTTTTTCTGCATTAAACCATACTGTTGCTCACAGATGGTCACCTCTTCTCTCAGTCTGGCTTCCTCTACTCTTTCCCATAACTGAATGGTGTGACTGATCAACTTAATTCCCCCAAACGTACTGCAGGTCTGCACATCGCCCTTATTTTTAAATATCGGTACCAGCACACTCCTCCTCTCTTCTTCATTCCTCAGGCATCCTCACACCTTCCAGAATTTTGTTAAACAATCTGGTTAAAAACTCCACTGCCATCTCTCCTAAACATCTCCATGCAACTGACTTTCCACTCTTCATCCCCTTAATCGCTGCTCTCACTTTCTCCTTACTGATCCTATTCACGTCCTGCTTCACCATCTCCACACCATCCAACATTCTCTCTCTCATTTTACTCGTTTATCAGCTGCTTAAAATACACCCTCCATCTTCTCAACACACTCTCCTCACTAGTCAACACATTTCCATCTCCATCCTTTATTGCTCTAACTTGCAGCACATCCTTCCCAGCTCGGTCCCTCTGCCTGGCCAATCGATACAAATCCTTTTCTCCTTCCTTAGTGTCCAAGTTCTCATACAGCTCCTCATAAGCATTTTCCTTGGCTTTCGCCACATCCCTCTTTACCTGCTGCCACATCTCCTTGTACTCCTGCCTACTTTTCTCATCTCTCTGTTGATCCTAATTCTGTTTCCCCAACCTCTTTCTCCTTATGCTCTCCTGCACTTCTTCATTCCATCACCATGTCTCTTTGTCCTCCTTTCAATTTCCTCTTCACCTCCACTACACTCTTACTGTAGGATCACCCCTACACCATTTCTCTTTCCATCCACACCATGATAGAACAGTTTAAACCCACCTATAATGTTCCTGGTCTTACTCCCCTCCACTTGGTCTGAACACACAACATACCTGTGGTGGTCATTGGTAACCTAGGCCTCGATCAATCCGGTATGAAATTCTCATCCGCGATCCGCATATTTGATTTGGCACATGTTTTACACTGGATGCTCTCACCGTTTATCCAGGCTTGGGACCGGCACTAAGAGTGCACTGGCTTGTGCAACCCTAATGGATGTGTATATATTCCTATATACACTATAATAACAAAATTATGTGGACACCAGTTCATAAGTCTAGTATGTGCTTTTTGAGCATTGAATTACACATTTAGCTCCAATTTGCCCTCATAATTCCCTCCACTCTTCTGAGATGTTCCACTGCATTTTGGAGTGTGCTTGTGGAGATTTGTGCTCATTTAGACAAGTGTGTTAGTAAAGTCAGATACTGTTGAAGTTGAGGTGAGGAGGCCCAGGGTGCAGTCAGAGTTTACATTTATCCCAAAGGTGTTCAACAGGGTTGAGTTAATAGGGTTCAATACAAGTTTATGCTTCTGCATCCAAAAACACATAAATAAGAGTTTGGGAAAGAACCATTTGCCTGGAAAAGTCAGGTGTCCTAATACTTTTGTTCATATAGTGTAGGTTAGGAAACTTCTTTAGATAGTGTATTTAATTTAATCAACAGCCATATAAATTAAACATGTATATTAAAATTGAATTAGTAAATGAAAATACTTTACTCTGGTAGAAATATGGAAATGTGTGCATAATCCATTCCTGTTAGTATATTTATTTTTAATTTAAAGTACTTTACTCTTTGTATTTCAGTTCAACTTTCCTTTCTTTCTCCAGACATGCAGGGTCCTTTCAGCGTGGTCGTACCTTTGACAGCTCTTCTGACCAGACCACAGTTGGGGCTTTTATTTGTTTATCTGCTAACATTAATTTAGTTTGCTACCTTTTTATACAACCATCCTATTTATTACTCTGTGAAGACTGTTTATATGTAAGAAAATAAATAAATGAATGCATATGGATTATTTAACATGTTTTATGCTTCTATCAGTGTCCTGCTTAGAAGTGTGAAATGAAGTAATGTTTGTGTTAATGTGATGTTTATAAGCATTACTTTTCATTTATTTACATGAACTTTTAAAGATTACATGTAAACAAGACCTACCTCTTCTAGCAGTACTTAAATTAGTACTTGTAATAAAAAAAATCATTTAAAAAATATATATATTCTCTCCCATATCTCATTTCTCTGACTCTATTCTTAATCTGTGTTTTAATGAATCAGTGATTCAATGATAGAGACTTCAAAGCACTTGCAAAAGTCTCACTGGATAAGGGCATATCAATGTTCAGTCTTTGACAAGCCGGTCTTCACTGTCTCCTGAAACACAAATTGAGTCTATTCTAGAGATTTCTTTTTGCTATAAATAATGCAGTTTTATACAGTGTATTCATCTTTCAAAATAATGCAGTAAAAAATGGAAATTAAATAAAAATATAAACTTTTTTGCTTTCTGGTGCCAAATGATCCACAGTGGTTGGGGACCTCTGGTCTATACCATGGGCCTAGATTTGGCAGGTACAGGTGCATCTCAATAAATTAGAATGTCGTGGAAAAGTTCATTTTTCAGCCAAAATCATCAAAATTAAAAGAACCAAAGACTTAAAATACTTTAGTTTGTGTGCATTGAATTTGTTTAATACACGAGTTTCACAATTTGAGTTAAATTACTGAAATAAATTAACTTTTCCACAACATTCTAATTTATTATAATGCACCTGTATATGTAAAATATAGAACCATAAACACTTGCTGTTGCACTTGTTTTGAACACCCAGTGTTTTTTAAACCGGGGGGTTTAAAAAGTCCCTACAGATGTCAGAATTTGAACGTTATACGCTGGATCGTTTGCTATAAAGAACCATAGTGCTGCAAAGTTCAAAGGTTATTAGCTTTTGGCATATAGTTCATGAGTGATGCATGTATCTATTTAAAACTGGAAACAGTGTCCTCTGAAGAATGGGAAATACCTCACACTAAACTCGACAGCTGACCTCATAACATCATCAGACACAATAGAAGCAATATTCTTTTTATTCTGTATTATCCAATCTTACCAATTATTTACTGAAAGGTGCATATTTCTTATTGTTTCTCATCCTTTCCTACATCACCTAATTCTACTTTCACAAGTCACCTCAGAGACTAATGTTGAAGGTTTTTATTTACCTTCAAATGATTACAGCTTGCTAATAAGTGAATATCAATTAAAAGGCCATTAAACAAGTTATTAACCATATACATTTTGCTGTTATTTTGTCATAGTTGTTAAAAGAATCCAGTATTGGGCCAGTGTGAGCAGGTACCAACACTGGCCATAACAGGACTGACTGGTTGCTTTAACGTGCTATTACATGTAGTGCTGAAAAGTAATGTTGAGCCTAATGTGACACAGTTCCCCTTTTGCATGTGGAATTAAGGCATGGCAAAATCTAACAGTGCAGGGACAGGTGGACAGGGACAGGGACAGGACGGGAGGGTATATAGGGGGAGTAGCAGGGAGGATTTCATTTTACTGAACCACTGAATAACAGAACATTCCTGCTGTCTAAGAATCAGTTCATCAGTTTTTGAAAAGATAGATGCTACATTCAAATGCACCTCATACTTGTACTGTAGTGATGGTAAATTTGATACAAATCACAGAATGCATTTTAAAATTTTACTTTCTTTATCCTTTGACATTGGTTTTGACTAATCTCGACAGACAACAGAGTACAACAGATCACATTAGATCATTTTATGTAACAGAAATGAAGCGACACTCAAGTCACATCAAATGCGTACCACATAATAAGGCATTATTCTTCAAGGGCCGTATTCAGAGATGCAGAATTCAAAAGGTACATGAATATTCACTTTTACATGATTTCTGGGAGAATATTTAAATTATTTTTAAGCGTAGTTCATGACTCAGAAGTTGCCTTTCTTACAATAAGTATCAATTTGTTCAAAAAATTTGAAAAATAATTTTAAAGATTTATACAATAATAATTGTAGAAGTAATTATTTTCTTGCCATATGATTTTGGGAGGAAACATAGCAGAACTATTCACATGGATCATTATTAGCTGCAGTCGGGGAATAGCATATTTCTAATTCTTTCTAAATAATCTTTTTTGCATCTTTTATGCTTCTTCTAATGTGCATTAAGTTGACTCAAGAGGAATTGCTTCCAATTACTGTTTCGCACCATGTGTCATACAACAGAATTATAAACATAGATAGTTTTAAGCAATTCTTTAGCTATTAAAAATAGCAAGTATAGCAAGAACTACTGCTAGTAATAAGCTATTGTACAAGTTTATCAAGTGGCATCCAGCACTCTGCAGCATAATGTCTCATCAGCGACAAACAAGAAAATATGTATTTGGCTCAGGAGTTCACTGAACCTCCAGACATGTTCATTCTTGTCTGATATTGTTCCAAATGAATAAATCTGTAAGGGCTGGTGTGACCCTGGCTCCAGTGTGTAGTTGCCTCTGAGATCTGAATACAAATCAGTACAATTTCAGCATTCACTCCTCATTACCTCCTGCTTATTTAACCCAACACTGAATACAGCCCCTAGCGCATAATAGAGACAAAATTGGAAAACTACAAGAACAGTTATACACAATACAAGAATCAACATAGACAAACACAACAATCTACAACATAATGACAATGAGTTGGTCTACATTAGTGTCCATTAACAGTGTAGACATTCACACATAAAAAAAATAATAAAACAGACTCTCCAAATGCCACTTCTGCAGTATGAGGATGTAAATTCCAAGTAACAGCTTTTTTGAAATTAAATAAATTAAATGCACTTCTAAATGCTTTATTCTACCAGATTTTAAATCAGAAGCATATGTGATGGCAAATATTCCATATCAGAAAGAGATGTTTATATTTGCTGCCTCCATGTGGAGGGTGAAACTGGATTACCAGTTCAATTACCACTTTGCCAAATTGTTGAAGTAAATTCACTTCTTGACAGAGCAAGAATAATCCGGGCGCCGAGTCTGAATGATTTTGGGGCGGGCCCGGGTTCCTCCATCTGGGTCTTCCTCACTTCCCGAGCTGTCATCGTCTTCACACACATGTACTATCACACTAGGAGTGGTGGTAGTTCCAGTGTGTAACTCATACTGCTCACCTAAAACAGTTATAACAAAGAAAATGTATCAGGATTCACGGAACAGGCTGAACCACTGGAACCTCAACTTTAAATTTTTGGCTGACAGGAGTGTAAACTTCTGTTGTAGTCTTTTCACTTCATGGTGCACATTTAGATACGTTTCTGCTCCCCACAATCTTAGAGTGATTCATTTTACTTATTGTAACCATTCTGCAATCTCAAACTAGCCTTGTCATTCTCAGTCTCTCTATGTATAACATGGCATTTCTGTCCAAAAAACTGCCTCTCACTAGATGTTTTTCTTTATTGCACCCTTCTGTGTAAACTCCAAAGTGTGTGGAAGAACCCAGATAAGCACTTATAAAATTATTATGTTGGCTGATGTGAACATTACCCAAAGCTAGTGGTTTGTACCTGCATGGTTTTTTACACTACTGCAATACGATTGGCTGATTAGCATGTTCTTAATAAACTGCTCATTGTTTGCATATACAAACACACATTAAGTGAACAGCATTAAGCTAGTTAATGTTAGATAACCTGAAACATTATATACCAGGTATAAATAAATCATCAAAAACAGTTTGTACAATAAAAAACATTCTTTGCTAAAATATTTGTATTTGTTTTTCACCACAAAAAGAAGCAATTCTAACAGAGGTATGCATATTGTTCATATCCACTGCATCATGTCATTGTATATAAACAGTAACTAAACTGGCTAATCTGTTTCTTTTCATGTTCAGGTATATAAGGTGATTTTAGCAAAAGCTACAGCTCAAAGTGAAGCTCAAAGATAGTATCACTATTGATGTGTAAGGACAAATGTAGTATGAAGTGTTGGTTTCTGCAGTGAGACTGCTGCAGTGTATTTTTACCTGGTCCAAGTTTGGAGACAGCACACAGCAGATCATAGTTAATCAAAGGTGTAGCATCTGGAGACGGCTTCCAACCCACTGGAGGAGAAGCTGGAGGAGAAATGAGGAACTGCTTCTCTGGCTTTGGGGGCTCTAATCGAGGGCTACCTATATGCACAGACTGAAGCAGAAAAGCAATACAGAGAGGAAACAATGTTGAGAAAATGTTTAATCCAGTCAACAGTCATTGAATGTAGTTTAAAACAAGTTTTAGTCATATACATTCTTTATTGTGTGGTTACTGTACTCTAATGTGGTTATTGGTACCTGAGCAAAATAGAGGCGCATCTCTTTGCCATTAAAGTCACTCTTGTGAAGGTTCAATCTTGCCTGAGTAGCAGCCACAGAGTTGGTGAAATTAATGCGTACACGGAGAAAGCTTTTGAAGAACTGGAAATATACTCCTGTATCAAACTGCTGAAACAGTGCCTCAAACTGGTCCTGAAGATGAGAAAAAAATAGAAAAAGACAACATAGAAAATCCTGTACCATGGCCAAGAGTAATGCTGCAACTCACGATTATTTTCATAATCAATTAATCGGATGGTTGTTTTTTTAGGAATTGGATAAAAAATAAGATAATTAATTATTTATCTAATATTTAATTGAATAATTAGATGTTTTGCTTATTATAACAATGAAAAAACCCAAATTCAGGGTATTTATGGTTAAAAGTGTACTTAAAAAAATGCAAAAGCCACAAATTGAGTTTAAGCATCTTTAATTTAGTAATTTTAAAGCTTATTATTGCTGCTTGTTGAGGAGTGCATGGGGGATTTCTCCGGTGAACAAAATTGCTGCTTTCTGTAAAAAAACAAAAAAAACAAAATAAAACAGCATTTCAGTATGAAACGTGAAGCAATTTGTGTAAATCAACATTTGTATTGTATTTTGCAGATGGCAAGTTGACAACAATGCTCAAATAAAATATATATAAAATAAAATATATCATTGTTTTGACAGGTTTTGTTAAAGAAGCCTTTCTGAAAATATAATCATCTAGCATATATAATTAATTAAATTTTGTATAATAATTAAATGTCGCATAAATTTAATATGCAAACAATGAAAACAAGCATTTAAATGTAGTTAAGCCGCAGTAAAATCACGTTTGATTTACTGTTGTACTGTAGTAGACAAATGCTATAAAAAGAGAATGAACCGGAGAAACGCAGCAAGCTAACAGGCTTATTAAAAAAAAAGTAATCATTTACTGCTGCTGTTATTTGCTGCTTTTAGATTTAGTGTTTGTTTACGCTGATTTAATTGAATCATCACAATGTCGAGAGCGAGCTGATTGATGCTCGCGAGTCACGACAGAACAGATCCAGTGCGACTTTCCCGAAGTTACAACAAACAGTTTATACCATAGCACTTCATTAAACTACGCCATTTTCACATGATAAGGATTCTACAGTTTCTGCTCACTGTGCTGATGTTTCACCTTCATCCGTGACACCAGTTCCAGGCACAGCTTTCTTTGTTGTGTTTAATATAAAATGCTCCCATGCCTTGTATGACTTGGAACACACTTTTTCCTGCTGCAGGTTGACCCTGTACTGTCCAG
Organism: Silurus meridionalis; assembly: GCF_014805685.1. Lineage (NCBI taxonomy): Eukaryota > Metazoa > Chordata > Actinopteri > Siluriformes > Siluridae > Silurus > Silurus meridionalis. The sequence goes on from NC_060907.1 coordinate 16,059,492, forward strand.
CATTTTCCCAGGCAGCTGTTATCTTACAATCACACTAAACCGTAACTTGAGCAGCCCAACTAATCGATAATGACATTCATTCACAACGAATTTCGTTATCGATTATTATCAATTAGTAGTTGCAGCTCTAGCCAAGAGATTTTTTTTTTCTGTAGACCCACTCTATTTTCAGAATGCACCACCAGACTAACAAAATATTGTTACTGTTGCTAACAAAATATATATTATCTTATGTACAATGTTACTAAACAGCCTTGCCTAAACTGACAGGTGTCTAAACACATTTCTGTCTTTTTACATTTCTGTGTAACCACCAAGATGGATTGTAATTTGTTTTCTTCAAGTGTATGAGTATACTACCAGACAGACTACATAGATTCCCAGTATTTATGTATTATGTCCGATATTTCTCAGCCAGTACTCTCTAGGATAAACTGCTACAGTCCACCACCACATGTTCCAGTCACTATATGTGTTAGCTAGCACTTTATATCTTCTGCTATAGCACCTTATAGATTTACAAATGGCAGCTTAACTGCCTCTTATAAGGAAATTCTGCACCTGTGCATCCAGGTTGAGAAGAACCCTGTTGTTTTTTACAGGACTGTTATTAAATGTTATTAATATATATTTTTTTTAATAATTCATGAATCTTGGGCTACAGGTCAGAAATTTATGTTATCATGTTCTGGCAAAAGACTGGTCCAGGGTGAGCTCAGAGACTCTGCAGAGACAGGCTATTTTTAGTATACACTATCTCACAAAAGTGAGTACACCCTTCACATTTCAGCAATCATTTTAGTACATCTTTCCAAGGGACAGTACTGTAGAAATGAAACTTAACAATATATTTAATGAGTAGTCAATGTGCAGCTTGTATAGCAGTACAGATTTACTGTCCTCTGAAAATAACTCAACATACAGCCATTACTGTCTAAATAGCTGCCAACAAATGTGAGTACAACTAAGTTAACATGTCAGAAGTGTGTCTAAAGTGTTAATATTTTGTGTGAGAACACCCTCGTTATCCAGCACTGCCTTAATCCTCCTGGGTATGGAATTCACCAGAGCTGCACAGGTTGTTGCTGGGATCCTCTTCCACTCCTCCATAATGGCATCACAGAGCTGATGGATGTTATGACACATGGCGCATCTCCACATTCTGCTTGAGGATGCCCCACAGATGCTCAATAGGTGTAACAAACTCACTGACCCCGTACTGGAAGAAAGACAGACAGGCAATAGTTCACCAAGCAGAGCCATCTTTATTTACATTCGTTTTTACCCTGGCGCTTTCCTCTCCAGTATTTATGCCAGGGCACACCCACACACTCGCGGTTCGGGACGCCTTTCCTTCCCGACGTTTGCCGGCAGTCTCTCCCGGATCGGCACGCACTTCCTTCGGCGTCTGCCCGTCTCAATCGCGGACCGGCCGCTTTCTCTCTTAGCGCCGCCCGAGTTTCCTCACGGACCAGCACGTCTTTTCTCACGTCCGCCCGAGATCACCAGCCGGCCGACACGCCTTTCCACCGGCACCCGCCCGCGCTTAGTCCGTTCGTCTCTGCTTGGTGACACTCTCTCCTCGAGGTTGGCATCTCTCTCCTCTTTATTGGTGTTGCCGGACTGAAACAGAGCGCACTGATTACTCTCATCAGCTGCAGGTTGTTCTTACCGCTCGTTCCGTCCAGCTCCGCCCTCTACTCGTGCCCCGCTGCCACAATAGGATTCAGGCCTGGGGACATATTGGCCACTCCATCACTTCCACCTTCAGCTTTCTCAGCAAGGCAGTTGTCATCTTGGCGGTGTGTTTTGGGTCGTTATTATGTTGGAAAACTGCCGTTCAGTCCAGTTTCTGAAAGGAGGGCATCATGTTCTGCTTCAGAATGTCACAGTAAATGTTGAAATCCATGTTTCCCCTAAATGTACCAGGAGCACTCATGCAGCCTCAGACCATGATGCCACCACCACCATGCTTGACTGTAGGCAAGACACAATTGTCTTGTTACTCCTCATCAGCGCATCGCCACCCATGCTGGACACCATCTGAGCCAAACAAGTTTATCTTAGTCTCATCAGACCACAGGACATGGTTCCAAAAATTATTGCTCATGAAAAAGATGCCTTCAACAAACTATTTGCACTATCAGAAGAACTGACCTACATTTACAACCTAAATTCTAATATTTGTTACATTCTCTTCATTTCATAGCGTTTCTCTTGGCTGCACTGCTTCCAGCACGTGTATGTTAGCGTCAGCATTTTTCCGTCCTCTGATTGGTTGGTCAGAGGGAATTTGTTACAGCCAAATACAGCCAAGCTACAGACACATCTTTAGTGCTCTACACACATTAACACTTCAGAGTTAGACTTTTTATGCCTACAGAGGAAGAGAAATTGATTTGGTCTTGGACATACTTAAAAATAAATTTTCAAGGCGGACTTTTCCAGAAACCCCAAACCACCAAACTAGCTTGTCTCAGCCCAGGATTTGGGTTTGTTCGCCACTTCCAGACCAGTGAATACAAGCGGTACCACTGGATTACAGCCTCTGAGGAGCGGTGAAAATTATAGGAGTATGCATTATGACTATGCATTTCTGGTGAGTATTAGGGGTGGGAGAAAAAAATCGATTCACCAAACTATCGCGATTCTTTTTAAAGCGATTTTGAGATCGATTTGTTTACCTCAGAATCGATATATATTTAATTATTTTACTTTTCCAGAGAGGTGGTGGGAAAACGTTACCGCTTTTATTCCAACAAAGGGCCAAACGTATTTTGTCGTTGTCCGTATTAGATGACGTGGTACCCATTTTAAGCTGGCGAGAGAAATCAAAACCATGGCAGAGGCAGGGAAGTAAAGCTCTTTGAGAATTGTTTAACGGATAAAGACCCTGCTTTAGTCACAGAAAATGTGTCTAATATGGTTATCGCTGCCCAATTACCGGCTTTTTCTCCATATTAAGTGCTACGTGCACACTCATAATCTGGCCTCACAGCGCGCACTGAAGCTGCCCGCTGTCGCAGTTACTCGGACAAATACAACGCATCACTAGATTTCCAACAAACGTTAATGTAGCTCCCTGTGCACAAACTTATAACAGACGTTTTAACGAGATGGAATAGTGCCTATGACATGGTTGAATGTTTTCTGGAGCAACAGGCTGCAGTAACAGCTGCACTCCTCTCACCTGAGGTGAGGAAGAGAGAGAAGGATATTAGCAGTTGAGTTGGACATTGGAACAGTTTATTGGCACTTTTATTTTATTTTAAAAAGTATTGTTTTTAGTTATTTTGTTGCACATTTAAATATTATATTCAAGTTTTTTGTACTTGAAAGTTTTATGGTTCAAGGTTCTTTATGCTCTATGTATGTGTGTGCTCCTGAAATAAAAATTCAGAAAAATGTGATGCATTGTTTTTGTTAAGATAACTAATATACAGTCTCTTTAAGGGTATGATTAAGTATTTGTCATTGTCTAATCTTTATTAAGCAAACAAAAATCACAATTTAAACAATGAATCGCAATAGCTACAGAATCGCAATATGTATTGAATCGGCACAAATGTATCGGGATAGTATTGAATTAGTGAATCGTCCCAGCCCTAGTGAGTATGATTTATTTTATTAAAATTTTTTATGTTTGTCATGTTATTAGACATATATTGTCATTTCTCACCTCACACTTTGTTGTTGCACGGACTGTTTACACAAACCTTGCTCATTTGCACACTGCTCTTTTTTTTATTGCTGCTCACCATAAACTTATCACCATTGTACATACAGTTGTGTTCAAAATTATTCAACCCCAATGCTGTAAATGGTTTTAGGAAATTTAGTGTACATTTGTAATTGTATTCAGAATGAAATCCTACAAGGACTTCTTAAAGAACCATATGCAACTAAAATGACATCAATTAGTTTTGTAATACAGTAGTAAATGTTTCTTTTGTGAATTCTTCATTGACATAATTATTCAACCCCTTAAAGACTACCACTCTGAAGAACAGAGGTTCAATGAAGTGTTTTCAATCAGGTATTGAAAACACCTGTGGATATCAGGGAGCAGCAATAAAGCCTAATAAGCACCAATTAGGCAGCTTTAAAATGACTGTGATACTCAGCTCCTTCTAGACATTTACTGGTGTGGTTACAAACATGGTGAGGTCAAGAGAATGGTCCAGGAAGACAAGAGAACAGGTGATTACTCTTCACAGGAAGGGCAATGGCTATAAGAAGATTGCAAAGATGTTAAACATACCAAGAGACACCATAGGAAGCATCATTCGCAAATTCAAGGCAAAGGGCACTGTTGAAACGCTACCTGGTCGTGGCAAAAAGAAGATGCTGACTTCGACTGCTGTGCGCTACCTGAAGCAGTGGAGTGGAGAAAAGTCCCCGTGTGACTGCTGAGGAACTGAGAAAAGATTTGTCAGATGTGGGTACTGAAGTTTCTGCTCAGACAATACGGCGCACCCTGCGTAATGAAGGCCTCCATGCCAGAACTCCCAGGCGCACCCCCTTGCTGTCCCCAAAGAATAAGAAGAGTCGACTGCAGTATGCCAAAAGTTAGTGGACAAACCACAGAAGTTTTGGGATAGTGTTCTGTGGACTGATGAAACAAAATTAGAACTGTTTGGGCCCATGGATCAACGCTATGTTTGGAGGAGGAAGAACAAGGCCTATGAAGAAAAGAACACCTTGCCTACTGTGAAGCATGGCGGGGGGTCAATCATGCTTTGGGGCTGTTTTGCTTCTGCAGGTACTGGGAAGCTTGTACCAGCGTGTGCAAGGTACCATGAATTCTCTTCAGTACCAGGAGATATTGGATGACAATGTGATGCAGTCCGTCACAAACCTGAGGCTTGGAAGACGTTGGACCTTTCAACAGGACAATGATCCCAAGCATACCTCCAAGTCCACTAGAGCATGGTTGCAGATTAAAGGCTGGAACATTTTGAAGTGGCCATCGCAGTCACCAGACTTAAATCCGATTGAGAACCTCTGGTGGGACTTAAAGAAAGCAGTTGCAGTGCGCAAGCCTAAGAATGTGACTGAACTGGAGGCTTTTGCCCATGATGAATGGGCGAAGATACCCGTAGATCGCTGCAAGACACTTGTGTCAAGCTATGCTTCACGTTTAAAAGCTGTTATAACTGTAAAAGGATGTTGTACTAAGTACTAAGATTGAATGTCACTTGGGGGTTGAATAAAACTGATAATGATGTGAGCTCAGAAAAGACATTTGTGGTTATTTCATTATAAATGTTATGTTATATTTGTCTGACCTACACGTGCCTCTTTGATTTAATTGTAAGCAGGATGACTGAATGATCATAATCAATGTCAAACCGACCAAAACAATCAATTTCAGTGGGGGTTGAATAATTTTGAACACAACTGTATACCTGTTCTCTGTTTATAGTTACAGCAATATTATTATGTCCACCGCTTACATCCTTCTGTAAATCTCTGTGTATAGTAATAGGCATCTGTATAGCATGTTCATAAATAATATTTATATTTATAGTACATATACATATATATACATATATATATATATATATATATATATATATATATATATATATATATATATATATATATATATATATATATACACTACTCTGTATATTGTGTTTTACATATATAACATATATTCATCTGTATACAACATTTATAGTACATATTCATCTTTTAATTACTGTTTATAGTCTTTATTTTATTTAACTGTAAATTCATGTTAAATCTATATATCCTGCACTTGCTGTTATTGCACTCTGGTTAGACCCAAACTGCATTTCGTTGCATTGTACTTGTACATGTGTAATGACAATAAAGTTGAATCTAATCTAATCTAATCTATTGATTATGAACTGCTCCATATGATGTAGGTGGCACAGTTGCGGTTGTAGTCTAGAGGTTTGGGGTCTTAACTGGGTTTCTTGTTTTAGTAAAATGGTATTTACCCTTAATATGTGAAATGCCTCTCTCGCTGTAATGGCAAGTGTTGTTATATTGCGTTTTTGTATAGTATTGATGGTTTCTTTAATTGCGACGTGATAGTGGTGGTATTAAGAGGTGGATTAAGTCAGGTAAGTCCCCACAGGCCCAGGTACCAAATGCACACTGCTCAAACTGTACTCCAATTACCAAATTTTAATAGCTCTAATACAAGTTACACAAATTTGTATTGTCCTGCCAAACAGAAAAAAATGACATGTGGCTTTACATGGTTACACGACGTACACTGTTATCACTTAGGGTGTACTCACTTTTGTTGCTTTTTATTTTGACAATAATGGCTGAATGTTGAGTTATTTTCAGAGGACAGTAAATCTGTACTGTTATACAAGCTGCACATCGACTACTCTAAAATATATCCAAGTTTTATTTCTATAATATTATCCCATGAGAAGGTATAATTAAATAGTTGCTGAAATTTGAGGGTTGTACTCACTTTTGTGATATACTGTATGTAATACATGTAATTGAGAATTAACAATTATTCCATCGATTAATCAAGTAATCAGAAAATAAGTACTTTTTCTTTATTAAAGAACAATACTAAATAAGAGAAAGAAAAAGTCACGTCTCTTAAAATGAACAAGAAATTTGTTTTTGTTTTTAGAAAAATCTAAATTTTTATTGATGAAATTGTATACAAGAATATCAGTAAAATCTAAATCCTTTTAGAGCTTATAATAGCCATATTACATCAAAATGCAAACACAGTTGCGTTTAAAAAGTCCCTCCGCAGTGGCAGCGTAGGGTAGTTTAAAGGGAAAATATTCATTTAATTATATAGCTGCTTGAAATTCTCAATGAACTAAATTTGTGTATTTATCACCAGCTTTAAAAACGTGCACCATTACCTGCTCTACACGGTACTGTATAAAATAATAATAATAATAAAAATCTATTTCTAATGACTTTAAAAATGGTAACCGTGCTGTACAGTGTTTTCTTTATGTTTTACTGTAAAATGATCCTAAACTTTGGAAAGTTTCTGATGTTTTCTTAGGCCAGAATCTGCTCCTCGTCCCTCACTGTTTCCCCGCGAATTTCTCCATTTTTCATTCTGTGTTTCCGCAAAATATAAATATTTTAAATAAACAAAATCAATTACTAAAAACAACTAAAATTCTGTAACTACTGAAAAAAAGCATTAATGGCAACTAAAATAAAATAAACCATTACAGGCACAGGGTCGGAAGCGAACTCTCGTGTGGTTCATACGCGGTGGACTACTACAGCACACGGAGGTGTAGCTAGACAGCATCGAATGGTGGTCTGTAGGATGGTTTTGAAGGTGAAGAAGAAGAGGAGGAGAGTGAGGACTAAAAGAAAAATAAGATGGTGAAAACCGAAGATGGAAGACTGTAGTGTGAGGTTCAGGTCAGACAGGGGCTCAGTGGTGGTGAAGAGGTGCTGGATGATTGGGCAACTACTGCAGAAGTGATAAGGGAGACAGTTAGAAACAGTTGGTGTGACATCTGGAAAGAGAAAGGAAGACAAAGAGATGGGATGATGGAACGAGGAAGTGCAGGAGAACATAAGGAGAAAGAGGTTGGCAAAACAGATTTGGGATCGACAGAGTGAAGGGAGAAGAAGGCAGGAGTACAAGAAGATACGGCAGCAGGTGAAGAGGGATGTGGCAAAGCCAAGGAAAAGGCATATGAGGAGCTGTATAAGAAGTTGGACACTAAGGAAGCGATTGGCCAGGCGGAGGGGGATGGGAAGGATATGCTGCAAGTTAGAGCAATAAACGATGGAGATAGAAATGTGTTGACTAGTGAGAAAAGTGTGTTGAGCAGCTGATAAATGAGGAAAATGAGTGAGAGAGAAGGTTGGATGGTGTAGAGATGGTGAAGCAGGATGTAGATAGGATTAGTAAGGAGGAAGTGAGAGCAGCCATTAAGAGGATGAAAAGTGAAAAGTCGGTTGGACCAGATGACATACCGGTAGAAGCATGGAGATGTTTAGGAGAGATGGTAGTAGAGTTTCTAACAAGAATATTTAACAAGATTTTGAAAGGTGAGAGTATGCCTGAGAAATAAAGAAGGAATTTGTTGGTACCAATTTTTTTAAATAAGGGCGATGTGCAGACCTGCAGTACCTACAGGGGAATAAAGTTGATCAGTCACACCATGAAGTTATGGGAAAGAGTAGTGGAAGCCAGACTGAGAAAAGAGGTGACCATCTAGGAGCAACAGTATGGTTTCTGCCGAGGAAGAGCACCACAGATGTATTATTTGTTTTGAGAATGTTGATGGAGAAGAATAGAGAAAGTCAGAGAGTTGCATTGTGTGTTTGTGGATTTAGAGAAAGCGTACAACAGGGTGGAGAGTGGAGTTGTGGTATTGTATGAGGAAGTCAGGTGTGGCAGAGAAGTATGTGAGGGTGGTGCAGGACATGTATGAGGACAGTGTGACAGCAGTAAAGTGTGCAGTAGGAACGACAGACTGGTTTAAGGTGGAGATTGAACTGCATCAAGGATCGGCTCTGAGCCCTTTTCAGTTTGCCATGGTGATAGACAGGCTGACGGACGAGGTCAGACAGGAGTCTCCATGGACTATGATGTTTGCAGATGATATTGTTATGTGTGGTGAGAGTAGAGAGCAGGTTGAGAAGAGCCTGGAGAGGTGGAGGTACATGCTGGAGAGAAGAGGAATGAATGTCAGTAGGAGTAAGACAGAGTACATGTGTGTGAATGAGAGGGAGGGCAGTGGAGTTGTGCAGTTGCAGGGAGAAGAGGTGGAGAAGTTCAGGTATCTGGGGTCAACAGTGCAAAGTAATGGCGAGTGTGTTAGAAAAGTAAAGAAAAGAGTGCAGGCAGGGTGGAGTGGGTGGAGAAGAGTGATAGCAGGAGTGATTTGTGATAGAAGAGTATCTCTGAGAGTGAAAGGGATAGGAATGGTTTGGACATGTGCAGGAGGAGGTTCATGGATGTGGTGAGGGAGGACATGCAGGTAGTTGGTGTGAAAGAGGCAGATGTAGAGGACGGGGGTATGGAGATGGATGATCGGCTGTGGTGTGCCCTAATTAGAGCAGCCGAAAGAAAAAGAAGATAGTTACATTTCATGTTGTGGAACACCTGAGAGCCAAGTTACTGTTTACACCTACGCTATAGCTGCCATACAATGATTTTTATAGGTCTCTCTCTCTCTCTCTCTCTCTCTCTCTCTCTCTCTCTCTGTCTCTCTGTCTCTCTGTCTCCAACACGCACACACAGCACAGTGACAACAGCAATAGCAAAACCCTGCCAAATATTACAGAGTGTAAAGCCAGCATTACCTAATAGTAATGCATTTATTAAACTAAATGATTGGAATGGACTAAGCAGAATTTATAAAATGTATTTATTTATAAGGGAAAAAATATGAAGGATTAATTTGGGCAGGCAGAAATTAGTAACAACATATTTTGCAACGCTTCTATTTTATTAAAGGCTACCTATTAAAACTACCTAATGATTTTTCAGATTTTTCAACTTGGTAATAGACAGTCAACCTATTAACAGTCAATTAGCATACAATTTAAGTTTGAGGTACTATAATTGAAAGGGTTCCCCAAAATGTTTTATCTAAACTAAATCTCAAAACCCACACAACAGTTCGTATATCATTCTAACAAATGAGGTTGTCAACCACAAAATGCTGTCTTACATGGATCAAGAAAAAAGGACTTATGTTCAGAAGTTGTTTATGGATTAAAGCTCTGCGTTCAAAAGCATCATCCCCCCCCACCCCCATTAGATCCTGGACTTTCCGGCTGGATGCTTTCAGGATGGGAAACTGTATCTCATCCATACACACCCTCAAACTTTGAGGCACAACAACCCTGTTTGTGTCCTGGTTGTACTGCAGTGCTTTGCTGCCTTTACACCAGTGACTACATGGCTAAACACAACACTAATATGCTGGTGAAGGTTGCCAATAACACAGTGGTGGTAGGCGTAATCACTAACTAGAACACATATTTAGAGGAAGTGGGCATCATTCCCTCATGCTGTCACACGTACAATCTCTCTCCCGAAACATTATCAGAACTTAGGAGAAGAATTTTGATCACAGGAGAAAGCACATGAGGAACTACAGTTCTCAACAAGGCCACAATTGAGCTTCATAGAAAATTCGGGGTTTCCTCTTCTGGACAACCCACTCAAACTTCAGTGCGCATTTCTGTTTTTACCATTTTTATGAAAAAAAAAAAATGTAAATACATAAATAAATAACAATATAAAAGAGGTGAAATTAAAACCTCCAGCAAAACATACACTTATTCATGGCATCCCTTCTTTACATAGATATAAAATAAATAAATAAACTTCATCGAAAAATATTTTTAATCAGTAAACTTTTGTTTTATTTCTGCGCCAAGTCTCAAATCAAACACCAAATCCGCCATGTTTTACACAATTTATCCTCTAGGTGGCGTTTTGTGGGTTTTTCCCTCATAATGGCAAAACGAACTTAAATTACTGTCTTTATTGATCGTACAGATAAAAACAATACATCATTCAAATCTGTAATATGTCTGATTTTATATAATATATATATATATATATATATATATATATATAAAGCTTCTTTACTTGAAGAGGTGCACTTTCTCCGGTATCACCTCATTAACTGTCCGTGTGGAAACATAGCAAAGGCTCTTAATGATGTCCACACGTCTCTGCACTGTTATAGCCTTTATATTTAATCACTGTACATATGCTTACATACATATCACATGCTGTAAATATGCTACATTTTTATCTGCACTATTTGCACTTCTGGTAGATGCCAAACTGCATTTCATTGCTGTGTACCTGTACTATGCAATGACAATAAAGTTCTATCTATCTATCTATCTATCTATCTATCTATCTATCTATCTATCTATCTATCTATCTATCTATCTATCTATCAAATATTAATATGATGTGAGGTCCAGTTAACAGCTAAAACAGGTAGAAGTAATAACTACTTTTTACTTAAGTACATGTCTGTGCCAAGACTTCTTTACTTTCACTTTACTTTCACTTTACTTCAACTTTTACCGGAGTATTTTAAAACATGAGTATCTGTACTTCTACTTAAGTAATGGATGTGTGTACTTTTGCCACCTCTGATACCCAGTGTTGTTGCACCAGAACCAAGAGAATCATCAAAGACATTCACCACCCAAAAAACAAACTTTTCTCAAAGTCACCATCAAGAAAGTGCTTGAAGTCTTTAAAAGAGTTTGTACCCTCAGGCAATCTGAACAAGGTTACGTTACTGACCAAGTTCACTTGCAGAAGCCTACATATCTCTAATATCACACACAAACACTGACATGTACTATATTGCACCATTAAAAGATTTAAGAATTTTGTATGTTTATTATACAATACAATGCGCAACCTTAAAACTGTTTTGTAGAAATTTATTAGATTTGATTCAGATTTTGTGTTTAAATGTAATGAAGACGTTTTTACATATTTAAATTGAAAGTTTTAAGTATTACTTCATACCTGTAAAGAGATCCACTTATTTAATGATAAATGATGTACATAATATTGGGTTTGAGATTTCGCTAGATGTCCATGGACAAAACCAATTAGATTCAAAATGTAAAACAAGGGCAGCAACTCTGGAAAACTGGAACATTCACACCTCTGGTACAACAGGTGAGGACTAAAAAAAAGACCTAAATGAGGTCCTGTGACGTGCCTCTACACATGACATGTCCAGTGTGAGTTGGCCTTAATAAGAAGACTGTCAGAATAACAACTACTACAGCAAGGCACTTAAACCTCAACTACATGGATTGGATCCTGAAATGGGAAAAACAGATTTAAGAGCATCGTCTAAGGAAAAATGCAGACGTCAGATTTTGTTCTTAGTAATAAACACAAGATATTATTCTATGTACATCGTATTTCTGCACAACAGTGCAATTTTCAAAAACATCAAAAACATTGTCTTTTGTGGGGGGAAAAAAGACATGCACTGAGTTAAATACTCTTGCAGATAAATGGACAACTGTTTATTCTCTACTAAGCAGTGAGTGTTGCTTAAACAACAAGATGAGGGCAAGGCTGCTTAGGAGGTTTTGGTTTGAAAAGAGCAAATAAAGGGGTCTGTTTTAAACTGGATCTGGCAAATTTATGTAAAAGTTCAGAATATGACCTAAAAATATGTAAAATAAAAATGCATAAAGTAATTAAATAGTAATCAAATGGGAGGGTACCTTTTGAGGGGAGCTTTTCAATACCTGGTAATCCTCTTCCAGATGAACAGACATAATAGTATATTCCCTGTCTTAGCACTTCAATCAGATGATGGTGCTTATTGCATATGAGGAGCACTGTAGACAGAAGAGGGAGGCTGACTGATGGTGGCAAATGCAATCAGACTGCAACTGCTCTTGACCAGGTGGTGTGATCAGGTTTAGACAGAGCTCACTACCATCAGGAGAGGAGCTGTTTATTCCTCATCAGGTAAGTAAGATGAAGCATTTTTCCTTGGCCAGCTACACTGCAGCCCACCAGAGCTGAGGAGCCATGGTGCATATACTGAGAGCAGAGGCACTGGGGCAGTCGTATTTTTTTATCTAAAAAATATCAAACTGTGGTTTTGCACCTTTAATCCACATCTGGACAATGAACACATAAATACTCTTTTTTTAGTTTCCTAACAACCAATTATACATAGATACAAAACATAACACTACTCAGTCATATCCACCAAGCGATAGAACCCAGAGACCCCTAGGGCCATATTCAGATTTCTACAATCATTTGTGGGGTTTGCATGGTTTCTTGACAAAACAGAATTTGTTTAGTGATGTAATATTTATTCTGATAATTCCCAAAACCCCACTGAGAACTATATATATATATAGAACATGCCACATGTTAAGCATACCAAAACTACAATATATAGCAAATTCTTAGATTTAATCTTCTTAATAATTTCATAAAAAGGAGCTGAGACTGTTAAAAGTTCCTGTGTCTTTTATACAAAAATATCTGAATATGAAGAGCCTACTTGAATAATGAAGAGAGAACTAGCAGGGTCCAAGAGGACAACAGAACTTATTTGCACTGCTCAAAACATACATCTGACTGAGAGCCAAAAAAAAAGAAATTACAGAAACACTTGATTCTTTTTGTTTAGGCTTTAAAGCAAATACTACACAAAGAGCCCTGAAAATAACCCCTCCATATCACTCAAAATATAATCACTTTAAAGAAATGCATATGCAAATCATGTTTAAAAACCATTCCCACACTTGTCTGTCATATTTACAGGACAGTTTACATTTTTATTGCATTGTGATTATAAGTCATACTGACTTTATCAAGGCCTTGTGATTTTGTTTATTTTAATTATTACTACAAAAAAGAACTGCAGATTTAGTTAATTATTACAAAAACGTGAAGTGAAGGGCAGCTTTTGGAAATAACTAGACTACAAAGCTTAAAAATATATTGTTCATATGATGCAGTCTTTATGTAACTGTCTAAGATTGATGATGTGCACAAAGAACAGGTGATCCCAGGGGCAGATTTAGGCATGGATGACATGGGCAGCCCATCTTTCTAGAGGTGGCACAGGGCAAATGCTCATTTGCACAATTATAACCTCATGCCACCTTGTGGGGTTGATTAACCTGGTTGGGACTCAGAGAGTGCACCCACCACTCTGAGAAGTACCCTCACACTTACAGCCAGAAAGTAATGGTGGGGGTTGGGTGACATCACCACAGCCTTCAGGGTTTCCTGTGGGAGAACTGACAAGACTTGGGGTGACGTCACATCGGTAAGGAGAGCTAAATCCAAATTAAAATTATGGATGACAAATAAAAGTCTAAGCAATCAGGATCCTAAATCAGAATAAAGTAGTAAAGAAGTAGGGGGAAGCATGCAAAAGATAAAGGTATGCATGCAGCTCTATCACTCATCTCGTTATGAGGATAGTATAGGCTAATGCTTTAAATTAAATAGGCTACTAACTGTATATCACCTAGCTTATGCTGTGTTGCATCAATATTTCTATTTCTGTTCAACTACCATGCATAACATTATAATTTATAAAATGTAGTTTATAATAATATAATACAACAAAACTAGTACAACCTGACTAGTCTAGTTGGAGAGTAGTTAAACTAGCAAGGTTATCTACAGGCTCTCTGCCGTAGAGAGTTTGCACAGAAACTGAAGAACTTGCCTGGCTTGCCATCTGACAGATCTCGAAATTTGTGGACTCCTTTGCGAATGTCTTACTCTTCCACTGATGGTAGCTGAAGCAGAGATTCTGTGACTTCATCACCAAATTTCATGAGACTGGGCTCAATATACACACTTATATACATACATATAATAATATTACTCTGTATTGTATGTATTAAATACACAGTTTTATTTTCATGAATTCGGTGTAAAGTTATTAAAAGATCCTATCACCAGAGACAAGACTGCATGTTCTTTGTGCAAATCCTTGCTTTCCTATTCATATTTACTAAATATGGGACATCTAATTAGATAATCTTGGACACTTGCATAAATGCAAAGATTGTATGATATGAATGTTTTGTAGTTTAGTAATTTACAGAAGCTGCCCCTCATTGTGTGAGGTCTTTGTAATGATAAATGCAAAAAAAATGCTAATTGTTTTATTATAAATAATTCATCTAAATAAAAAATCACAAGACCTTGATGTGTTATAATCAATTGAATGTGGACTTTTATATAAGCAGTACAGTATTAGTGTGAAATGTGATCCTTATTATTTAATAATGCATACAATAATAATCCATTATAACTACTACTATTACTACTATCATGATGATTCACCTGCATGTGTAAGTCACAGTCTGGGCAACGCGTCGAGTAAACAGTGTTAAAGGCTTTAGGCCGCTCTGTGAGAAAGGTGAAGCGCTGGCGCGAGCCATTTGATGTTGTATCCTACCTTCACGCGCGTGTCATTGAAGACCTCGTCTGGGACTCTGCATGCGATCAGCGCGTTCGGTTGCTCGTCGACCTGCACGTCCGCCGCCGTCGCCGCCCCTTTCCGTTGATCCGACTCCTGCATGGCGGATGTAAACAGCGAGGGTCGAGCAGACACCGCGCTTCGACCGTTTTCCAGCTGGAACGAAACAACACTGTTGTTTCACGCAGATGGCTGCGTTCCTGCCGCAGTGCTCCGTACAGAGCCGTCCGCGGCCGCAACACAGCGGTCCGTGCGCTGTTTCATTATTGAGGGACTTGTACAGGTCCCCGTGCAGTCAGACACAACCGAGCACGTCACAGGGTTTTTTGTGGAGCCGAATGAAATTGTTTCCAAAAGCGGAAATGACGACAATTGATGTAAACGCAATTGCAAGGACACGAAATTTACAACATCAGTTCCTGCGTTGCAGTGCATAATTATTATTATTATAAATATCATTATTATCAGTTTATTAAGTAATTAATAAAGTTTTCAATTCAATTTCAATTAATAACTAAATTCAAAACCACTAAAATATTTTTTTTTATACTTAATTTATTGTACTAAACAATTGTTTGAAAATTGTTTTCTTTTTCTAACAGACAAATAACAATTTACTGGTGCAAGATGTTTCCACAACCATGGCTGGGCGAGTCGCTGTTAATACTCTGGATACAATTTCAAAATGTTTCTAATACTTCAAAAAAAAATCAGTTCTACCAAAAACTTCAATAAAAAAGACTTTAATGGGAAATAAAAAGAACAACTGAATTCGGGATCCAGGGTTGAAGAAGGGTGTTGAAGAAGAAGATTTTATTCAGCAGAAATCAACACACAGTCTTAATAACCCTAACCCTAACCGTCTTCAGCCATCTAACATCCCTTTTTTTACTTTCCAAACATTCATCATCATTATTTTGATAAAAAGTTGAATATAATACACATATGGCACTTCATGATCCTTTATACCAGACAACATTTTAAATCTGTTTCTTGAAACATTGATTACTTTTGAAAAAAAGAAGAAATGTTGTGCTCATTGCTGCTTCAAGTGTGATGTCAGACATTAAGCAGCTCTATGATATACTGACTTGGTTCTGTACCACAAAAATATATTTCCATGCATGTCAGAAACACACAATAATAAAAAAGTAAAAAAACACACACAATAGAGTTTGTCAATTGTTATTTTGTAAATTTCTTTCCCAAAACAGCCCAACCATATTTAGTGACACCCACAAAACTCTATAAATGATCAAGCACACAGAGGTGTTAATCTGGCTAGATACAAGGCTTAGTATTACCAGGTATACTGAGAAAAACAGGTGCATGCATAGATATAGACATATGAGGGTGAAAAGCAAGGACAGGACATGGGTGGAGAAACGAAATAAACCAAAACCAAACACACAGCAACATAAATCATTTATTTTCTTGACTGACAGTAATGGAACCTAAGGTTGTCTTTAGCTGTTTGAGCCCATAATCGTTAAGAATTAATGCTTTTTACCTGCACATTAACTGAGTGATGCCTTCTCTGTTAACATAATTGCAATCCTTAAAGCTGTATTTATGCCTGTGTGCAGTCTCTTGCCCCAATTAAGTAACATTACCTCCAGCACCACCACTCAGACCACTCAGACTGCAAGACTCTAAGGTAAAATTTTTAGGAAATGTGAGAAGATGGTCTGAGTCTCTCTAGCTCTAGGTCAATGTCTACTGTGTGTTCTACTGTGGTACTGTATTGCTGTGTTACACCATGGTCAATAAAAAAAGGAAATATTTTTCCAATGTATACAAGCTATAAAGCTGTCACTGCCATGAACACATCAGGCAACTCAGCCAAAAAATGTGTTCCTCCACAAATCCAGTCCCTCATATGCAACCATGGCCAAACAACGAGGCACAGTGAGCATGATCAGTTGTATGCCAGTCTTGGGACCACACAGACACTGCATCATTCTGGAAGGAAACATCAATTGACATCCAGAAATGAAGGTCCAAAGTACTTAACAAAAAAGGAACTGCTGTAAGAGGAGGATGAGGTTTGAAGATAATCTTATACTGTCATTGCCCAATAGATTGTCAAACAAGAAAAAAGCCCCTACTTAAATGCCAGCATAAATAAACAGACTAAGATTTGATATTAACCACCAGAAACAGGACCTAGTCTTTGGAGCAGCACTACATATGTAGGGTAAGATGTTTTCTTAATACAAAGAACACCATCATAACAATGAAATATTGTCCTGGCAGCATAAAATTATAGGCTTGTTTTCGGGATAAGAGACTGAAAATAGATCTAGAAATACTAAAGCAGCACCTCAAGATATCAGCCAGATGTTCAAACTAGTTTGCAACTCTGTCTTCTCACAAGACAATTATTCTAAATAAAACAATGCATCACAGTTATCTCTGTCAGAAGCAGTAAACAACAACAATATTCAAAAGGTGTATTGTATTCATTCACTGAAGAAACAATGTAAGCTAAATGCATTTCTTCTTCTCAACTTTATTCCATAAGCACACCAGATAAGTGATCATGAACTGCTTGTAT
The DNA here is from genome assembly GCF_014805685.1 of Silurus meridionalis. Classification (NCBI taxonomy): domain Eukaryota; kingdom Metazoa; phylum Chordata; class Actinopteri; order Siluriformes; family Siluridae; genus Silurus; species Silurus meridionalis. The sequence continues at coordinate 16,077,018 of NC_060907.1, forward strand.
AGATCAGTGTCAGATATGAGATGATTCTGCACTAACAAATAAAATTCACAAGATTCTTCTGTGTTATGGCATCAATAAATATGACTGATTTAACAATGTATTTGAACATAAACAAAAAACCTGGTAAACTTTGTAAGAAAGCAAAGTACAGTACAGTAAAGTACAGTAAAGTAAAGTAAAGTACAGTACAGTACAGTACAGTAAAGTACAGTAAAGTAAAGTACAGTACAGTACAGTAAAGTACAGTAAAGTAAAGTAAAGTACAGTACAGCAAAGTACAGATACTTGAGTACAGTAACTAATTACATTTACTTCGTTCCTCTCCGTCACTGATGGATCCCTTTTTTGTTGGATGAAACTCTATAAAGGTCTCTTTCCTCACGCATTTAACCAGAAGAGGGCGCTAGATCACTGGCTATCACTTGCTCTTGATCAGCATCTATTGGTAGGGGTGATTGTGGATCCTGGACTGGACGCCAGCTCATTTCATATTGTAGTAACCCTGCATACACACTCATTCAAGCACACATATAGGGGCCAAGTATCTGCTTACTTAACAGCTCGCTTAGCTGACAGAGCTTTCATCTTAAGATTGTTTCCATATCCACTATTTCCATATCCTGCCATGAAAACTACATGTATAGTAAATCCAACTATCCACAGAGTCTGCATCAACTTGTCTCACTATGACACCTACATGTTACCATGTTTTTTAGGAGGGATTTGTAGGACCGTATTGGGCACCTGTGCAAACACAGAGAGAATGCGCACAAATACTCTTATAGGGGTCCTGTTTTTTGTGCCACTGCATAGACATATCTCTGGATTAAAATTATTATTTTTTTTCTATAGTGAAGAGCTTTTTTCAAGCTTGCCATTAATCGAGAGTATGTCCATTGCTCTGCATCCCAAGGCACCATTCTTTTTGGGAAGTGGAAGAACACTTGACAGAACAAACTATTTTTTCCCCAATAGCCGTTCAGATATAAAAAGCTTCAGGTTTGTGTCAGAAGTAGTGCATATGTGCATCTACTATTGAATTAACTGTCATATATTCTTTATTTGTGAGAAAAAAAAGGATTCATTTAATTGGAATTTAGAAAAATGTTTTTTAACTAAAATATACTCTAAATAAAAGTATGCAGACACCTGACAAATTACATACTGTAAACTTGCTCAACGTCCCATTATAGATTTTTATTTTGTATTTATTTATTCATATAAATATGAAAGGACCTTTGAGAAGTCAGAGTGTATTAGAGAAAAAGCACACTGCTCCATCTGAACAAACATAGCTGGAGTTGTGAGGTGCCTTCGGAATGTCTTGTCTGCTCTGTATGTTGACTCACACCACAGGCCCTGTTTTCACCACTGGGAGTACATGCTCATCCTGCTGGCTAAAACAACACTGAATTCTGGGAAACATAAGCCTTTTTAGTCTCAACAACATCTGTCAGCTTGTGAAGAATTAATGTCCTGCTTCTCAGGGTACATGGGCGGTTAATGGTTTGTAGAATAAATAAAGTTTTTTAGCATTTAAAAGCAATTCTAACTCATTCTTAATTATAAAGAGAACTCCTTTAATCTTCTTCTTCTTCTTTCAGCTGCTCCCATTAGGGGTCGCCAGAGCAGATCATCCGTCTCCATACCCCCCTGTCCTCTACATCTCTGTCAAACCAACTACCTGCATGTCTTCCCTCACCACATCTATAAACCTCCTCCTTGGTCTTTCTCTTTTCCTCCTTCCTGGTGGCTCCATCCTCAGCATTCTCCTACTGATATACCCCATGTCCCTTCTCTGCACATGTCCAAACCACCTCAATCTCCCCTCCCTCACCTTGTCTCCAAAATGTCCTACATACGCTGTCCCTCAAATAAACTTGATTCTAATCCTGTCCATTGTCGTCACTCCCAACAAAAACATCAACATCTTCAGCTCCACCTCCTGTCTTTCAGTTAATGCCACTGTCTCTAAACCATACAACATCGCAGGTCTCACTACAGTCCTATAAATTTTCCTTTTCACTCTCACAGATACTCTTCTATCACAAATCATCCTGCTATCACTTTTCTCCACCCACTCCACCCTGCCAGCACTCTTTACTTAACTTCTCTAACACACTCTCCATTACTTTGCACTGTTGACCCCAGGTACCTGAACTCCTCCACCTTCACCACCTCTTCTCCCTGTAACGGCACCACTCCACTGCCCTCTCTCTCATTCACACACGTACTCTGTCTTACTCCTACTGACTTTCATTCCCCTTCTCTTAAGAGCGTCCCTCAAGCTCTCCAGGCTCTTCTCCACCTGTTCTCTACTCTCACCACAAATCACAATATCATCTGCAAACATCATAGTCCATGGAGACTCCTCTCTGACCTCGTCCGTCAACCTGTCATTCACCACTGCAAACAGGAAAGGGCTCAGAGCCGATCCTTGATTCTGTCCAACCATCACCTTGAACCAGTCTGTCGTTTCTACTGAACAATTCAATGCTGTCACACTGTCCTCATACATGTCTTGCACCACCCTCACATACTTCTTTGCCACACCTGACCTCCTCATACAATACCACAGCTCCTCTCTCCACCCTGTCATACGCTTTCTTTAAATCCACAAACACACAATGCAACTTCTTCTGACCTTCTCTATACTTCTCATCAACATTCTCAAAGCTAATAATGCGTCTGTGGTGCTCTTCCTCGGCATGAAACCATACTGTTGCTCACAGATGGTCACCTCTTCTCTCAGCCTGGCTTCCACTACTCTTTCCCATAACTTCATGGTGTGACTGATCAACTTAATTCCCCTGTAGTTACTGCAGGTCTGCACATCTCCCTTATTCTTAAATATCGGTACCAGCACACTCCTTCTCTATTCCTCAGGCATTATCTCACCTTCCAAAATCTTGTGAAACACTCCATTGTTATCTCTCCTAAACATCTCCACGCTTCTACCGGTATGTCATCTGGTCCAAACGATTTTACACTCTTCATCCTCTTAATCGCTGCTCTCACTTCTTCCTTACTAATCCTATCCACTTCCTGCTTCACTATCTCCACATCATCCAACCTTCTCTCTTGCAGCACATCCTTCCCAGCTCTGTCCCTCTGCCTAGCCAGGCATCCTTTTCTCCTTCTTTAATGTCCAACTTCTCATACAACTCCTCATATGCCTTTTCCTTGGCTTTCGCCACATCCCATCTCCTTGTGCTCCTGCCTACTTTTCTCATCTCTCTGCCGATCACAATTCTGTTTCACCAAACTCTTTCTCCTTATGCTCTCCTGTACTTCCTTTTCCACCACCACGTCTCTTTGTCTTCCTTTCTCTTTCCAAATGTCACTCCAAGCACCTTTCTAGCTGTCTCCCTGATCACTTCTGCAGTAGTTGCCCAATCATCCAGTACCTCTTCACCACCACCGAGCCCCTGTGTGACCGCTTTCCTGAATCTCACACTACAGTCTTCCTCCTTTAATTTTCACCATCTTATTCTTCTTTCAGTCCTCACTCTCCTCCGCTTCTTCTTTACCTCCAAAACCAACCTACAGACCACCATCCGATGCTGTCTAGCTACACTGTCCACTGCCAACACCTTACAGTCTCCAATATCCTTCAGGTTGCATCTCCACATAGAACATAGTCCACCTGTGTGCACCTTCCTCCACTCTTATACGTCACACTATGATCCTCCTTCTTCTTAAAATAAGTGTTCACCACTGCCATTTCCATCCTTTTAGCAAAATCTACCACCTTCTGCCCTTCCACAATCCTCTCCATACCATCACCTACTTATCACAACTTTGTTCCTTACATGCCCATTTAAGTCTGCTCCAATCACCAATCTTTCATTCCTAGGTACACCTTCTACCACTTTATCTAACTGATAGAATTTCTCCATTTCCTCCATCTCACAACCCACTTGTGGCGCATAAGCACTGATGACATTTACCATCAACTTCCAGCTGGCTTGTGCAACCATAATGGAGGGGTTAAAGATAACTCCTTTTATAGTGTTCTTAAATAGGACCTACAGCAGTTGCCCCCAAAAGACAAATTAAGAACTTTTTAGGGTCCTTAATGTTTTCAATATAAAGCTGGGAAATGAGACTGTGCCATTGTTGGGTAGATTTAGCATTTCACATACACTGGAAAATACTGGTTCAAATCACAGGAAATGAATTTAGAATCTACGCAATAAATCTTCTTAAAATGAAAGATTAAAAATAGATCAAGACTCTGTTATTCCACCAGGGAGTAATATAGAGCAATACATGCAGGGTCATGTAATTTTCTCTTAGCTACTGTAGCTTACAGACTGACACTTAAAGACTGTGGATTTTCTCAATGAAAATACCAACATATTCTTTCCCTCTGTACAGTTTGACCTGTGATCATTTGTACTAAAAAGAGAAATGTACTCCTTGATCTTTATCTGATGGATATTAGGACAAATCTTTTATAGCACTGCCAACTCTCTCTTCTAGAACAAAGCTGATAGGTGTTGCAGCATTAGGGAAGAAATCCAGTTGTGTTTGAGAAACCCCTCTGGAAAGTGTGAAAGTAAATTAGTTTTTAAATTGGACTTTGCTGGTGTTTTTTGTTAAAATATAGTATCCAATATTAATTTAAAGAATAATTTAATAAATACATACATTAAATAATTAATTAATATTACACATTAATAATAATAATAATATGTAATTTTTCATGTAATAATAACATGTAATCATGTTTCTTTGGCTTACTACAGATCAACTAATCTAAAAGAGGTCAACTAAATTCTTAAACTTATATGCAGTTCTGAATCTTTTGTGTTCTCCTCTAAATGTGCAAACTATACCCTTTTATTATGATTTCATCTGCTTTTTTATGTTCATGGCTTCCTTTACTTTGCCTTTTATATGGATGCCATTTGTGTCTCTCTTGTGTTTCCACTACAGTCTCAAGTTCAACCATTTTTGGCAAACATTGATGGTGCATGCAATGGTGTGCAACATATATATATTTTAAATAACTCTGTAAATAAAAACAGAAATTTGTCCAATTCCTGCGTCCCTTCTTTATTTGCTGCTGTAAATGTGTCTTGTTTCATCAGTGTGATTTCCCCCAGCATCAAGATTAAAAACATTTCCTGTGCAGACCCATTATTATCTCCGGAACTTACTTTCGTGTGCTTTCAAGTGGATAAAGGACAAAATCCTTCTTTATTTACCTGAAAAAACGTAGCCACTCCCGGCCTAAAAACAATAATCCCTTGTGTGTGGTTACTCATGGGTACTTGCTCTCTCTCTCTCTCTCTCTCTCTCTCTCTCTCTCTCTCTCTCTCTCTCTCTTTCCCCCATGCTCCTCACAACAACCATGTTGTTTTTCTCTATTTTCATCAACCAACCTACTCTCAGCACTCCAAACATCTCAGCTCTAATGAGTGAGTCATAGCCATAGCCCATAATTTTGAGGCTTGCAAAGCATTGCTGGAAAAAAAGAAATGAATATAGGCTTGATTACACTCATACATGGAGAATACAGGAGGGTAATCCACACTGTCTTGTATACTATACATAATTGAATTGAATTTTGCAGCCACTGGGGGTGTGGGCAGTTGTCAGACAGCATGTTCAACTGACAAGAAATAATTCTTGCAAGTGTCTTGTTAATGCCTAGAATGTTTTATTTCTATGTAAATAAATGTACAGATGATTGAGTCTCTATGTTTTAATTAGACTAGAATTTAAATTGAATTTCTAATATTATGAATTAATACATTAAATAGAAGTCTAATCTTTGAGGCAGATTTCCAAACCCAGCAATTTATTATTGGTAATCATCCTGTAGCCCCTCATCAGGGTTGTCCAACAGACAGTTAATATTGTGGTCTTCAATTCAATTCAGCTTCATTAGAAATGTGCTGTTGCAAATTGTCACAAAGCTGCTTTGAGAAATACGCAGATTACATGCATTTTAAGTAAATACATCTTCCCCTACAAATAATCCCCCAATGAGCAGGGCAGTTGCAACAGTGGCAAGGATAAAACTCTCTTAGACAATATGAGGAAAAAGAACCCTGCCCCAGCTGCGTATCAGTGAATAGTGTTATTATAAATGAATCAATTCTAAAGCTTAATTTACCATGAAGTCTGTTAATTGAATGTAAAACCTTTCATGAAAATTGCAGTCCAAGGCCACCTTTTATAAAATCCACAGTAATCTCATGTATATTTAGGCAGTTCACATGGGGCTGCACATCTTCAGCTGCAGGAAGTGTTTTACTATTGATGAGAGCTCCTTTTAGAAGTAGGGCATGAGGATGGATCAGTCAGGCCTGGAAAACAGAAGGGGGTAACATTCTATTTTCTTCAATATGTTTTATGCTGTATCTTGTTCATCTTTCCATTTATACTATACATGGTAGCAAATATATTAGCAAATGGCTACAGTCAATGTAGAATTACAAAATTACTAAAATTGTCATTTAGTATGCGCAGTGGCGGGCCGTGCATTTGGTACCTCGGCCTTCAGTGGAGACTTACCCGAAATAATCCACCTCTTAATACCACATCACGTTGCAATTATAGAAACCATCAATACTATACAAAAACGCAATATAACAACATGTGGCATTACAGAGAGAGGAATTTCACATATGGAGGGTGAATACTATTTTACTAAAACAAGAAACCCAGTTAAGACTCCAAACCTCTACACTACAACCACAACTGTGCACCTACATCATCTGGAGCAGTTCAGAACCAATATTTGTCTAATAACATGACAAAAACATAAAAATGTAAATAAAATACAAACTGCTCAACAGAGATTCATACTCATAATAGGCACCGATCCTCAGAGGCTGTAATCCAGTGGTACGGCTCGTATTCACTGCTCTTGAAGTGGAGAACAAACCCTTTCCCGGGCTGAGACAAGCTCCAACTTCAGGGTTGGCCGACCTCCTCACGAAGTCTAGCTTTTCTTGAAAATGGATTTTTAAGTATGTCCGAGTCCAAATCAATTTCTCTTCTTCGGTAGGTGTAAAAAAGTCTAACTCTGATGTAGTAATGGGCAGATATGACTGACATGTCAGCACATAGAGGCTGAAATCTGATCAAAAATCTAACATCCACATACACGTGCTGGAAGCAGTGCAGCCAAGACAAACGCTACGAAATAAAGAGAATAAACTGTTGTGAATATATTAATACAATTTTATGGAACAAATATTAGAATTTAGGTTGTAAATGTGGGTCAGTGCTTAGACAAGCAGTGTTTAGGCCGACAGAGAAGGCTTTGCTGGCCCTGACCGCCCACTAATGAGTATGTGTATTGTTGATATGGGTAACTATTAAACTCATTCCTTAATTTTTAAAAGTCCTTTATAGCAAATGTCAAATACGACTAAAGGTCATGCCGTTTCTGGTCATGGCAGAAAAACTAAAGAGGGCATCAGATTACAACATTATATGCAGGAGGCAAGTTGTATTGTGTTGGATCTCCCTAAATGACTAGAACATCTTTAAGAAAGGAAACATATCCTGTATCAAGTATCTCTATGTAAAGGAATACTGTAGATGTTAGAATGATTTCTAAATTGTGTTGTGCTTTATTGTGTTGTGCTTCATAATTTGTTATGTGCTGATTACACTTGGTGCTTGGCAAGTATTCAACAATCTTTAAAAGAATAGCATATAAATCATTGCATTCCACTGAAGAGTATCACACGGTGAACTGCAGAGATCAGAAAAGAAAGAAATACCTTCATATAATTTTTAAGAGATAGAACATTTCTAGATGAAGGACAAATGTATCACATGTAACGCTGTATTCAAATTTGTGTGTCTGTGTGTTGAAAGTTAATTTGGTTAAAATTTTCTAAAAAGTTTTAGTAAGAAATTATTTTAAACGAATTGCTATGTGTGTACATGTATTTTAATTGACCTTGATGTTAAAACTAGATTTTGAGAGTAGTAAGTTACAGGAGTGTGGAACTAAACCCTCCTGTACTGTGTCTCCACTCTCAGTTTTAGCAAAAACATTGTTAACAAAAAGAAAATAATTCCACCAATATCTGGCTCAAGGAAAGTTTCTTTTGGACGCAAAAATGTAAGGGCAGATGGTGTGTGGTGTAAACACAGGCTCCACCTCTACTTGCTTGCCAACACTAAACATTTCCACCTCTCTTGTGCATGCCATGTCTTGCAATGTCCTTGGCTTAGCCTCAAGTGCAAATGATGGAACTCCAGAGTATCTGACAGTCAAATAATAGACAAAAAACTTCCAGCATTTAAAATCTTTAAATGTCCTGAAAAAAATATGGAGTTTATTTTCTTTACAACAGCAACAAAATTAGGTAAACGAGTTTAAGTAATTCTAAATCTAACATTGAAGATTTAGGATTTATGAGGACATTAGCTGCATTAATAATTATGCTAGTGAAAGCTTTTTACAAGGAGAGTAGTACAAGTGTGTGTGTGTGTGTGTGTGTATGTGTGTGTGTGTGTGTGTGTGTGTGTGTGTGTGTGTGTGTGTGTGTGTGTGTGCATGTGCATGCATGTGTGCGTGCATGTGTGCGTGTGTGTGTGTGTGTGTACTGATCTGTGGTTCAGCTGCAGAAACCTTGGGTCAAGGATACTTGCCACTTAGAATATTATTTTGGAAATAATGAGCCTGGTTCCTGACCACAATTCAGGCAAATGGAGGAACCCAATTCTGTTTAATAATGGTGCAATAAATCTGCAGTCTACATTTTTACATATGCTATCTGAAGATTTCTTAACTAATCTGTTAACTGTTGTTGTTCTACTTTAAAATGATTATTTGCACATCTCAAAATTTAGCATATATAATCTTTCTACAAGGCATTTTATTTTTATTTAGCTGGAACTAATCCACATGACTTTGATACCCTGACTAGTCAGATCACTATCTGACCCCAGACACAACCTTGAGGCCAGTCATGTACTACTGGCTCTTTGCATTTAATTACGGACAGCATGCATAAAAAAAACTCTTCTTTGTCCTGCCACCCATATGGTGGAATGAGCATTCACTAGGTGCCTAAACACTATTATGTCTCTAAATGGAGACTAAAGACCTAAAAATCTCTACCAAATGTTGATTCAAAATGCCATGACAGGTCTGTTTGTTTTTATAGTTTCTTAACCCACCCAGTGTTTTCGCTCAGTGCTATTTTGTGTCATACATTACATTGAGCATTTGTTGTAATGTATTGAAGTGTGCATATGTTCACTTAAAGGTATGTATGAATCTCACAGTCTCTGGTAGTTTACTCTGCTTTGTCCCATTTTGCTCTTCAATCTCTCTTTCTCTCTCTCTCTCTCTCTCTCTCTCTCTCTCTCTCTCTCTCTCTCTCTCTCTGTGCTTTTGCTTTCATGGTGGTTTGTGGGCGTCACTAAAAGCAAATGAGCTGTGTCAGGAACACTCTTTATGCTTGACCGCTTTTCATCAAGATACATGCAAGTGGGTACAAAATCTGCATTTCTGAAACTTTTGTAAGTAATGTATGGTGAAATATTTTTATTCAGTTTGCCTGACATTTATATATTACATTAGTTAAAAGTTTTATATTCAGGCCTTTTCAGAAAAAGTACATTCAAAAAGACATTTTTACCAACAAGCAGCAAAAGTAGCAGCTGTCGAAGCCAATGTCAGAAGGGGAACTGTAGGACATGCTGTCACAGTGACAGTAACACACACAGGTGGGTTTATTCATTTTATTAACAGCAACAAAAAAACAACAGATGTTAATATTTATAAATTTATTCCAAAAACTAAAAAGCAAGTGGGGAAACCAGGTTGTTAAAGTAAAGTCTATAATTCATTAATATGTAGAACAATTTTAGCAACATTCAATTAAATTCAATTTAGAATTCACAAATAAATTACAAATAGCATCATAAATTAGCCTCTAAATTAGATTACACATCCCTAATAAGTAAGCCATGTGTGACAGTGTCAAGGAAAAACTCCCTGAGATGCTATGAGGAAGGAACTATGAGCCAGACTCAAAAGGGATCCCATACTCAACCTGGATGACACAAAATGTCCTTTAATTATAGTTCCATCATTTCTGAGGTTATATCAATAGTTCAATTATGGAGTAATCCGCTAAAATAATATCTCAACAACATTCTGGTATAAAGTGGATTTCTTCACTGGTTCAATGATACCACATTCCTGTGCACCTGTAAAAACAAGCCCAAATTATCAGCCCTCGATCACCATGATTTACATTTTGTATGAGGTGCTGTGTTTTGTTTTTGCCAAACATTGCACTGTGCATGAGGCCAAACATCTCTACCTGGTCTTAATGTTCCAGTCTTATTTACCTATATACAGCATTTATTTAGTTATTTAGTTAGTTACTTAGTTAGTTAGTTATTTGGTCAGTTAGTCCTTGTCTCCCTGAGTCTTTTTCTCATTATGCTGTCATGAATATAAACTTTTAATGTGCATACAGAGGTCATTAGAATGTCAATTGTTTGTATGATGTGGACACACAACTGCACATTCTGTTTTCTTAAAGGTATTTACACTTCTTTATGAATAATTACTCTTGTGCATTTTGCTAATTCTACCTTTCTGTTCTTGTAATTATTGTGGAAGTAGGTAGGGTGTATTTATATTCCTGTCAGGTTTCTGAATGTTGGTTTTACCTTTTGGAAATAAACCAAAATGATTTGTTTCTTTATAAAATATGTTGAGGCCCACACAATTGTTTATTAACACTGGATATAAAAAAGCATATTGAAGGACACTTTACTGTACATATGAGTATCACATATCCTGTGGAAGCAGGAGCATGGTCGAGTCCAGTGGCGAGTGGAGGACCTGTGAAGTTTTAACAAAATGTTGTGTGCAGCAGGATAAATAAAGTGGATAAAATAGCTGTGTAAATGTAGTAAAAAAGAACAAAAAGGCCCTTTTGGGCACCCAAACCTGCCACTATATCCCCATTTAACAGAACCTGTCAAAAGTTTGTAAACATTTAGTCTTTTATAATTTTTGTGGGACAAACGCATGCTTTTATATATTCTTATTTTTATATAATTTTATACTTTATTTATCTGCCTTCTTTTTCTTTGTTTCATTTTTTTCACCCCATCCTACTCCCTCATGCCGGACAGTCGTAAAAAGCATTTCACTGCATGTCGTACCCTGTATTTATGTGTATGTGACAAATAAAATTTGATTTGATATGATTTGATTGATTTGATCTGTTTTGTTTATATGCAACACATTAGGTAATTTAATTGTATGAAGATTTGCTTTGGCCAATACATATATAAATCTACAGATGTTTTACCTTTTTTAATTTTAAAATCCTCTCTTAGCATGAACAGCAGCTGTATATATTTTTCGGTATCCAGACAGTTTGTGTCTTTAAACATTCAGCTGAAATACTTTGGCATGCCTTAGTCGGATATTTCTTCCTGACCTTGCGATCCGGTTTATCCCAGAGCAATTGAATAGGATTTAGGTGTGGTGACTGAGCAGGCCATTCTTTCAGAGATTACAGAAGATGCGATTGTTCACTTTTTACTGATTAGCTTCTAAGCTTACAGAGCTTGGATGTATGCTTCATGTCACTGTCTTGTTGTATGGTGAAATGTATATTAGCCACAGTCCCTACAGAATTGCATGGTGTTGAGAGTATGGAATGATAGCGATGTTGGTTCAGTATTTCTTTTACCCAGAATTAATTTTAAACCTTCCCTGCTCCAAAACATCTCTAAACCATTAAGGTTCCACCTCCATGTTTGACTGTGGGCTGTGCGCCATCTTACATAAGATCCCCATCTCACATCAGTTTTAGCCGAGCGTGTCATATTTGGACTCAACTGCCCACAGACTTTTCTCCCAGTCATTCACTCATTTGTCCAATTCTTGTGTATTATATAAACAAAAAAAACAGTCATGTGTCCCAATACCAATAAAAGGCTAAGTGTTTCCAAACTTTTGACCAACTTTTCTCCAACTTACAAAGAATTGTTCCTTATTCCTGAGACTTTTACAGGATGAAATACCTGTAATACTGTCAATTATAATATTTGCAAGATGTGTCAATTAGTGAATGTAATCACTGTTTAATGGTTATAACAATGAAAAAATAATATTAAAAAAATTAATAAATAATGCATCAAAATTCACTAAAGATTACCACTATCCTAAGAGTATGTAGGAAAATGCGTGTTAAAAGAATTATTTATTTATCCTTCTTCAGTATCTCCTTTATAGTGATTGGTTGTTTACTAAATAAAATGACAGGCATGGTACTGTTTACAATTGTTACAAAGATTAGCAAAAAATTAATGGTTCATACAATTTCAGTGTCTTCTTCCTCAAACTCTCCAGCACCACCAAGAGGCCAAAACTGAAATCAATGTTTTATATGCTTAAGCGTATGGTTTATTATCATGATTCTATTGTTTCTATATGTTTTGCTTATACAATAATGCAATATCACAAAAGCAAGTGCATACCAAGTGCAGATTCTGCATATCAGCATGGTTGTGTGCTTCGAGAATTTTTACAGAGTTCATTCTTTCTTTTATCCATGCAGTGTTTTCTGTGCCATAAAAATAAAAGCACCTGTATACATAACTAAGATGAGTGTGTCCAAAAATTTGGAAGAAGTTTTCCGTCTGATGACTCTTCATTGGGGGTCATGTTTGTGCAAGCAACACTGTGCACTACCAGTGCACCGCCACTCCTGTGTCAGCTAAATCTACCTGCAGGTCTGTCCATTAATCTCAAATAGTGGTTTTGCTTTGCTTTGCAATTCCATTTGACAGTTTTCTGTCCTCAGATCTTGTCTTAACTTCCACAGTTCCCTTTAATGTTATCTTTTTATTGACAATGGAAATTATGAGCTGGCAGAACTTTCTATTTATAGCTTTTCTCTGTTTTGTAGGCATCAGTTAGCTTTGTTTATTATTAGCTATATCAATAATCAGCTGCTCAGGAGTCTATGTTTGCTGAATCAGGAATTGTTATTTGTAATGACATCTGTGATGTGAGAAATTAGTCCTAATGAGTCTAAAGACCTATAATGTCATGTAAGTTGTAAACCTTTAAAGCTGGAAATGTAGCCAAACTGTTGCACAAGAAACAATTTCAAATACAAAATTTATCATATGCACATATATATATATATATATATATATATATATATATATATATATATATATATATATATATATATATATATGAATAAAATCTGCATTTACATTTGCAGACAATATGTTATTTTTAGGTTTAGGTTTAAAAATAGTTTCTTAAAACCGTAATGTTGTTTTAACTGAAATAAAATTTCAGTGTAGCTCAGCCTCTTCAGCAACAGGATTCCAATCCGCATATGAATGGTGTGATTTTGATATTTATATCATAACAAACAGTTTCACATGTTTTTACAAAGTTTTTATTCAATGTAGTACATTTAATCTGCACTGATGCTAATTTGCTCATGCCATATCACAGAGCTGACCTTACTCAACACTGGAGATCCAAAAGCTTGAAACAGCTGCTAAGAATCCAATCATGTATGTAACAAAATATATTTTAAATGGAATACATTTCCTTAGAATATGAATCACAATATTCTCAAATATAAAATAATTGTATATTAAAATGATATATCATTATATATCATTGTGTTGTAGACACATACATTACTGATTTGGTCAAAGTTTATCTGTTTCTGTAATATAATAACATTTAGGGTAAAGATATATTATGCTTGTTGAAGACAAGAACACCAAGAGCTAAAAGGATACAAGCAGGTAACTCAGCTAAAGAAGAAAAGTGGAAAATTGTGTTGAGAAGGGTGGTGTTAGAGTCTGGTAACTTGAGCACACAAGGTCTCTCTCTTCCACAGTAGATGATAACAAAGGTCTCTTACAAGCAGCATGCCTGGCTCACACAAAAGCACCAGTGTGGGTGACTGACTATAGCTATTCAAAGCCTTAGTCATAACATTCCACTGTGTTATTCTGTAAAACAGAGACTCTATTGTTTAGCTATTTGTGCCAAATGGTCAATTGTCACACTTACACATATATGACTGAAATTTAATTGAAATGAATGGCAGTGTTATGTGTCGTTGTTGTACATCATTTCCATTTCATATTCTAAAGAAAATCCATTCAAATATCCACTTTGAATTTCTCTTCCCCTCCCCAACTTTGTTAAGCAAAATATGTTTCATGCCTTTCAAGGAAAGGCCCAAAGTCTCATTGAAATAAAAACTCAGATAGGACAAGATTATCTTCAGTACTTTATTCAGCATATTTAACACAATCCCTGCACAACAATCAAAAGCTTAAACAGAGAAACTACAGCCAAATGTCTGAAGTGAAAGATCTGCTGCTAGTATCCTTCCTCTTGTTCGGTTGTCTGTTGCTGAAATTTCCATTCAGTGTGTCAGCGTATGACCATGTGACTAACAGAGAGCCAGGTTGTTATAGGCACACAGAAAAAGAGTGATCTCACCAGGGTCCTATAAAAGCTTTTCTTTTATATGTTGATGTTTGAACAGAAAATACTTTTCAGTATTAAACAGAAAGGTAAGAAATAAAATGTCTCAAAAAACTTTATAAATTGCTCTAGTTCTAGCACCAAGAAAAGGTTTTCACCAGTCATTACTTGTCAAGAATTTCAGTGTGTAGATTCACTCATTTTTTAAAAATTATTATAGCATCTTAGCAGCTATAATAGCATCATAGCAGCTCTGCCTTTTAATATATAGTGATTGCAGTTGTTGTAAAAGTGTCTATCATCTTACTGCCTTTTACATTTCTTTTATGACACTTTCCACATGCTCTCACTGTTGAATTGAAACTTTGTCAATTATATTAAACCCCCTTTCAACATTGGGTCAAGATTAGCACTTGTACTTGTTATAACCTGAAAAAAAAAGGAGTATCCTTTGCTTGTTTTAGCTAATCGTAAACGTTTCATGTACAATCCAGTTTAAAACGAAAGGAACTTTTAAGGTCAGAGAACCATTGAAATTTTTGCACTTATGACTCGTACATTTTTTTCTGCCTCTTTTACTCGCTCACATATAACTAATTCTTAACTGATATAATGGCCCTCACTCTCTCTTAGCCAGTTCACAGTTAATGAATGTTGGAGTTTTATGACAGGGAGGAACAGAGTTTATTAAAATATAACTATGCTGAACAGCATGTATTTTAATCTTTAACATGGGAAAAGGTTCAGCTCTGGTTTTAAAAAGCTGCTCTCAATGTTAAAGACAAGTTAATATACAGTAATCTGCATTTCAGTCCAAAAGAGCTCACTGTTTAGATCTCTTTCATATATATGCAATAAATAATACTTTTTGAGTTAATATTGAGTTTCTTTAGGTGTCTAACACCACAGTCTACATGTAAATAGTGGGAGAGACATTTCAGGCAAATTCACATGCAAATTGCTGTTTTGGCAGCCATGTTTATACTGTGCTGAAATGAGCTTGAGAATCGTGGGATTGTGGGAAGGACATCAGATTTACTGATTGTATCTTAAGCTATTCTACACCATCTGACAACAAACAGCCAGCCGTTTACAAAACATGATCTAGATTCTAAAATCCTTAATGCCTTCACAAAATAAAGGCTGGCTTTACCTGTAAGCTAGGGTAGGGTTTTATTATTTGCTGTTAAAGATTCTAGATCTTCAACTTTAATAATAGTGAAATGAGATTATGAAGAAGGTTTCAGGTGATGATTGATGAAGTTTTACCTAATATTTCAGAGGAAAAGTCTGAAAAGGGAAAATAGCAGTTAAGCAATAGAGTACAGTCAATATATAGTAAATGTATAAATGATTTACAGACTCTTTTGCAATAGCACACAATAAAACTAGGTATGTTTCCAGCAAAGGACTTTGGTTTTTCTTTGCTAGTGGTTGTCATTGAAAGTTCAAACGTGGGAATGAAGGTTAAATAGATCATAAATTACAAATGTAAAAAAAAAAAACTACCCCTACATCTGCCAATCCTGTCTAAGTTTACTCAAATCTCCACCCCTGCAGGCAGGTGATATAAAGGTTTGTGCTCCCTTTTTGGAACAGCAGGAGCTTTTATATGTCTTCAGAGGACTGGAATAGGAAAAGCCCTGCTGAATATTTAATACATTGAAAAGACAAAATGGGATTAGGTGTAAGTGTTTACAATTTGGTTTTATCTGCTTTGATTAGTTGTATGTTTCATGTAGATCAGTTTATTTCTAATGCGTTTGGTGCTTTGGTACTGCTGTAATCAATATTTGCATGCCACTTTTTACACAGAAGGGTGGTGAGAAGTACAAATTAGCAGCAACCTCTGAAGATGGGGAGAAAAAGAAGAAAAAGGGGAAAAAGCAGGAGAAGGACATGGATGATCTAAAAAAAGAAGTTGATCTGGTGTGAAATTCTTTAGAATTTAGAAGTCTAATGATGAATGCTCATTTATTTAAATCACATTTAATGTCACTTTCTTGTCTTTCTTATCTAAAGGATGATCATAAGTTGACCTTAGATGAGCTTCATCGCAAATATGGCTCTGACCTTGAAAGAGTGAGTAGATGTTGGATGCACTTTGAACTCAAAAAAGTTAAAAGCATTAATAGGGGTCTGATGATTTCAGAATACTAAGGATAGAGCAACTACAAATCATTACATTAAACCTTTCTATTAACAACTTTCTAACATGATTTCATACTTTGTATTAGGGTTTGACTTCTTCTCAAGCAAAGGAGATTCTAGCACGAGATGGACCCAATGCCCTGACACCTCCTCCCACAACCCCAGAATGGGTCAAATTCTGCAAACAGCTCTTTGGTGGATTTTCCACTTTATTGTGGATTGGAGCTATTCTTTGTTTCTTGGCTTATGGAATCCAGGCTGCTTCAGAAGATGAACCAGCAAATGATAATGTAAAAGAAATATGATGCCTACTCTTTGAAAATGTCAGTCGTATCTACTTACACAGTATCCTAATAGAACACTGTTCCCCATTTGTCCCTTTCACTTGTCCCAAATCTCACTCTCTCTCTCTCTCTCTCTCTCTCTCTCTCTCTCTCTCTCTCTCTCTCTATCTGTACAAACTTTTTTTTTTTTGCAGTTGTATCTTGGAATTGTCCTATCTGCGGTTGTAATGATCACTGGATGCTTCTCATACTATCAAGAGGCTAAGAGCTCAAAGA
This sequence comes from Silurus meridionalis, assembly GCF_014805685.1. Lineage (NCBI taxonomy): Eukaryota > Metazoa > Chordata > Actinopteri > Siluriformes > Siluridae > Silurus > Silurus meridionalis. The sequence continues at coordinate 16,094,217 of NC_060907.1, forward strand.
TCATGGAGTCTTTTAAGAACCTTGTCCCTCAGGTATTAAAATAAAATAATATTTCAATTCAAATGTGGAGAGAGGACATGTTAGCATTTATAGACACATTGTTTGTTTTCAGCAAGCTCTAGTTGTCCGTGATGGTGAGAAGAGAAGCATTAATGCTGAGGAAGTAGTGGCTGGTGACATTGTGGAGATTAAGGGTGGTGACAGAATCCCAGCTGATCTGCGCATTATCGCTGCACATGGATGCAAGGTGACATTCTTACACCTCTAGCACATACCAACGTTAAATAATTAACCCTGCTAGAAACACTACAAGTCCTGATCGATCACATTTGCAAGGTGCTAACTCCATGCATTTTTAATTATGTTGCAATACTTGTTATCTCGTTTGAGTGACTGTCAATGTAAAAAAAAAAAAGTGTTGCTGATACATCATTTTCCTTTGGTTTGACGTCCCCAACCCCCCAACTATTGTGCAAACATGATGCAGCAAGCTGACTGAGAAACTTATCTTTCGAGTTATTGTTGCACCTAGTGGCCAGAGCCGGAACCACAACAAGATCTAATAGACAATCTATACAGCGGTCCCCCGGAACTCACAGGTGTTATGTTCTAAGACCCCCTGCGAGTTCCGAAAACCACAGCAGCCTCTATGGTACCTTAGTGAATTCATCTAGACATTATGTCATTAATAATGTATACATAAATTGTTGTTAAATGTGTTAGTAAAAACATAGATTAAAATGTTATTCCCAATGTTCCTGAACATGTGGTCCCGCAACTTGCAGTTAGTTAGATTCCGAATGAGAACTCACAAATTTTCCGAGCATTTACAATTATATACACATAATAAAAATAAATGGACATTCAGTGTTACCCAGTTGATGGTAGGTCTGCTTCTGCTCAAGTTTCTTTTTCATACTATCTTTCAGTTTTTGCTTGACACTCTTGCCACTGGATAGGGATAAATTTATAGGAACTGATTTATACATTTAAAATGTATGTTCATAATCTATTTATATCTGTAAAGCAGCTTTATGACAATGTCTATTTATAAAAGCATGATAAAAAAATAAATTTGAAGTGAATCAGAATTAGGTTGAATAAATTTCTATTAAAAAAAGGCAAAGTGCACACAATGTCTCTCTTGTTCAGAATTATTTCTTTCATAAGATATTGGGAGAGAGAAAGGGGGGTAATGGTGTGTTTAATGTCTGTACAGCAGACATATTTGTAAAATATATGCAAAAACTAAAAAAAGTATGACCTGTTTTAGATATTTAAACAAAGTTTAAAAAACGTGTCTATAAACTATGTAAATTGAGCTGCTAGAGTACATAATATATGACTGTGTTTACAACTATTAACTAGCCTAGTTCTCTAAAAATGTCTCACAGTTACATTTGGGTCATTGTCCCAAATTAATTTTGCTTTAGGCCATGCTTGTACTGCTATCCTGTCACACTAAAATATATGGTCACACCTTTTTACTAGCTTTTCTTACTAAAAACCTTTATTTGCTTACCTTTCAGGTGGACAACTCATCCCTTACTGGTGAATCTGAGCCTCAGACTCGTGCTCCAGACTTCTCCAATGAGAATCCTTTAGAAACAAGGAACATTGCATTCTTTTCTACAAATTGTGTTGAAGGTAGAAAATTTAACTACTTGGTTGAAAGATGACAAATAAAAAAGAAAATTTCTATTTATATACTTATATTATCTTGCTACCAGGTTCTGCCAAAGGTATTGTCATCAACACTGGTGATCGCACTGTGATGGGTCGAATTGCCACCCTGGCCTCAAGTCTTGAGGGCGGAAAGACCCCTATTGCCAAAGAGATTGAACACTTTATCCACATTATTACTGGTGTGGCTGTTTTCCTGGGTGTGTCTTTCTTTATATTGTCCCTTATCCTTGGATATGGATGGCTTGAAGCTGTAATCTTTCTTATTGGAATTATTGTTGCTAATGTGCCTGAGGGTCTGCTTGCTACTGTGACTGTGAGTACAATAAGAATTATTATTTACTTTTAGTCATACTAAAACATAGTAAAATAAGCCTCAAATAGGTCTAGTAGAGAATATGATAGATTGTCCACACTCTGAACCACGTGTAAAATCCGGCCGATAGGCAAATCGTGAGGTCATTGGCGGGTGACATCGCGTAAACCAGGAAGCTACAAAATGGCTAAGCAATGGTAGCGAAATTAGCTTCTGACAAAGAGAAGGTAAGCACCGCAGTGTTGCAGGGAGTTTGGATGACTTGGGGAACTAGGGTTACATACGTAACCTAGAAACGTTACCCATTCGGGAACTAGGAGCTGCGTTGCAACGCTTTGGGAACGAGTGTCCAATCATGCCACACTGACCAGACCCTGCCTAGTGTGTGAGAGCTTCACAACCAGAACATAGGATAGAGGAGCACAGAGTGGCTCTAAGGTCGAGGTCATAAAACCTGATGGAGGTCAGCACGGTGGACCAGCCCGTAGCCTCGCAGATGTCCTGGAGTGGGACTTTGGCAGGAAACCCTTTCCTGTTAGGGCTATAGCAGACAAACAGTTGCTTAGACCTCCTCCACGGACCCGTCCTGTGGAGATAAGTGAAGTGTTTGCACTGGACACAGTCAGTTTTGCTTCTCCTGGTCAGGGGCTAAAAATGGAGGCGGGCAGAATGCCTGCAGCACAAGAGGTCATGAAGGAGCCATAGGCACCTTAGGTACATACCCAGGTTTTGGGTAGAGGAATGCACTGGCCATGCCAGGGGCAAACTCCAGGCGAGACGGGGCCACGGACAGGGCCTGTAGGTCCCCGACCATCTTCAGGGAGGAATTGCCAGGAGGAAAGCTATCAAATCCCACACGGACACTCTGGGTCGCATCCCGGGCCTCACCCTCCGGGCACAGCGGAGGAAACGTGTCACAAGAGTGTGCCTACCCAGCGACTTCCCTGCACTCGGGGTAATATAAGCCGCGATAGCGGACACGGTAACCTTCAGAGTTGAAGAAGCCAACCCTGTGGCAAAATGTTCCTGCATGAACTTCAGAACTGAACCAACCAGGCATTTAACTGGGTCCAACTGGTGTTGCTCACACCACGTAGTGAACAGATGCCACCTAGTGGCATTCAACCTCCCGTGGAGGGAGCTCTGGAATGGAGGATTGTCTCCACTACCTCAGTAGAGAGACCAGCTGCTAAAAACTGTGCCCCCTCAGGGGTCACAGCCATAGCCTCCATGTCTCTGAGTTCCCCATACCTGAGAGAGGAGATCCCTACTGGGAGGAATTTCCAAAGAAGAGCCCTCAAGGAACCATTTTGTACGCAATACCGAAACCTTCAGCAAAGCTTCACCTGGGGACAGATAGCCAGCCGGCGTCTCTACAACCCTGGGCATCTCCCCATAGCCGCATTCCCTGAACCCTACTATATTCACATACAGCGAATGCGGGGCAAATGTACGTGCCGCGTATGGGGTCTCCCAGGACCTAGACACCTCGGTGTGTAGATCGGAAAGAGTCGTAGGCTTGCTAGCATCCGACAATTCTCCCTCCTCTGGGAGCTTGGCCCAGCAGGAGAGGATGGAGAGGACTCTTCCATCTTCAAGCCACGTGCTAGGCCAGCCTGCGAGCCCCTGACCCTCGGACCTGAGACGTGAGGGAGAGGAGAGCGCTCCTCAGAGGAAGAAATACTTTGACTCCCTCAAGAGCTGACTAAGCATGCTCCTATGCTAAGCAAACAACACATCGGAATTCACGACTTGCCTATTGGCCGGATTTCACACATGGTTCAGAGAGTTGCCAACGCGAGGCGTTCCAAGAGCGTTGCAATGCAGCTCGAAGTTCCCAAATAAGGAATTATACTATCATGTGGTAAATATTTTATCTGAAAAGGTTAAATCAATGTCACTGTTTTTCACATTTTGAAAAGCTCTTAATATAAGCAATTTTTTTTTACATTTTTAAGCCAAAGAACATTAACAGTTTTCTGCTTCAAACAGGTATGTCTGACTTTAACTGCTAAACGTATGGCCAAGAAGAACTGCCTGGTCAAAAATCTTGAAGCAGTGGAGACACTTGGCTCTACCTCCACCATCTGCTCAGACAAGACAGGAACTCTGACTCAGAACCGTATGACTGTGGCACATATGTGGTTTGATAATCAGATTCATGAAGCAGATACCACAGAGAACCAAAGCGGAGCCTCTTTTGACAGAAGCTCTGCTACATGGTCTGCTCTTGCTCGTGTAGCCGGCCTGTGCAACCGTGCAGTCTTCCTGGGCGATCAAGCAAATGTTCCTATCCTTAAGGTGTGCAAAACTATTTTATCTTCTATCATTCTTAGGTCCTTTTCATGAATCTGTTTGAGAAATATTTTTAACCAACTTATCGGATGTTCACTATAGTAGTATACCAAAAAAAGAGGCCAATAAATTATTGTTTTATGACAAATATTCCATTATAAATCAAATGACTTTTACAGAGAGAAACTGCTGGTGATGCATCAGAGTCTGCTCTGCTGAAATGTATTGAACTTTGCTGTGGTACAGTGAAGGACATGAGAGACAAATACCCCAAGATTGCTGAGATCCCTTTCAACTCCACCAATAAATACCAAGTACTTATTTTATTCTTTCTGTCTTTTTGATGAAAAAGATATTGTAAGACAATTGTAACTCCTAACATCATCTGATTGTCCCCAGCTTTCAATCCACAAGAACCCAAACTCATCAGAGACAAAACACTTGCTTGTAATGAAAGGAGCTCCTGAGAGAATCCTAGACCGTTGCTCAACAATTATAATTCAAGGAAAAGAGCAACCACTAGATGATGAGATGAAGGATTCTTTCCAGAATGCATATGTGGAACTTGGAGGTCTAGGAGAAAGAGTTTTAGGTGGGTCAAACGGTATATTTGTACTATGTCTCTACTTTATTATTTCTTTTTTACATTTTCTTTTCTTTGATGTTGTGACATAGAAATTTTCCCAGTGAAGGACAAATAAATGTATATCTTATCTTATCTTGTCTTAACGTATTTGCGTTCTTCTGGTATAAAATGAAACCTGCAGCATACCTGAAAGTATCTTCTCTTGTATGCAGTTTTACTTGTTCTTCTTGTTTCTTGTTTGCTTTTCCATCTCCATTTCAGATTCCTCCAGTTCATCCAACCGCTAAAAAACATGCCATTAACACAACATTAATAGACTGATTGCTCTATATTGACCTTAAGTGTAAATGTGAGAAATTCTGTGTGCTAAATCCAACATGATCCTGACCAGGATAAATCATTTACTGGAGATAGATGTTTTCATTAATCAGTACTAAATAAAAAAAATAATTAACTAGTTAATTTCATTAATGGTGTTCTTTTGCAGGTTTCTGCCATTACAGCCTGCCTGATGATCAGTTTCCTGAAGGCTTTGCATTTGATACTGATGAAGTGAACTTCCCCACTGAGAACCTGTGCTTTGTTGGACTCATGGCTATGATTGATCCTCCTCGTGCTGCAGTGCCTGATGCTGTTGGCAAGTGCAGGAGTGCTGGAATTAAGGTGCAGTGTTTTAGATGCTCACATTATCAGTGTATATTTTATGCCTACTTAGATGATTTATTTAGTCTAGAAAATCTTAAATCTTTTTGTATTTCCAGGTTATCATGGTTACAGGAGATCACCCAATTACAGCTAAAGCTATTGCCAAAGGTGTGGGTATCATCTCTGAAGGCAATGAGACTGTGGAAGACATTGCTGCTCGTTTAAACATTCCTGTTGGAGATGTCGACCCCAGGTTACTGCAGTTCTTAATCTGTCTTAATAAAATCATATACTGTAAAAGAAAAAAATAATTATTTATTTGGTCAGAAGTTGTTTAGATAACAGTTGAAGCAATGCTTATTTCCAGGGATGCAAAGGCTTGTGTTGTCCATGGTGGCGATTTGAAGGACATGACCGCAGAAAAACTGGATGATATTCTAAGTCATCACACAGAAATTGTGTTTGCCAGAACGTCTCCACAGCAAAAACTGATAATTGTTGAAGGCTGTCAGAGACAGGTAGAATAAATACAGCGTAATTAATCTCCTTTCGAAATGTCCAACATTGTTGGTTTAATTACATAATTTTTACATAATATACCTTTTTTTTTTTTGATTACAGGGTGCGATTGTAGCTGTGACTGGTGATGGTGTTAATGATTCTCCTGCTCTGAAGAAGGCTGATATTGGTGTAGCGATGGGTATTGCTGGATCTGATGTCTCCAAACAGGCTGCTGATATGATTCTCCTGGATGACAACTTTGCTTCTATTGTAACTGGAGTAGAGGAAGGTAGGAAAAGCCATCAAACTAACTAAGACTAGACTAACTAAGTCTAACAATGCCATTCTGCAATTTGCTAAAATGTTATTTTGTGTCCAGGTCGTCTGATATTTGACAACCTTAAGAAATCTATTGCATATACTCTGACCAGCAACATTCCTGAGATTTCCCCCTTCCTGCTCTTCATTATTGCAAACATTCCTCTTCCTTTGGGCACTGTCACTATTTTGTGTATTGACCTGGGAACTGACATGGTAAGTCTCCTGTCAAAGTAGAAACAGTCTTTGATGCAGCCAATATAAGCATATGAAAAAATAGTGAGATAATTGTTACTCTTTTGCTCATATTTCAGGTTCCTGCTATTTCTTTGGCATACGAAGCTGCTGAAAGTGATATCATGAAGAGACAGCCCAGGAATGCTAAAACAGACAAACTGGTGAATGAAAGGCTTATTAGTATGGCATATGGTCAAATTGGTAAGAGAGTCATGCATTTACTTATACATTTTTCAATATATAATACAATAAGTGTGCAAAAAGCCAACAGAACATTTTCAGTGGACCTTGATCTTCAGTGGTCCTAAGCCTGTAGCACTAAAATTGTTACCAACAATATTTGAAGTTAGTGTTTTGATGTAAAATCCTTGACTGCAAAGGCCATAGTTCTCCTGCCCTGTGGATGGGTATGATATTTAATTATATGATTACTGATCATCCAGACATCATCAGCAGTATTGATTTGTTTTTTAACTTAACAAGTGAACTTTAATCTGACCTGACATATTTTGGTGCATTTGTGATATAGCAGGAATAGCTTTTGAAAAATTTGGTGGTTGTCTTTATTTGTGTTGGGGAAACACATTCTAGCCCTCACCATCCCTTACACATTTTAATGTCTTTATAGGAATGATGCAGGCTACTGCAGGATTCTTCAGTTACTTTGTGATTCTAGCTGAGAACGGATTCTTACCTGCAGACCTAATAGGAATGCGTGTCAAATGGGATGATAAATATGTCAATGATTTAGAAGACAGCTATGGCCAACAATGGGTATAAAATCCTAAATTTACAGCAATTATAGATTAATTAGATTTAAAATACAAAATATACCAGCGCACTTAATGTTGTCTTTTCTTCATTATTACTACAGACTTATGAACGAAGAAAAATTGTGGAGTACACATGCCACACTGCATTCTTTGTGAGCATAGTAATTGTGCAATGGGCTGATCTGATCATTTGTAAGACTAGGAGGAACTCCATCCTACAGCAGGGAATGAAGTATGAACTATGAACAGTTATAGAAAATATTTGGAAAGTTTTAAAATGATATTAAGCAATCATTCAGTTTTGGTGAGTTTACTTAACTCTTTTTATTGTAATCGCTTATAATTTTTTATTATTCTTGTTTAGAAACAAAATATTAATCTTCGGGTTGTTCGAGGAGACTGCTTTGGCAGCTTTCTTATCCTACTGCCCAGGCATGGATGTAGCTCTTAGAATGTATCCAATGAAGTAAGTTTTCTATTTTTCTATTTATATGATTATAAGTACAGAATATTTTAGTGTATATGGAAAATAGTTCTTTTTCTACAAAGTGACAATGTAACCAGTTACATAACTTATTATTTATTTAGACCAAGCTGGTGGTTCTGTGCCTTCCCATATTCACTGCTCATCTTTCTTTACGATGAGGCAAGAAGATACCTCCTTAGAAGGAACCCAGGCGGTAAGAACAAATAACCCTTATGGCTATGGAAATTATGTGACTTTGTAACAAATTAATTAATGTGTGTTTCTTGTTTTATGGATAAAAAAATCTAATATGCATGTTCTTTATTTTTAGGATGGGTGGAAAAGGAGACATACTACTAAGAAAACACCCTTCTCACATATGAAATTCATCATGAATGCAAACTTTCATAGAAATAAAGAAGCATACAAAATATATACTTTTTATATTTTGCATTCATAGTAATATATTACTAATATTCTAATAAAGGCAAACTAACACAGTAAAAATGAGAAAAGGTTGTTTTCATAATTCACAAGCACATCTTCTTCTTCTTCTGCAATGTTCCTCTAATAAACTCGTTTTTAATTCTGTCCATCGTTGTCACTCCCAACGTAAATCTCAACATCTTCAGCTCTGCTCCCTCCAGCTCCACCTCCTATCTTTTACTCAATGCCACTGTCTCTAAACCATACAACATCTCAGGTCTCACCACAGTCCTAAAAACTTTCCCTTTCACTCTCACAGATACTCTTCTATCACACATCACTCCTGCTATCACTCTTCTCCACCCACTCCACCCTGCCTGCACTCTTCTCTTCACTTTTTTTCACTCTAACACCTCTCCATTACTTTGCACTGTTGACCCCAGGTACCTGAACTCCTTCACCTTCTCCACCTCTTCTCCCTGCAACCGCATCACTCCACTGCTCTCCCTCTCATTCACACACATGTACTCTGTCTTACTCCTACTGACTTTCATTCCCCTTCTCTCCAGCACGTACCTCCATCTCTCCAGGCACTTCTCAACCTGCTGTCTACTCTCACCACGAATCACAATATCATCTGCAAACATCATAGTCCACGGAAACTCCTGTCTGACCTCGTCCTTCAACCTGTCCATCACCACTGCAACCAGGAATAGGTTAAGCGCTGATCCTTGATGCAGTCCAACCTCCACTTTAAACCAGTCTGTTGTTCCTACGGCACACTTAAATGCTGCCGCACCTGACTTCCTCATACAATACCACAACTCCTTTCTCTGCACCCTGTCATATGCTTTCTTTAAATCCACAAACACACAATGCAACTCCTTCTGACCTTCTCTATATTCTACATCAACATTTAAGTATGTCATCTGGTCCTACTGACCTTCCACTCTTCATCCTCTTAATAGCTGCTCTCAGTTCCTCCTTACTAATCCTATTTACTTCCTGCTTCACCATTTGCACATCATCCAACCTTCTTTCTCGCTCTCATTTTCCTCGTTCATCAGCTGCTTAAAATACTCCCTCCATCTTCTCAACACACTCTCCTCACTAGTCAACACATTTCTATCTCCATCCTTTATTGCTCTAACTTGCAGTACATCCTTCCCAGCTCGGTCCCTCTGCCTGGCCAATCGGTACAAATCCTTTTCTCCTTCCTTAGTGTCCAACTTCTCATACAGCTCCTCATATGCCTTTTCCTTGGCGTTCGCCACATCCCTCTTTACCTGCTGCCACATCTCCTTGTACTCCTGGCTTCTTCTCTCATCACTCCTTACACTACAGTCTTCCTCCTTTAGTTTCCACCATCTTATTATTTTTTAGTCCTCACTCTCCTACTCCTATTCTTCACCTCTAAAACCACACCTGCTGTCTAGCTACACTGTATGATCCTCCTTCTTCTTAAAATACGTGTTCACCACTGCCATTTCCATCCTTTTAGCAAAATCTACCACCATCTGCCCTTACACATTCCTCTCCTTTAGGCAATACCTACCCATCACCTCCTCATCACCTCTGTTCCCTTCACCTACATGCCCATTAAAGTCTGCCCAAATCACCAATCTTTCATTCCTAGGTACACCTTCTACCACTTCATCTAATTTACTCCAGAGTTTTTCCTTCTCCTTCATCTCTCAACCCACTTGTGGAGCATAAGCACTGATTATTTGATTTGAAATTTGATTTGGCACATGTTTTTACGCTGGATGCCCTTCCTTATGCAACCAATCCCATTTATCCGGGCTTAGGACCGGCACTAAGAGTGCACTGGCTTGTGCAAAACCTTCACAGACACTACTGTGAGAGTACTGCTGAGAAAATAATTCTGCAGAATATTCAAAGCCTAAAAAATATTATTTTAAGTCAGAATTATTCTAATCTTCTATTTTTTTTTTCTAATCTTTATTTGTAGCTTTAGCCTGTGTTGTTTAAAAAAATTTTTTTTGCACTTAGTACAGGGAATATGCTCAATGACATACAAGAATCAGGTAAGGCTGTATACCAGATTTATTGTATGTGCCATTACATTCTCAACTCAAAATTGGCCAAAAGTAAATGGTTAAAAATGCATTAAAGATAAATGCTTGGTCCCTTTACTGATAAATACCTATAATACATAACTCTGTTTAAGCTACCAGTAACGTTCTCACATGTAACACAGTTGGAACTGCATTGCTGAAAATTACAAAATAAAAACTAAAAGCTGGTTTTGAACATATACTAAATACAAATTAATAAAAATAATAAATAAAAAAATTCATTTCGCCCGAGTCCAGTGCACATCATGTAGACTGGTTACAGTAGACGATTAGCTCACGGCGGCTCTCCTCCGTTTTGAACTTTTTTCGACGCTAAACTAATTTCACTTTGAGGACAGGATTGTTCGAATGTTAGTAAACTGGGGAGAGTCTGTGTATATAAAACACAATTAAAAGAAACATTATAGAGAAACAGAACAATAATTCCCTAAGCACATTGAAGCTGGTTGATGTGATGGTCATGAAGCATAACGACAAAGCTAACATCGAAAAAATAAAGATGACTATAAAATCAGCACATTTCCATGTTGATTTGCTGTTAAAAACAGGACCGAGGAAAACACGTCCGATCTCAGTTAAAGTCAGAGGTCTAATTTATCAAAGAGTGTAAGAATTTTACATCTATTCACAATAACAGCTGATATGCACAGGAAATTCGTTTTTATCCCATGGCTGGTGATCAATCTCACATATTATAAACTGCTGTGTTTGTACATGGCCACACTCATTTACATAAAAAACCACAATCCAGTTACAAAACCAAAAGTAATTATGTTGCCTGCTTATGGTATTGCTTGTTGTGGATGACATGGAGGAGAAAGTTTGAATAGCATTGATGTAGAGTGCAAATAGCAGAATGCAGCAAAGATGGTTTATCTGGTTTAAAAAATATTGAATATAAATAAATACAAAATGCATTTATAATGTGCAACAATAAATTAAATGCTCCTGCCAGCAATGCAGAAAGAATGATTCCACTTTTCTACCACCAGGGGTTTCTCCATTAACATGCTCAGGGGCACGTAGATTTTAATACTCAATTACTACTTTAACTAATTTTTTGAAAAACTAATTACTTACTTAATATTTTTTTAAATACTAATTACTTACTAAATAACTAAATTACTTAAACTGCTTTCTACTTAGAGACACGGTTATGCTTCCAAACTAGACCCTGGTGCTCTGCTCTATAGTCATTAACCTCAATTAAGAATAATTTTATTAGTTGTTAATAAATACATTATAATACATAAATAAATAACCGCTATAGTATTTATAGAGAAAGCACAGCCTTTTTAATGTCATAAAATGATATACAACACTCTATGTTGGACAGTTGGATGTACAGCAGACAGTGGAGTCAACTATTTGAACAGTTCAAGTACACAAATCCTTTAATTATGAAGTAAAACAGGAACATGTCTGCTTGTATCTAACATGATAACTTATACATACTAACACACATAAGATGAAGCAGTGTGATGCTCTGGACAATGTTCTGCTGGGAATCTTTGGTCCTGTTATTCATATAGATGTTGTGTTTGACCTTCTATTATTTAACTAAACATTAGGTGCGTTTACATGGAGCATTGTAATCGGTTTAAAAGTCTAATCTATATGAAAATGCCCCAATAAACACCACAATCGGAATAAAAATGCCTAAACTGAATGACTTTGTACTCGGTTTAAGAAAGGTGGGATACACCTTTTTATTAACCGAACAAAATGAATATTCTGCCATGTAAACACGCTAAACCGACTGCTGCCATTGATAAGACCCATTACTTAAAGGACAAAATCTGCTTTCTCAAGCTTTAAATAAAAATAGCGCAAAAGAAATAATGAAACTCCATGTTAACAGTACATACTGTAGGCTAATGTACGCATGTCACAGTCATTCCAATTGAAAGCGCATGTAAACACCATATCGGATTAAATAACGTCTCATGATGTAAACAGTCCACCGAAATCTTTCAATCGAAATGATTTTAAGCGGAATGCGAAAAAAGAACATGTAAACATGTCTATCTCTTGACTGAAATGGTATTTTCCAATGGCAGTGGCCTCTTTCAGCAGGATACTGTGATCTGCATTGTAATAATGTTCAGGAATAGTTTGAAGAACATGATAAAATGTTCAGTGTTGACTTGGCCTCCAAATTTCCAGTTCTCAATCTAAACTCTGGGATGTGCCCAATGAGAGCTATAAGGGTAAAAAAAAAAGGGGGTAACTAGTAATAAGAATAGTTACAGAAGTGACACATGTTGATTCCTTGACTAATTTAGTAATACAGTAGATATAATAATGTTTGTGCAGAGATTGAACCTGAGAAAGTCATTTACAATAAATATGACAAAATATAATAATGCATCTATTAGTTTTTAATTTTGAAATTGAGATGCAGTGACAGTGAATATTACAAATGAAAACAAGAGCTATAAGTGGTTATAGTGTTAATGTGTGGCTGAAAAGTGAAATTCTGGTGATTGATGAAGCCAATGGGAGAAATGCTCTGTTTTTATCAAATATTTTATTATTATTATTATTATTACTATTACTTTACTTTATTATTATTAGTCTTTTAGTTCAAATTCATTTGATAATTAATGTTTGTTGTTTAGTGCATCAGTGGATATGCTTTCAAAATGGCTTTACAGAAAGTCTTAAGTCTGAAATTTGTGAGTCAGTGAGTCAGTCAATGTTAAGTCACAAATCCCTACCACTGAATTATATTAAGTCTAGTACAACATGTAATATTAATTATATTAATGTATTAAATGTTGCACTTCCATGAAAGGGCAGAATTAACTGTATAATTTATAACCTTTATGTTAAAGATAACTCTTTGGAGAGATTAAAGTGTAGATCATTATAAATAAAGATAATTATAACTGGATAATTATAAATTATGTATTTTCATTATACATTATATTACTTACAATAAATGGATTATAAAAAGAACATCTAAAAAAAGATATTCTTATTATCTCGAAGGACAGGAATAAAAAAAAATTGCTTGTGTAACCTGTCTCTTTTTCTTCTGTAAGAAAAGACCCCAAACATGTATGTCTCATCTTCACTTTCAGAAGAGATTGTAACAAATTCACACACTGTTCCTACATCTGCAGAGTTACTAATGTACAGTATCAAGATATATTCAAATCTACTGTAAGAAAAATAATGTATATTTGGAGAGATTGCTTCTGACAGATGAAAGTGCAAATATTTTAAAATCAAACTTTAAAATTGCCTTTAGAGGAATACTTTGTCTTAAATGTTGTTTTAACTTGATTTAAGTGTGCAGCTATTCAGCCAAAAATTAATTTTATTTAGACAAATGACCTGTATAATAGAATAATAAAACAGTAAAAAATTTTTAAACAAAATTAAAAATTAATAATAATAATAATAATAATAACAATAATAATGGTTATTATTATTGTTATTATTATTATTATTATTATTATTATTATTATTATTATTATTATTATTATTATTATTATTATTATTATTATTAATAGTGTGTTGAAGCTGTTTGTTCAAATCCAAGCACTGACCATCTTGTATAGTTATGTCCCACAACAAGACCCATTGAGAAATTGCAACTATAAGTAGCTTTTTTAAAAATCTATCAATTTAAGGTTAATACCTTACATTGCATAATAAAACATAATCTAATCTGCTAAATTGCAATAATTTACTTTATTATTGTTTACATAACTGTAAATATGTTTACATGTTTTAAATAATAAATGACTGTTAAGGAGGCTGTAAATAAAATTAACTGTTAAGGAGCCTGTTCATTGGTAAATGACATCTTGTTGTCAGTAGAAACATATTGTCTATTTTGAATATCAGATCATCTTAAACCTCATTTATCTTTTTATCTTGTGCTTTTTCCTAGGAACTTATAGACTGAATATTTATGACAAAATTGAACGGTAAGTGAAACACAAATTATAATTCCTTTCCTACTTCCTAAGATAACAAAAAGAAAACTCTTAAAAATATATAGATACAAATTGATATACTGTCTATACAAGAAAAAGATTACAAAAAAACCTTTAAAATAGAAAATCCAACAAAATTCTTTTAATTCTTTGGCTTACTTGAGAAATTCCAAAGTTTAAAGCTGAAACGTATTAACTATATTTCCTGTAAAAGGCTTTATACATCGCCAAGACCGGTTTCAACTTTTAATGCACAACTTTAAATACAAATGGTTTCTGTTTACTATTTTATGATTTAAAAATGAAATTCACTCACCACTAAAAGCCTTTATGCACAGGAACTTTTTCCTCCCATTGTGTCCCCTGTTAAAGAGGTGTATTAATAATCAGTTTGATGTTAACTGGTGATGCTTTTGTTTTGCTTTGTGTCTATAAAACTGTCCACAAGCAGCTCACCCACGTCTGTGATGTTTATAGTATTGTGTTGTCTCCGCCCTCACTGCACCTGTACCACAGCCACAGAGACGATCATCAGATACAAAACCTTTAACAAAAATACTTTGTAGTATTATTGCATTCATTTTGGTTCTATTATACAGATTTTAGATACAGTTGCCAAAGCAAAAAAACATGCATTTTAATATTTAGTGTGATTTAAACAAAAATGTCATGCACTCAATAACAAACAAAGAAAGTAACATTTCTGAGCTACTCAGTTGCATCAAGATTATTTTAGAAAGACTTTACTTCTAAATGAAAGAGAGTTTTAGTAAGAGTCAAGTATGACTTTTAATTGTATACATGTGATTTAAAATAAAATTGAATTGTTTCATCACAGAAAACTAACCTTCACATCACAGAAAACTAACCTTCACATGAACACTGAGGAGCATTTTACTTTTCATAAAAAAATAGTAAATCAAATAAATTGTCATCATTAAAATGATATTTTGCATTTTAATAATGTAGACTTGCTTTTTCAATGCTTTTTTTTACAACATGTGAATGGTGTATTTTGTAACAGTTTAATAAATGTATATGCAATTTATTGCATTACAACGCTTGCTAAATTGTGATGAAGAAACTAAATGTTAAAATGTTTTAAAGCGTTGTCATTGACCACTTAAAATGACCTACCTGCATGAACACCTGGTGTGTCTAAAATACTTAAATGTTTGTACACAAACAGTTCCCCCACCTCTTGCATGTTTAGGGAAGTTTTCTGTTGTGATTCACCTGTATTTAAATCTCCGCCCCTTCTGACAGGTAAGATGATGGCTTTGTGACATACATTAGCATGTTTCTCAGAAACATTAATAAATGGCAACATTAAAGTTGTAAAGCAAATGTAGTTCTTTTTATTTTGTGCCTTAATGGTTAATGCTATTTATTATCCCACAGATTTATGTTAACTGCAATCAGAGGACAGAATCTCATTCTCTACATTTCTGTAATGAATAATATTCCAATTCTGTTGTTATTTTAATCAAGATCTTTTATTTTTTCAAAAGGTCCAAAATTTACAACACTGTTGACAAATGTAATCTTCAATAATAATGAGAGTAAAAAAGTTGATTCAACAAAACTTATACCTTTACAACTTATATATACTTATATATAAGACTGGGACCTGAACTAGGTAGGCCAATGTATGCTTATTTTTGGAAGTGCACTGGTGCTATCTGACCAAAGAAGCTAGTCTAGCTGACAATGAGAATAAATAATTAATTTAATCACATCTCAGATGGACATAAAGTTGTTAACAGGAGTTTCTTGTATAATTAATTGTTATTCGTGTAGCAGATTTGATAATCCCCTACATTTAAAATAAACATTTTATATTTTATACAAACTAAGCCAAACTGTATTATTACCAGCTGTAAGTACATGATAGGTTTGGAGGTAACAATTAAAAATATCACCAACTCTTTAATGAGAGAATTCAACACTTGCCATACAACACAGATGCCCCTGATATAACTGGACATTATGTTTTCAAAATCGAAATTCTGTTGGGGTCAAAATTCTCTGCTATTTGAGTTCATTTTACATTTTTAATTCTCTTACAATCTGAACCACAGTTGATGTCTTATTAAACATGGTTAGATTTTTGTTCTTGTTTGGGCAGTTGAGGTACTTTTTAATACCCCTATAAGAACTAAGTCTTAGTCGGCTTAGTTTATATACTCAGACAATATCTAATTACAAATAGTTTTTTTCTATATAGTGGAACCTTGATACTCGCGACCTTGACACTCTTAACCTCGATAGTTTGTGACTTTTCATTTGACTTAGAGTAACTCGTGAAAAATCTGATATTTTGCCAGAAGCCGAGAGTGGCTCGAAAGTTCGCAAAGTTCAGAAAGTTCGGAAAGTAATATTTCAAAACAGAGTTTGGACTAATAAATTACATAAAAATGTTTGGAAAACTATTTTAATTATTTAATTATTCATTTAAAGTAGTAAATAAAGTAAATAAAACATTTATGACAAGTAATTCACAATTTTTGTTAAGTTTACAGTAAATAAATAAAATACTATTTAGAATTAAATTATCTTTTTATCTTGTAAGCTTGGTGTGGTTAATATTCCTTTTCTAGTTACATACTTAAGAAACATAAAGCTAATGCTGCTTACAAAGATTCTCTGCATAATTATTCTGTGATTTGATGGTAAAAACACACCTGACTGCAAAAAAGTAACGATAGAATTCACAGGGAGGAAACAGTAGGTGAGGGTAAATAAGCAACATATGTCAGGGACAGGAAATACTAGACACAATCTTTCTCAAGAGTTGTAGTTAAATAAGTTTGCCGATTATTATTTTAACAAATGTTTGTTAAACCACTATTGTGGTTAAGGATCCTGAGCAAACATAGAATACAAGCTATGAATTTGTATTATTTATTATTGTGAGGAATTTGTCAAAATGTATAAACAAAGTATCATAGCCATTTTTACTTGGTTTACTTTGTAGGAATTAACATTAGAATTGTCTTATGTGCATCAATAATGATTTATAAGCCTCCTTAGCTGGAATTGATCACTATAATGATTCCTGAGGTCAATAGGACAACAAAATGCAAACAATACAGTACAATTACATAAAATTACTATACAATATAGTAGAGGTTTCTGATTAACCTCAATGCAAAGTGTTTTTACCATTCAGAACTATGTGATATCATTAAAACCACACTTCCTGTACCTCTTTGTCTGCACACACTATCTCACATAGACCATCTACTCATTGACATTACATTTAAATCTATAACATTTGGCTGATGTTCCTATCCAGAGCGACATACAATTATCTTTTTTTTTAAATACACTGAGCAGGTAAGGGATCAGAGCCTTCATCAGGCTTCCAGTAGCTTGGTGGTGCTGAGATTTAAACTCATGACATTCCAATCAAAAATTTTACCAGTATTCCAGCTTTAATTGTCTTCCTAGGAGTTGAACAATGTTGGAAACAGATTTTCACCAACTTTTATAGGATGATGAGCCCTTTTTTGTGGATTGTACTGAAACAAATAAATTTTTACAGTCTTCATTAAGCATAAAAAATAACTGAAAATAACATCATTCACACACAAAACAAAAAAACATAACTATATATTTTATCTATTCTATTCTCCTATAACCATATCATGCTGTTAACTTGGTCAGACTTTTTTCTTCTGGTATATCTATTGTCGAAAAATTTTGTAGAAGTAGGCATTTATCTTGGGGCTGGCAAAGGAGCAACAAAAGGGCGTATGTTAAGTGTGAATCTGTATAATTGAATCTTTGTACATGGATTCAACTGTATGATTGGTACCTTGCATTAATGTTGCTCCCCAAAAACAGTATCCTGTATATTGTTGCAACCTTGTACAGTACTTTGGTCACAATATAGATTTTCTTTGAGGGAGGAGATTCTGACTGAACTGTAGTTTGGTGTCTCATGACCTCGATCAGCCTCTCGCAATAATTAGTCAGCCAGTCATTTTTCATGTCATAAACTGGCATACGACCCAGCAAATCATCTACAGGTAGATAAGGATTGACACCAAACTGTGTCAATCCTTATTATGCCTGTGAAACACAAAACCATGAAAAGTGACCCACTATAAAAGCAGCATCATCCATACTCAGAACGCAATATAAATCTATACATTCCTGTTTAATTTACTTGATTACAAATTGTGTTTACATTGTTTGCAGAATGTTCTTCTCTGTGCTTGTGTATCTAACGTTGCAGGGAGGGGGAGGGGTTGGATATTTTCAAAACCTGACAGCTTGGTGTTCCACCAACAACTTCACCCTCAAATGAACAAATTGCTGCTTTCACTGTACAGTATTTAATATTATATGGACAATATACAAAAATTCATTTGCACAAATCTTTCAATTTAATTCAATTCAATAAATTTTATATTTATAAAGCACCATTAACAATGGACATTGTCTCAAAGCAGCTTTATTAGCCAGGGCGATTGTGGCAAGGAAAAACTCCCTGTGATGGCATAAGGAAGAAACCTTGGGAGGAAGCAGACTCAAGAGGGAACCCATCCTCATCTGGGTGGCAACAAATGTCATTTTAATCTTTTTAAATCTTCTGTATTGATGAGTGCAGTAGTGTTACTTTGCCTATTGTCTCATTGTCTTGTGGTGTGATGTCCTCTGATGGTGTTTTTGCACTAAATATTGCACACATGCACTTTATGCAGTGCTGTTATCCTAGTTCATTTTGTGTAGTTTTTGTTTTGTGTTACATTTTGTTAATTCATGTTGTCTTATGTTTAACACCTAGGTCCTGGGGGAATGTAATGACAGAAATGACAATAAATGTAATAACAAAAAAACGTAATTCACTTGACTACACTTCTAGAGTAACCTTGAGAAAGTTCATCTGTCCCCAGCAATATTAACTACTTTTTACTGCTGCACCATTGAGAGCATCCTGACCAACTACATCACAGTGTGGCATAGCAGCTCCACAGTGTGTGGACAGAAAGCCATGAAAAGGGTGGCGAAAACTGCTCAGAGCATCACAGTCACCTAACCGATATTGAGTATATTCACCACAGTAGATGTCTGCACATAGTTCACAACATCTTCAGGAACTCCTTAGATCGCAGTCACAAACTGTTCGACCGCTTTACATCCAGGAGAAGATACAGGAACAAATAAAAAAAACCCAGCAGGTTTAGGGACAGCTTTATTCAAACAAAACCCTACATCATTTAAAATCTTCTTCTTCTTCTTTCGGCTGCTCCCATTAGGGGCGCCACAGCAGATCATCCGTCTCCATACCACCCTGTCCTCTACATCTGCCTCTTTCACACCAACTACCTGCATGTCTTCCCTCATCACATCCATAAACCTTCTCCTTGGCCTTCTTCTTTTCCTCCTACCTGGTGGCTTCATCCTCAGCATTCTTCTACCAATATAACTCATGTCCCTCCTCTGCACATGTCCAAACCATCTCAATCTCACCTCCCTCACCTTGTCACCAAAACATCCTACATGGGCTGTCCCTCTAATAAACTCATTTCTAATCTTGTCCATCCTCATCACTCCCAACGAAAACCTTAACATCTTCGGTTCTGCTACCTCCAGCTCCGCCTCCTGTCTTTTACTCAATGCCACTGTCTCTAATCCATACAACATCGCAGGTCTCACCACAGTCCTATAAACTTTCCCTTTCATTCTTGCAGATACTCTTCTATCACAAATCACCCCTGTTACTCTTCTCCACCCACTCCACCCTGCCTGCACTCTTTTCTTCACTTCTCTAACACACTCTCCATTACTTTGCACTGTTGACCCCAGATACCTGAACTCCTTCACCTTCTCCACCTCTTCTCCCTGTAACCGCACCACTCCACTGCCTCCCTCTCATTTACGCACATGTACTCTATCTTACTCCTACTGACTTTCATTCCTCTTTTCTCCAGTGCATATCTCCACCTCTCAAGGCTCTTCTCAACCTGCTCAATACTCTCACCACAAATCACAATATCATCCGCAAACATCATAGTCCAGGGAGACTCCTGTCTGACCTCGTCCGTCAACCTGTCCATCACCACTGCAAACAGGAAAGGGCTCAGGGCTGATCCTTGATGCAGTCCAACCTTCACCCTGAACCAGTCTGTCCTTCCTACTGCACACTTAACTGCTGTCACACTGTCCTCATACATGTCCTGCACCACCCTCACATACATCTCTGACACACCTGACTTCCCCATACAATACCACAACTCCACTCTTGGCACTATGTCGTACGCTTTCTCCAAATACGCAAATACGCAATGCAATTCCTTTTGTCCTTCTCTATACTTCTCCATCAACATCCTCAAAGCAAATAAGGCATCTGTGGTGCTCTTCTTTGACATGAAACCATACTGTTGCTCACAGATGGTCACTTCTTCTCTCAGTCTGGCTCCCACTACTCTTTCCCATAACTTCCCTACATCATTTAAACTACCGTATTTTTCGGACTATAAGCCGCTACTTTTTTCCCACGTTTTGAACCCTTAAACAACGAAGTGGCTAATTTATAGATTTAGATTATAGATTATAGAGTTTTTCCCGGTTTCACAAACTTCAAGCCAAAAAACTTAACCCCATAACATTAGACCAATGACATTTCCAAACGGAAACGAAAAAACGCACCTCACCTGTGTTCTGAGCTGCACGGCATCGGGAGAAAAAGTTTCACCGGTGTTGATTTTTAAACGCACGACGATGGCAAAAGATAAACTCCAGAGAGAAATACAGTAGTTGTGAAAGGAAGGAGGAAGACAGTGAACAATGACTTTCTTGGTAGGCTACTGTTTAAATACAAGCCGTTGTAACGTGTTGAGTCAGGGTGAAGGGAGAGCTCGCTAACTCCAGTTGCAAATGAAATCATATAAGCACACACAGGTTTCCAAAACTCGTGCTTTTTTATTTTTCTTGGCAACAGCGTTACGGGTTAGTCATAGAAACTTAGAAATGAGCATCAGAAAATAATGAGCACATAATCCTTAGTCTCTCTCTCACACACACACATACACAAAATATTTGTAAAATTCAGTGGGTGGGGCTTATAGTCTGGAAATTACGGTAATCATCATAATCGCAATCATCATGCAGTTATGCTCCACTATGTATATACACTATGTATATCTTAAATACTGTTGTAGAATTTATATATCTTATATATTGTACACCGAATGTATTAAATCTCAACATTTGCTTACATAGTAAAAAAATATATTTGCTACATACCAGAATATACTAGCAGAAATATGAAATCTCTAGCACCATACACAAGGAGATTGGCACCATCATGAGATAATCCACATTTCAATTTTCTTCTATTTATGGTAGACCCAGATAGTAATTAAAATAGCAATTATATTTAGCAAACTGAACACATTATTTTAAGAATAAAAGATAGCAGATACACAATATAGCAAAAAAAAAGGTATAAGCCACGTATGCATTTATTAACTGAAATAATTAAGCATTTCAAAAATGTCCACATTCACCATAATATCATGCTAAATGAAGATTAATTGATTGAGGTAGATGTCTGGTGGATTACTTGTATTGTTCTGGTTTTCCAATATGGCTGGGATGGACCACACCCACAGCTAATGTCTGAATCATGGCAGCCTTATCAAAAAGTACAATTCTTATTTAAATATCAGTTAAATTCTTTAAAAACTATTTAGATTAGGAAATTGCTAATAATTCCTCACAGTTTCTTCTGTTCCTGGTATTTGGTGGTAATTTGGTGGTAATAGCCTATTGCTAAATAGCACTGAAATTATATGGCACTCACATAGTCAGGGTTTACCAACAACAGCAAATACATTTGAATAATTATGCAGATTTTATTTAACTGGCAACGTTATCATTATGTGTGACAAAACACTGAACACTGACTTACATGATGCTCATATGTAAGTCAGGACTGGGATTTATAATGCAATATCATCAGTGATAAGATCAAAAAGAGATTAAGTAAAAAAAAAAAAAAAGGCTGTGTTCATTACAGTGAATACATTTATGAATAAACCTCTGCAGATACACTCTATGGCTAAAAGTTTGTTGCAAGTTTTACTGATTTCAAAAGTTTTCCTACATCACCACACTGCTATGCTCCCTTTGCTGGCTTCTTGTAGCTGATTTGTATAAGATTTAAAACACTCAAAATCAAAAGATGAACCAACACCAACCTCACAGCACTTATCTCACCCTATACTGCACCATGCACTGGTTCTTTACCAGTGTTTACCTGATCCAACCATCTCTGAAGGTACAGGAAAGAAGTGCTTCAAGACATTTCTCAGATCTGGAACTAAGGTCATTTGATGTCAGTAGCAGTCTGCAAACAATGTCTAAAGATTTACCTCTTCCAGTGGTTTTTAAATAAGCATCTATTTCTGTTAGTCGCTCTGAATAAGGGCATCTGCCAAATGCTAAAAAATGTTAATATGAATGCAATGCCCCTGTGCACAATGTGAGGTCCATGAAGACATGGCTTGCCAAGTTTGGATTGGAAGGACGCAAGTGGCTTGAACAGAACCCAACTGAAGACCTTTGGAAAGTCCTATTGACCACAGGCTTCCTCGCCTAAACACTGAATGGATCTCCCTAGCCACATATGAATATCTAGTGGAAAGCCTTCCCAGAAAATTGGACATCATTATAACAGCAGCGGGGGATTAAATTCAGAATCAGATGTTTAAAAAGTACATATAAGTTTAATTGTCAGGTAAAAAACTTTTGGACACATATTGTATGAATGTAGTGCTTGTATGTTACAGCCCTATACTCAAGGTAAGCCTTATTATATTAAATTTTGACATATAATCCCATAAAATCTCTACTTACAGTATACTAGTTAAAATATAGTCATGCAATATTTAGATGGTCTTGTGCAGAATTTGTTTACGTGATAAATATCAAAATATTCCTAGAAATGCATGTATAATATTGGTGGGTTATATTGGTATGTATTACTATGTCAACACACGTGAAGAGTTTAAATTACCTACCAGTATGGACCCTTTGTGTATCTACAATACTTTAACTTTTCCACAAACACTTTCCCAGATGTTTTGGGAAACTGTTTGTTGCCATGGAGGAATTAAAATAACTTACCTCTAGTTATGTTCCAAACTCCTCCCTTTTAGAATGCTGAACAGCTAACATATAAAGGTTTCTCTCCCTGGTTTGTACAGATGCATACTTTTATCAGTTAATAGACATAAACTCAGAATGGGGTTAGGGGTAAGTGTATTATGTACTTTAAATTACATTTTTGCTTTTGTTATATTTTATGCTATATTTTAAACTGGGCATTGCTATTTTTAATTTTAAACTTTTTAACTTTTTATGCAGACAGGAAATGACAGGTACATGCAGGCAGCAAGTTCAGAAGTAGGGGAGAAAAAGAAGAGGAAGGACATAAATGAACTTAAGAAAGAAGTGGATCTGGTATGAATTGTACTTTATGTATTTTTTACAGTTTACAGAACATCAAAATAATACTTAAAGCAATCAATTTAAATATCCTATATGATTGAACAATAGAATGATGAAGTATGTTGGAATGGTGATTTTTGTTTTGTTTGATTAATATAAGTTTTAAACATATATATCCTTGCAGGATGATCACAAGCTAACCTTAGATGAATTGCACAATAAATATGGCACTGACATTAACAGGGTAAGTTGAACATACAACTAAACATTTAAAAAGTAGTTTAAATTGTAAAATCTTCATGTTTTATTAACTGTATAAGCTTATAAACAATTTCTTTAATTAGGAATTTTGAATTCACATGTGATTGTGACAGGGATACATATCTTCTGTTTGAGTGTCTGGTCATTTATTTAGAGTTGTAAAATGCTAATACTAGTCAGTTAATTAAGTGTGGATGCATTTTCCTTTTTTATCTAGTAAATATTTAAATATTACATTTTCATATAATATTTAAATATATATTGAAATAATGTTTAGTTAAAAAATAATTATCCTACAAAATAAGTTCTAGAGATGTGTGGAGAAGCCACAACTTTGAATTAATAAATAAAATCACAAGTGTGGAGAGACCACAGCATTAAATAATAAATCAATAAATAATTTAATGATTCCAGAAAACAGTACAGTGAGGTCCTGGAATTTGCAGTGTGCCAATTCTTTATTTCCCACCCCCACAATCACTTTCAAATCAACTGTGCCCATCTTTTTTATTTTGATTAATTTGTGTTTTGACTGAACGTACATTTGGTACAGACATTTGTTTAGTTTTAAGTGAATGCATTTAATAAGATTATTAGTGTGCCATATGAAATGTGTTCAATGATAGATTTGGTCATTTCTGGGGATTTTATAATAAAAAAAGATGGTGCTAAGTTTTTAACTAGTATCATTTTTGCCCATGAATTATATATCTAAAAATATGTTGGGGTTTTTTTTGTGTAAAATACAGGGTGCTACACATTTCACATATCAGTAAAACCCTGTTATTAAAATTGAGCACCAATTCCTCATCATAATACTTTAGAATTACTTTTAAGAATTTAATCTAAGACATAATTAAAACAAATTATACAATGATGAAGATTAAAGCAGTAGAACATTATGCTGTAGGGAAATCTAGCTGCTATATTTATATATTGCAATGTATTACAAGATTCTATTTTTTACTTTTCTATGCTAATAAAAGCAGTCTCTTCCAGGATGACAGACATTTCAATTGTCAGTGTAATAAGACATAATATTGTTGTTCTGTGTTATTAAACATTTTTTTATCCCAATAAATTTAACTAAAAACTTAATAGGATGCATGCATGTATTTATCTTAAAATAAATAGCTAAAACACACAAACTAATATGTTTTTGAAAATTATTATTATTTGTATTTTTGTAAGGGTTTGTCAAGTTCGCGTGCAAAGGAAATTTTTGAACGTGATGGACCAAATGTTCTGACCCCTCCTCCCACTACCCCAGAATGGGTCAAATTCTGTAAACAGCTCTTTGGTGGATTCTGTACACTACTGTGGATTGGATCATTTCTTTGTTTTCTGGCTTTTGCGATTCAGATTACTACTGAGAATGAACCAGAAAATGATAATGTAAGAAACATTACATTTCCTTTATTGTATGTACTTTATTGATATTTTCTAAATACAGGAAAATTCTGAATCAAATAAAAAGATTGACCTTTTTTCATAGTTGTACTTGGGTATTGTGCTGGCCACAGTGGTGTTGATTACTGGATGCTTCTCATACTACCAAGAAGCTAAGAGCTCAAAAATCATGGACTCTTTCAAGAATCTTGTTCCCCATGTAAGATACAAACAAACTAAAGAAAGAATACAAAATGTTTATATCTCTGCCTTCATTTAAAGTGCATGTTCCTCATACAGCAAGCACTGGTTGTTCGTGATGGTGAGAAAAAATCCATTAATGCTGAAGAGGTTGTTCTTGGAGATTTAGTGGAAATCAAAGGTGGTGATAGAATTCCCGCTGATCTGCGCATTATTGCTGCTCATGGATGCAAGGTAAGATAAAGTTCTTAAAATATTTCAAAGGAACATACATTTTAAAGGAAATGAATTCTATTAATTCCTCCTTGGGTAGTGCAATTGCCAAGGGTCCCGTGTTCAAGGGTCTATCCTGATGTCAGGTTATGGTTTGTGTAGAGTTTCTGTGAATGTTCTCCCTATATTCACATGCTAGTAGGTGGACTGCCTATAATAAAGTGTGAATGATTGTGCAAATGTGAGTAAAAGGGTACTTACCCTATGTATCATAGTTACAATAGAACTATTTTGGGGACAATAACTGAAAACATAACCACACTTACATGAGGATAAAGTACTGTACATCTAAACATATGCCCATACAGGTGGACAATTCATCTCTCACTGGAGAATCTGAGCCACAAACCCGTACTCCTGATTTTTCAAATGAAAATCCTCTAGAGACAAGAAATATTGTGTTCTTTTCCACAAATTGCCTGGAAGGTACATATTTACATATAGACAAAAGATTCAGTCATTGACTAAACAAAAGATATAGAAAATGTATTTAAATAAAGTTTTTGTTTCTTCAGGTACAGCCAAAGGTATTGTCATCAACACTGGTGATTGCACAGTCATGGGTCGTATTGCTATTCTTGCCTCAAGTCTTGAGGGTGGAAAGACCCCCATTGCCAAAGAAATTGAACACTTTATTCACATTATTACTGGTGTGGCTGTTTTCCTGGGTGTGTCTTTTTTCATCTTGTCCATTATTCTTGGATATGGATGGCTTGAAGCCGTCATCTTCCTTATCGGAATTATTGTAGCCAATGTACCCGAGGGTCTGCTTGCTACTGTGACTGTAAGTAAAATCTCCATGATGGTCCTATATTAAATGTGCTCAATAACCAAAAAGTGGCCAAAATAACTATAATAATTTTAATATTTGTTTTCATAGGTGTGTTTAACTCTAACTGCTAAACGTATGGCAAAGAAGAACTGTCTGGTAAAAAATCTTGAAGCAGTAGAAACACTTGGATCCACCTCCACCATCTGCTCAGACAAGACAGGAACTCTGACTCAAAATCGTATGACTGTAGCACACATGTGGTTTGACAACCAGATTCATGAAGCAGATACCACAGAGGACCAAAGTGGAACCTCGTTTGACAGAAGCTCTCCCACTTGGTCCTCTCTTGCTCGGGTGGCTGGCCTGTGCAACCGTGCAGTCTTTCTCGGTGACCAGAGCAAAGTTCCAATTCTTAAGGTATGTGTAATTTTAAAGGTTTTTGGTTTGTTCTTTTGTTTATTATGATTTCATTTTGTTGTTACTTTCAGTTCCATTGTCACCTTTGGTAAAAACTGCTTATTCATATATTGGCTGTGCCTTTAAAAGACTTGTGAAAGGTAATTTATCACTATGCAAGAAACAAGATCACTGAAATAAGCAAAACATTTCAAATTTTTGCATTTTCTTTTATTACAGAGAGATACAGCTGGTGATGCATCAGAGTCTGCCTTGTTAAAGTGTATCGAGCTCTGCTGTGGCTCAGTGAAAGAGATGAGAGACAAGTATCCAAAACTTGCTGAGATCCCCTTCAACTCCACCAACAAATACCAGGTGTTTAGGTTTAACCTTGAAATAACTTTATATGTGATTATTTGATGCCTACTGTTAATCCTAACAGAAGTGTACCTGTCATACATAAGCTCTCAGTACACAAGAACCCGAACACTACAGAGACTAAGCACATATTAGTAATGAAAGGAGCCCCTGAGAGCATTCTGCACAGGTGCTCAACAATTATGATTCAGGGGAAAGAGCAACCTTTGGATGAAGAGATAAAAGACTCTTTCCAAAATACCTATGTCAAGCTTGGGAGCCTTGGAGAAAGGGTATTAGGTGAGAAAATGTAAATAATACACAGCGCAAAAGTTTATATTTTAGATATGTATATGTATGTATATATTGTATATACTCGTATGTTTTATACACTATGCTATTTTTTATATTCCAGGTTTCTGCCATTTCCTTCTGCCTGATGAACAGTTCCCTGAGGGCTATAAATTTGACACAGAGGAGGTAAACTTTACTACCGAGAATCTGTGCTTTCTTGGCCTCATGTCTTTGATTGATCCTCCTCGTGCTGCTGTACCTGATGCTGTAGCTAAGTGTAGGAGTGCTGGAATCAAGGTAGGTTTTTTAGCTTGTATAAAATTTCTATGCAGTTCGTCTTGTAAGAATGCAATTACAGAATTATTCTCTTATATTAAAATACTTGCCTGTGCTTTCAGGTTATCATGGTTACAGGAGATCATCCAATCACAGCTAAAGCCATAGCTAAGGGTGTGGGTATCATATCTGAAGGCAGTGAAACTGTGGAAGACATTGCTGCTCGTCTGAACATCCCTGTGGGAGATGTCAACCACAGGTTACCTGAAACTTTTTTTTTTTTTGCTCTAATCAATATCTATTATGTTTCTCAATAGTCTTATAAGCTGCATGTTTTGCATTTGCTAGAGTATCAAATATGATTTTAGTAAATATGGGCATGGAGTGCATTTAACACTGAGTGAAAAAGAACTGTGTCAAAAACAATTTGACTGACAGTAGAGAACCATAGACAGACAACCCTGAGTATCTATTTAAGAATGCGCTATTGTAGTGGGAAAAACTAGATAATGTGGCGACGCACCTAATGATTGAAGTGACAAGTGTGTGACATGTGTGTTGATTCTACAGGAGGTGGGACGGAGACAGTTTATTATTTAGGGTCCTGACAGCTTGCAAAAAGAACCAATTCCACACTCTGGTGGACTTGGCTTGGATACTGTAGTGCATACTGCTGGATTACAAAGATTCAAAAAGTTTATAGGAGTGCTCAGTCATCATTCAGTTGGCTTTGCTGAGGCAGCATTTGTGGTTTTGTAAACCTCCTGTTTTGGAAACAGAGAGTCAAGAAGCTTTTATTGTCTGATGTAGTACACAGTGAAATGAGACAACATTCCTCCAGAACCTTGGTGCTACATAAAACAACGAGACATGCAGACAACAGACATGCATGATACTCTATTGCGTCTTTACCATCTGTTAAAAGGTCTTCGGGACTAATGCATTCCTATTCCTTTACCAGTGATGTGAGTAGTGAGAACAGGTGATGCAGGTGATGCAGGTGCTGCTGGGATTATTTGGCAAGAGACATGATGCTGTAAAGATAGGTGCCACTGTCACGATAGGAGAGCCATGAATAAGTAGTGATGAGTAGTGCAATCTGGTCTTCTTAAAGTCTACAATCATTACTTTTGTCTTATCAACATTAAGAGAAAATTTGTCCAGCTGATACCAGCCCAACAGCTACTAATCCCTCATTATGTACTCTGTCTTCTTGTTGCTGATGATGAGTAACCCTATTGTGGTATTATCTGTATCAGGGTCAGCATGATGTTCCTAAATCCTCTTGTTTCATCTTCTCTAATTAATATGTGGTTGTTCTTTAGCTGTCTAAGATATTATAGAAGGAAAAAGTAAATCCTAGTAGATTTAGCTTTGCGACTATGTTTTGTGGAATCGTTGTATTGAATACCAAGCTGAAGTCAATAAACAGCATTATGACATATGTTTTCTTCATGGTATTGTGGGAAATGCATATTATGTACAGTGTGTAATTTGACGCTAGATCTCTTTGCAGAGAGGCAAAGGCCTGTGTGGTCCATGGTGCAGAGTTGAAGGAAATGACAGCAGAGCAGTTAGATGATGTCTTGAAACACCACAATGAGATTGTGTTTGCCCGAACGTCCCCTCAGCAAAAACTGATTATTGTGGAAGGTTGCCAGAGACTGGTATGAATACATTTTAGTATTATTAAAACTATTAATTAATAATATATGAATTACTTTTGTTAAAGTGAGAATTTTACCTTTTGGGTAGTAAAAAAAATATCTTTACATTATTTGCTGACAGGGTGCGATTGTAGCTGTGACTGGTGATGGTGTTAATGATTCTCCTGCTCTGAAGAAGGCTGATATTGGTGTAGCGATGGGTATTGCTGGATCTGATGTCTCCAAACAAGCTGCTGATATGATTCTCCTGGATGACAATTTTGCTTCTATTGTTACTGGAGTCGAAGAAGGTAACAAATGCCTTGTTTTTTAGGTTTGGTTACAGTTAAGCCAAATGAGTAACATCAATTTAACTCTCTCTTTAGGTCGTCTGATCTTTGACAACTTGAAGAAATCAATTGCTTACACCTTAACCAGTAACATTCCTGAGATTTCCCCCTTCCTCCTCTTCATCATTGCTGGCATTCCTCTCCCTCTTGGCACTGTCACGATACTTTGTATTGACTTGGGAACTGACATGGTAAAACTTTTATTATTATTATTATTATTATTATTATTATTATTATTATTGTTGTTGTTGTTGTTATTGTACTTAGGTTTAGAGGCATGATTCATATGCTTTTTTTTTTATTTAGACAGTCTCTACTTGCAGCAATAAATGCAACACAATGGCAATAACACATGATTCTTTGAGTCCAGCCAAATTCAACTAAATTATATATATATATATATATATATATATATATATATATATATATATATATATGATCCACATATTTGATTTGGCACAATAATATGTATATATATATATATATATATATATATATATATATATATATATATATATATATATATATTTAAGTTGAATTTGGCTATATATATATATTACATATAAATACAAATCATATATGCGGATCAGTCGAGGCCCGGGTCACTAACGACCGCCACAGGTATCGTTAGCCAACAGGGTGCGGTGAAAATTGGGCTACTGTTGGCCCAAGTTATGGGAAAGAGTAGTGGAAGCCAGGCTGAGAGAAGAGGTGACCATCTGTGAGCAACAGTATGGTTTTATGCCGAGGAAGAGCACCACAGATGCATTATTTGCTTTGAGAATGTTAGAGAAGTATAGAGAAGGTCAGAAGGAGTTGCATTGTGTGTTTGTGGATTTAGAGAAAGTGTACGACAGGGTGCTGAGAAAGGAGTTGTGGTACTGTGTGAAAAAGTCAGGCGTGTCAGAGAAGTTTGTGAGGGTGGTGCAGGACATGTATGAGGGTAATGTGACAGCAGTAAAGTGTGCAGTAGGAATGACAGACTGGTTCAAGGTGGAGGTTGGACTGCATCAAGGATCGGCTCTTAGCCCTTTCCTGTTTGCAGTGGTGATGAACAGGTTGACAGACGAGGTCAGACAGGAGTCTCCATAGACTAAGATGTTTGCAGATGATATTGTTATTTGTGGTGAGAGTATGGAGCAGGCTGAGAATAGCTTTGAGGGGTGGAGGTACGCGGTGGAGAGAAGATGAATGAAAGTCAATAGGAGTAAAACAGAGTTCATGTGTGTGGAGTGGTGCAGTTGCAGGGAAAAGAGGTGCAGAAGGTGTGTTAGTGTGTTAGAGAAGTGAAGAAAAGAGTGCAGGCAGGGTGGAGTGGGTGGAGAAGAGTGGCAGGAGTGATTTATGATAGAAGGGTATCTATATATAGGACTGTGGTGAGACCTGCGATGTTGTATGGTTTAGAGAGAGTAGCATTGAGTAAAAGACAGGTGGTGGAGCTGGAGGTAGCAGAGCTGAAGGTGTTGAGGTTTTTGTTGGGATTGTTGAGGATGGACAGGATTAGAAATTAGTTTATTACAGGGACAGTGCATGTAGGAAGTTTTGGAGACAAGGTGAGGGAGAGCGAGATTAAGATGGTTTGGACATGTGCAGAGGAGGGACATGGGGTATATCGGTAGGAGAATGCTGAGGATGGAGCCATCAGGAAGGAGGAAAAGAGGAAGACCAAGGAGGAGGTTTATGGATGTGTTGAGGGAAGACATGCAGGTAGTTGGTTTAAAAAGTTTGGCTCGACTCAAAGAATCACAGACAAGTGTAATAACTAAAGAGTAGTGTGCAATAACAGGTGCCTGTTGATTCCACATGAAGTGGGTGGGAGCTATTTTATTATTGAATGTCCTAACAACTTTTGGAAAGAAGCTGTTACAAAATCTGCTGACCCTGGCATGGAAACTTTAGTGTCTTTAGTGTCAAAGATTTAAAAAAAAAAGGAATTGCAGGGGTTCGATTATCATTTAGTTTATTCTACTGCATTGAAAGACATCATATTTAATTGTTGCCTCCAACTTTGTGGTAACAGTTTGGGGGAGAACCATATATAGTGGGAAAATTCAGATATCCCAATACCTTTGTCCACACAGTCTGCTGCTTCAGTGTTTTTAGATCTTTTTATTAGATGTTACTATGGTATACTGAAGTATAATTACAAACATTTTTATAAGTGTGAAAGGCTTTTATTGGCAATTACATTAAGTTTATGCAAAGAGTTAATGTTTGCGGTGTTGATCCTTCTTTTTCAATACCTCTACAATTCATTCATGGCATGCTGTCAATAACCTATGGGTCACATTCTGACTGATGGCAATCAATGAATAATCTTGCATAATCAATGCTTAGAGTTTGTCAAAATTTGTGGGTTTTTTGTTTGTCCACTGACCTCTTGAGGATTAACCCCAAACATGAATGGTCTCAGTATGCTTTACTGTTGGTATGACACAGGGCTGATGGTAGCGCTTACCTTTTCTTCTCCTGACAAGCTTTTTTCCAGATGCCCCAAACAATCAGAAAGGGCATTTATCGGAGAAAATGACTTTACACCAGTCCTCAGCAGTCTAATTCCTGTACCTTTTGCAGAGTATCAGTCCCTGAGGTTTTTCCTGGGGAGAAGTAGTTTCTTTGCTGCCCCTTTTGACACCATGCCATCCTCCAAAAGTCTTCACCTCACTGTGCATGCAGATGCATTCAAACCTGCTGTCAAACCTGTCTGTGAATCATATACATTATTTAGAGTAACCATGGTTAACAGAGGAAGAACAATTATTTCAAGCAACACCCACCTCTTAAAGCTTCCAGTCTGTTATTCTAACTCAATCAGCATGACAGCGTGATCTCCAGCCTTATCCTCATCAACACTCTCACCTGTGTTAATGAGAGAATTACTGACATGATGTCAGCTTTTCCTTTTGTTGCAGAGCTAAAATGCAGTGGAAATGTGTTTTTTTAGGCTTATGTTCATTCTCTTGGCAAAGATTTTGCAGTTAATTCAGTTCATCTGATCACTCTTCATAACATCCTGGAGTATATGCAAATTGCAGACATTGTGAAAATTAATATTTGTGTCATTCTCAAAACTTTTGCCCACAGCTGTACCTCAGCAAGGTGATTTGTCTAAATTCCTAATAGGGGGTGCTATAACTAACACTTTTCTAAAACTAATCATTTTTGATCATCAACATCAAATAACATCTTTTTTCCCTGAATATAGTTTTTAATTGCCACCATTGACTGGTTGGCTAGATTTCAGCAGGGAATTAAACATTGTTAGTATTGAGCTCCCATCATGAAACCTGATTGGTTGGTTTGTGTCAGAATCTACTAATACATAAGAGAAGCTCATAAAATGTTCTTGCCTTTTCATTTCTTTTTTTAATAAGGTTCCTGCTATTTCACTGGCATATGAAAGTGCTGAAAGTGACATCATGAAAAGACAGCCCAGAAATCCACAAAAAGACAAGCTAGTGAATGAGAGACTAATCAGTATGGCCTATGGACAGATTGGTAAGAAACTGTAAAGTATATTAGATTTAAAATAATAAGGATATTTGTCATTTAGACCTGTATAGCACTATTTTTAACCGAATCAACATTCTTTTCTATGTTTAGGAATGATGCAAGCAGCTGCAGGTTTCTTCACTTATTTTGTAATCCTTGCTGAGAATGGATTCCTGCCCTCATACTTAATAGGATTGCGGATTGGATGGGATGATAAATATTTAAATGACTTGGAGGACAGCTATGGCCAACAGTGGGTATGTACTTCAGATGAGAGTTGATTGATTAGAATGCATAAAATGTTCAGATTGCTATATATGCATTGTTTCACTGAAAATACATGTATGTACTGTATATTTTGCAGACATTTGAGAGCAGAAAAATTGTAGAGTACACATGCCAGACAGCATTCTTTGTGAGTATTGTGGTAGTGCAGTGGGCTGATTTGATCATCTGCAAGACAAGGATGAACTCCATTCTAAAACAAAAAATGAAGTATGTGACTCTTTTAGGCCGTATCATATTTAATGAAAATTACAATTTTAAATGACCTGCTAAATACTGACAAATATTAAAATGACTAGTTTTACAATTCCTTTTTTTTTTTTAGCAATAAAATCCTTATTTTTGGGCTTTTGGAGGAGACAGCTTTGGCTTCTTTCCTGTCATACTGCCCAGGCATGGATATTGCACTTAGGATGTATCCACTTAAGTAAGTTTGCTGCACTTTTTAATTTAAAGGCATTAAAGGTTTGTTTTCCTAACATTTTAATTGTATTTTACTGCACTGACCAACCCACACCCATTTAAAAAGCGAGAACAAGTAAAATAAAAAAAATTAAGGAAGTTTGATTTTTTTCTAGTCACTTTATACCACTCTTTGAAGCAAAATGATTTTCCTGATACAGCAACTGTCGAGGAGTGGGTTACATTAAGCAACAACACTCACTTATGGAAAAATGGCATGTGTTAGGAACTTTGAGTGACTTTGTCAAGGGCCAAGGTGTGATGACTCGAGGACTGGGTCAGAACATCTTTAAATCAGCAGGCTTTGTGGTGTGTTCCCCTTATGCAGTGGTCAGAACAAAATTGGTCTAAAAAAAGCATAACCTGTGAACCTATGACAGGGTCATGGATGCCCAGTTCTCACTGATGCACATTAAGAGTAAAAGCTGGCCTGTCTCAGAGAAGAGCTACTGCAGCAAAAAATGTTGACATGCTGCCTATAATAAAAAGTTTTCATAACACACATTGCATCGTGGTTTGCTGCATACTGTAGCTGCAGACCTTTCAGAGTGTACAGTACATACTGACTCTGGTCTAATGCTGAAAGCACATACAATGGGCATGTGAGCATCAGAACCGAACTATGGAGAGAAATATATACATTGGCACACTCATTAAACAGAATATATATATAAAAAAAACATCTTATATTCCATAGGGAAAGCATCAAAACTTACACTAAATGACTTATTATAACTCTTTTTTCTGTTTAGACCATCATGGTGGTTATGTGCCTTACCATATGCCTTCCTCATCTTTATATATGATGAGACTAGAAGATACATACTTAGACGAAACCCTGGAGGTAAGTAGGGGTGTAAATATTATTTTCATTTTGGCCCTTTAGAGTCATGAGAAAACACCAGCTGTAATATACTTGAGTTTATTAAGTGCCATTAACAGTCACTTCCGAGATGAAAATATTTTGTCACCTTTGTATATATCTCATGGATTAAGATCTAGTGTACATATAATACAACACATATTAATAATAGAGCAAAATGTTTAAAAGTGTTGAATATTTTTGTTTTGTTTTGTTTGTTTTTTTAGGTTGGGTGGAAAAGGAAACATATTATTAAAAGAGGATTTGTCTATTTCTAATTCCAAGGACACACATTAAGCAATCCATAATTAAAATATAATGCATAAAATGCATCAACATTTTAATTCCAGTTACAAACAATAATCTTTAATCAATGCAAATTTCTTATTTTTGGTTTAAAATAACTGTAAGCAATGGTATTCAAAAGACCAATAAAATCATGTAATGCAAATTATGTTGTGTTTATTGTGCCTACGTATTGCACCCACCAAACTAAAGACCTGAAAACTGAGCTTGTATGTTTTTGGTGAACAATTGATCAAAACGCATTAAAATATAAAGTTCTGGACTGTGAGTGACTGCTTAACTATGTTAAGTATGTGCCTACTGTATCTTTTCTAGCTGTTTGTTTTTTTTCTAGCTTTTTAGCTATGTTTTATTCTATTTCTTGAATTAAATAAAAAAAAACAATAAAAGTGACCTTAAAATAAAACACTAATTTTAAAACACTGCATACTGGCTACATAACGCATTATTTTCTTTCTTCCATCCTGCAAATCCCAACAGAACACAAGAACTTGGCTTTAACATGTGAATTATGAATTGCTGCAACTCCTTTTTCAGATTGTTACTTCATCTAATTTAAAATGTGTTTTATTTGTCTACTGCATTAGTTATAAAAAACTAATTACACATAATTTATTCGTTCATTTTGAGATATATTTTATTGGTAACTTTTTTTTATTATAATTATTTTTTTGGCCACAGTGAGGTATTGTCCAAATGGACATCTTGTTTAGGAATGGGATCTGCTTCTCATTATACTGTTGGGAAATTCCCCTACTGGTTTGCCACTATTTTCCTTACATGTTTTTTATGTGCAAACACTGTGTGCTATTAGAGACTTGAAGGAATACAGATACATATGGTCACTTATCATTCCTTTGTTAGCACTGGAGCTGCAACTACCGATTATTGTTGTAATCGATTCATCTGAGGGTATTTTTTATATATATTTTATTTAATTTTTTTGATTAACCAATTCATCTTTTTCTAAGCACATTTTTAAATAGATATTTTGTTTATAAAACGCTAATTCGGGGTATTTATGTATAAAAGTGTATTTTAAAAAAATGCAACAAACACATACTGAGTTTAACTATCTTTAATTTAGTTATTTCAAAGCTTATAGTGGCTGCTTGTTGAGTAGTGCACATGGGATTTCTCTCCCATGCTGGGTTGTTTCTTTCTGTAAAAAAACACAACAAAAACAAACAAAATAAAAAGCATCTGATTATGCAAGGTGAAGCAATTTGTGTCAACCAACATTTGTATTGTATTTTGCAGATGGCAAGTTATACCATATTTAAAAAATTAATATAAAATATAATACAGCACTGTGACAATTTTTGTTTTAAAAATACACAGTCATTTGTTCATTTGTGAAGATATAAGCATCTAGAATATATCATAAATTTATATCTACTTTTTATATATATTTAAACATTTTGTACATTAATTAAAAGATATATGCATAAATTAAATATAAAAACATTAAAAACAAGATTTTGAACGTGGTAAAGCCGCAGTACATCACACTTAAAAACACACAGAACAGATCCAGTGCAACAGTTTACACAATAGCAGTTCAGTAAACTATACCATTTTCATCCATGACACCAGTGTGTTTTCTTTTCACGTGCTTCTGCATTAACTGTGGTAAGCTCTGCTTTGCATAATTTCCAGGTAGAGTTTTCTTTGTTACATTTAATATAAAAAGCTCCAATTCCTTGCGTTTAATATAAAATGTTCCCATGACTTGGGTGACGGGACGCACACTTTTTCCTGCTGCCTGTTGTCCCTGTACTGTCATCATTTTCCCAGGTGGCTGTGTTATCTTACCATCGCCCTAAACCGTAACTTGAGCAGCCTAACTAATCGATAACGGCATTCGGTCCATTGAATTTCTTTATCGATTATTATCGATTTTATCAATTAGTTGTTTGTTGCAGCTTCAGTTAGCACAGTCTCATGTATAGATGAGCCAACATATCACCACTTCCATATCAATCAAACAACAGACTGATCTGTTGTTGGAATTATATAAAGCAATCAACAACACCAGCAAGTCAACATCTCCCATGTGCTGATTGTATGTGGATACTGCAGGGTATGTGGAGTACAGTTTCAAAAAGCACTTGTCTACCATTAAAAAATTAAAAAGATGCAAAATAATAAAAAATCATAAAACTATGACAAAAATCTTCTCTACACTTTTATACACGCACATATTTTATGGTTAATGTCATTTTAATAAGATTTCTTTGACCATGTAGCAAAAAAGTCTCATCCTTAAATAATGCTGGATACTGACTCCTACACCTTACTGAACTGTTTTTTGCTGCCATTTGACTATGCTGGTTGATTGCAATAACTTACATTTGTGGCTATTAAGAATGCACATTTTACATCCACTATATTTGGGGATAAAAAAACTTTCCATTGCCTGATAAGAGCAATGTACAGTAGATGGATTCAGGATATATGAATCTTAGCACAACTTTCACCTAATATGCACCTCATATAGTAACTGTGGGTGGCTTTTCTTCAGGGGTAAACGAAGTACAAAACCATGTAGTTGAGTTAAATCTGAGATAAAATGGGGAAGAAATTACTCCAGTACAGGTAAAAGTGCTCCCTTTAAACTTTTACTTAAGTAAAAGTGCCTTCAAATGTACTTAATTATCCAAAGTACTATGATTTATTATGGCTATAATCTTCCAATTATCATTTTTGTCACAAAACCCTACAATGTTAATGTTACTCAGCACACCGATCTATTAAGATATCTATTAAAATGATCATGAGCCTAGAACCTTCTTTTCGACTACTTAAAAAATCGAGTGGAGTGTGTGTGTTGTGGCAAGTTACAGTTAGTAGTTTCTTCCACCATTTATTTGTCTCAAAATATTGTGCTTGCTGTTGATTTAACAATGAACTGTATGTTGGTTATCAGTAGATACCACCAAGTAGCAATCAAAACAAGTTCAAAACAGAGCGCATGCTCGACCCTGATTGGTGGCTTGCTGCGTGCTTGACCAGTGAAATGTTTATCCACTCATAAATAAAAAGGAATAACTGATTTTGCAATATGTAGTTGAGTAAAAATTACGATATTTGACATTGTAATGTAGTGACGTTGAAGTAAAATTCTTCCCAATTTAAATATTTACGTAAAGTACAGATACATGAAAAAACTACTTAAGTACAGAAATGAATAACACTTACTTTATTACTGTCCACCACTGCCCTTCTACTGCACTAAAAACATTGGTGTGATTATTAAACCTCATTTGAAACTCACACATTTGTATAATATTAACGCTATAGCATTTGATAATCTCCAGAAGTCCAGAATGTAGCAGCCATTTTGTTACATTTGAATAAATCACCCGATACATCGCACTGGCTCCCAATCAAATTTTTGTGGTGATTATAAAATACTTATTTTGACCAATTGAAGACCTTTGAGGTATCAGTAGTTAAGCAAACATCTGCTCTTTAATGATCCACTCCACCCATTTTGACGAAAAGGCTGTAGGCTGTTTGTTGGTACCTTAAATAGTGAAAGCTACAGCAGGTGCCTGTGTTTATGCAATAGCTTTCCAGTTAGTGTTTGGGACTCAGACTCTCAGTCTCAGTGCTTATGTATAAGTTGAAAGCATATTTGTTAAGTCAAGCCTAATAAGTTTTTTTTTAATATAGGAGCAGATCTGGAGGATTCACAGGCAAAAAAAATGTTTTGTGAACTGGTATGTTCTGTTCTTCAAATGTACCTGTTTATGTAATATTAAACAATTGTCAATGAACAAAAATTATGTCATCACTACTACAACTTATTAAATGAGCAGTATTAATAAATGCTTGACGTTAACTTGGTGAGGTGCGAGGTGCAGATATTAATACAGGCACACAGTAAATTAAATGAGATAATGATGTGAGATAGATACAGACTATGGAAATTTGTTGGTCCGTTTACATTCTCAGAGGGTCTTTCATTAAAGGGGTAGCTCAGTGTTTATGCAAGGCCCCTAACCCTCAACTGCTCAATTGTATGAATGGGATAACTGCAAGTTGTTATGTAAGAGGGCACCTGTCGGGATTTTCCAAGTTTTGCAGCACGCACTCCCGACTTCATAGCGTTTACTTAGAGGTCGGCAGCCATCTTGCCATCTTTCCCGCGCCACCCGGTATATAAGGTCATCTAGACTCTGGATTCTGTTCATGTACCTGTTCCTGTACCTGTTTCAGTACTTGTTCCTGACCCTGATCGTGACCCTGACTTCTGTTCTGCACTTCCTCTGCTCTGGGTTAAACTCTGGATTGGGTCTTTGGTTTGTGTTTTTGCTTAGTCCTCAATTGCTCAGTTTGCTGTGCCTGACCTTTTGGACAGTTTTTTTTTTTGGATTTTGACTTCCCTGCATTTCCCTGTTTGCATGTGTTCAGACCCTGGAGATATATCTTATTTTATGTACCAATTTATTTCTAGGTTTCTGTGGGATGCCTAAATTATTAAAATAAACAACTGCAACACCCTTTCTCTGCCAGTTGGAAATGACTAATCTATATAAATAAAAACTACCTTTATTTAATGTTAATTTAGTTTATTTCACATCAATATATTATGAATTAATTTATCTATCAATAAACACACTGAGTGTAAATTAAGAAATATTTAACAGTTCTGGCTGTGCATTATGTACGATCAAATTTTATTTAAATTAGACTACTAGAAATGACTGTATTTCCGGTCAGTTTTTGACTGTATTTCTACATTTTGTTTAGTTTGGGGGAACAGTCTCCATATACTGGCATCTAAGTGAGCTAGCAGATGGTTGGTTTAGCCTGTTGTCTGCTTTCTGCTCTTTTGGCACAATTACCTTCAACTTTAATGATTATCTACTGAATTGAATTCCAAGGAGCAGGAGGCAGATGCAAATGCAAAAATTATTTTTACAAAAACAAAAAACAAACACTGCAGAGGAACAAAAATGTGACATCCTCAGCCAGGAAAGGGGGCAGGATG
This sequence comes from Silurus meridionalis, assembly GCF_014805685.1. NCBI lineage: Eukaryota > Metazoa > Chordata > Actinopteri > Siluriformes > Siluridae > Silurus > Silurus meridionalis. The sequence continues at coordinate 16,134,598 of NC_060907.1, forward strand.
ATACTCAGTAAAGCAAGGGGGTGGAACCAAGTTCTCAGCTGAGCAAGGTGGAAAAGCAACATCCTCAGTCCAGCAAGGGGGTGGAGCAACTTTAAGAAGAAGACTTAAAAGGGAACCCATTTTCATGTGTGTGACCATTCATTAGTCAATTCATTATAGCTCCTATCTATAAAGCCCACGTGGATATCTAGTAGTTTAGTGACCATCACCTGCTATAAGATACATTGCCACACTACATTTGGATAGGTCCAAGAATATTACAGCATCAGGCATGGTCTTTGCTAATTTACACAAATCTACAAGGTTACTTTTAATAACCTCAATATCATTATCTCCTACATATTATGTAAAAACTATCTATGATGTTTGCTATGCCTGATGCCCTGGCTTGCAGTATACACCAAGCTAGTGCTGCAGGTGCCCCCAAAGGTAACATGTCTCAAGATCGTCTTCTTAAACCACAATTATTTTGGATTTTTCAGTGGTCTTGTCTCATACATGAACTGAACAGAAATGGCATTCCAGGTAACGAGCCTTATTGTTAGTGTCACCATTCATTCTGCTGTTAAAGCTCTAATGCTAAATATCGCAGATTGTTAATTCCTTTCTTTTCTAACTATTTACTTAGTCTATCACAAAAAAGTGGAAAGAAATGTTTGGGTCTTTGGCAAGTATACAGCAGTTTGAACAATTAGAGCACTTGAATTCCAACATTTACTAGATAGAGAGCTAACATGTGCATTTGATTATGAGTGTAGGTTTGAGTCCAAGTCTAATGTTCTTGACTAAACAATATGTTTCATGTGATTTTGCCAGCCTCTCATAAAACAAAAAAGCAGTGCAGTGAAGAAAGTTTACTCTTTGCTAAAGGATTTGATTATGTTGTTAGCAAGACATAACTGAGATAAAAAAAAACAGTCAATACAAAACAACACAGCCTCATATACAAAATATAACAGAGTCAGTGACTTAGGCATTTGTCATGCATGTGCATTTATGTCCAGTAGCACAGACTAGACTATAATTAATAGGAGTTTTTTGCTTACAAGGTTAATTGCAAAGTGCAAACAGGTTCCCAAATTATAGATTATTCAATAATTAATAACAATGAAGTAATTTACTAGAATGAACACCTTTATCCTTACACAACAAATATTGTGTGCATATTTGTGTAGATGGATAGATATGTGTTTGTGTGTGTGGATGAAATAAGCTGTATTTCATAAACAATTTTTTTTTTTTTATCTTGGATCGTGTTCCTGTGAACCAACATAACAAAGAAGATTTTAGTAGCTTATTATAAAAATGTTTTATGCTTCTTTAGTCAGTTTTGTGGAAGTATATAGCTTTTAAAATTGACTGGAATATTTACAGTTTTCACAGTGGTTTAACAGAAAATATAGAGTTCTGGGACTTCCTGTCTCAAGTTCTGTGAAAATGTACTTATGTCAACAGAATCATGGAAAAACTAATTCTTTGGCTGAAATGCTTGGAAAATTCTGATAAATATTTTGCCCACATTGTTAATGTGTATGGTATACAGAGGGAAGTTTATCTGCAAACTACAGCATTGTGTGGTGGTAATGTGGTACACAGTATACACCAATCAGCCATAACATGAAAACTTGCCTAATATTGTGTAGGTCCTCTGTGTACCCCCAAAACTGCTCTGACCCTTTGAGGCATAAACTCCATATCTGCCCAAAAACATTAGCAGCAGATGCTTAAAGCCCTGCAAAATGTGAGCCGGTGCCTACATAGATCTAACTTGTTTGTCCAGTAAATCCTACAGATGCTTCATCTGTAAGATTTAGATATTGAGATTATATCTAGAGAATTTGAAATTCTAGGAATCTTGGAATTACTATACCAGACACACAAAAGGATACATTCTGCATGGGAGACTTATACACTGCAGGTAACAGTACACACACTCAGTGATTAAGACTAAGGCGTTATTGATCAGAAGGTTCAAGCCCTGGTATTGCCAAGCTGCTGTTCTTGGAGCCCTAAACCCTCTGTGCTCCAGGATGTAACATTGCTGACCCTGCTCTCTGTCCCCAGCTTCCTAACACTGTTGGGATATGTGACAAAATAACAATGTAATCCCTGAAAAAAACTATTAACAGAATTTGTCCCTAAGCAGAAAGTCATTATTGTATACATGTTATATAAAATATATTTGTAGCTATAGAAAAAAGCATTAAAAACACAAAAGGAAACTGTGCCCTTTGTTATGAAATGCACTGATCACTTGTTCAGGTAAAGGTTTTAAATGCACCTCAGCTAAAGATAATCAATTTGTCTGTCAAATTTCCACACATTACTATATATTTCATTTGGCAAGGCAATCAGAGAAATCCAGAATTCCAGTGGGTCTACATACCGCAAGGTGACTGTCACGCTAAACAGTATGAAAGAATTCAGAAACTAATGTAATGACTTCTAGAATCATTTGATTTACTAAACTTTCTTTCGGCTTCTCCCATTAGGGGTCGCCACAGCGGATCATCCGCATGTTTGATTTGGCACGTTTTTACGCTGGATGCCCTTCCTAACTCAACCCTCCCCATTTATCCGGGCCTGGGACCGGCACTAAGAGTGGCTGGGGTTGGTTCCCTGACCGGGGATTGAACCCGGGCCGCAGCTGTGAGAGTGCCGCATCCTAATCACTAGACCACCAGGGTCCCCGAATCGTTTGATTTACTAATTGTAGTAAAAGTTTAGAGATGGTGCCTTTAATGATGATACCATGGGAATTCCAAGCACCTCAGCCAAGACTTGAAGAAGTCTAGTTGCCTCTTAGGAAATTTTAAACACTCATTTGTACTTTCAAATAGTACAAACTATTTTAAATCTGAATCTTGGAACAACACAAACACTGTATCTTTCAGAAAGGAGAAACACATTTCAAGGAATTATTTTTAAATTAAAATTCTATGTCTGTTCTAATTTGTATTCATTAATAATTATCATATCATAAATATATTTTAAATTCTTGGCTTTAGTATGGCTAATGTTGATCTTCTCTGGCTTGCTCATTAGGAATAAACATATAGAGATACATTTCTTAATTAAATATATTGAATTGAACTGAACTGAATGGATTTACATTGAATTGAATATAAATTTTGTTTAAAAAAACACAGATTAACTCTTTTCTTATTTAAAACTTAAAAAAATATCTGCTGTTGCTCGTAGTTAAGGGATACCTGTGTTTTACAAATTCATTTAGACTACAGTAACAGGAAGAACGTGTTTAGGAATAATTCGAGCGTCACCTACCTGTATAGAAACAATGTGTATTACTAATAATTTTCCAGAAACATCTAAGATGTTGAGGGAATAATTTTGTTTTTGTTTTGATTTGTTTTCATGTAGACAAATTACCTACCCCTATATCCAGTTTTACGCAAACCACACCCACCAGACAGGATAAAGGAAGGAGTATAAAGATCTATGAAACTGATTTGGTGATGCAGGACCTCTGATGCATCTGTAGGGCACAGACTAGAGGACTGTAGGGAGGAGGACAGCTGCTACATCTTAATAAAAAAGAATAAAATGGGATTAGGAGTGAGTTACTGATTTTAATGTTTTGTTTTGTATTTAGTTCTTATAGCCTCCTAAAGGGTTATTTTGAAAATATTTGTTGGATAAGTTTTTGAATCCATAATGTGCTTTAAGTTAGCACAAGCTCTTTATGATACCTGATGATAACCCACTAATGATATCTTAATAAAATTTAAGTTTCCACAGAAAGACATATTAAGTATCTTTAAAAGAATGTTATATACTTTTCTCTGACTTTGATGTTTGTTTTTATACAGAGGGGAAATGATAAATACAAGGTGGTTGCTGAAAAGGACAGTAAAGAAAAAAACAAGGAGGATCTGAAGAAAGAACTTGATTTGGTAAGACATATATTACCTTTAACATATTTTACATGATTTGTATGATGTTTTATAAGTTTTATATTTACGGTGTACTGCTCATTTATAGAATGATCACAAGCTGTCTTGTGATGAACTCCACCAGAAATATGGCACGGATCTCAATAGGGTATGCAAAAAAATTATTAGCATTATAGTATATCAAATAAACATATTTTATTAAGAAAGATAAGCACAGCAAAAATAAATTGTACACAAAACTTGTATTATTGTAAGGGTTTGTCCAGTGCCCGTGCAAACGAGATCCTGGAACGTGATGGACTCAATGCTCTGACGCCTCCTCCTACAACCCCAGAATGGATTAAGTTCTGCAGACAGCTCTTTGGTGGATTTTGTACATTGTTGTGGATTGGAGCTTTTCTTTGTTTTTTGGCTTTTACTGTTCAGATGTCTACAGAGACTGATCCAACAAATGATAATGTAAGATGTTTTGTTTTATTTCAAATATATAAGCTTGTATGGTGTAGTTACAACATGTACTGTAAATATTGTACTAATTTCTGCTGTTTCCTTCAGCTGTACTTGGGTATTGTTCTGGCTGCAGTGGTGTTGATCACTGGATGTTTTTCATATTACCAAGAGGCTAAAAGCTCAAGAATCATGGATTCCTTCAAGAATCTTGTGCCACAGGTATTCAAATAGTGATATGCAATATTATTGGAAATGTAATAATGTCTGACATAATTTAATTTTATACACAGCAAGCTCTAGTAATCCGTGATGGTGAAAAGAAGGACATCAAAGCTGAGAATGTAGTTGTTGGTGACCTGGTTGAGATCAAGGGTGGAGATCGAATCCCTGCTGATCTGCGTATAATCTCTGCACATGGATGTAAGGTAAGACTCCCAACATCCTAAGAAAAAAGCACAGCAAATACTTGAGGAAAGATTCAAATTATTATTGTATTTAATTTTCATATAATTTGTATCATTTCATTCTTTCATTAGAGTTGCATATTGCATTTCTCAAGTATTTATATGTGGAAAAAAACAAAAAAAACAGTGAACTGTGTAATGTTTGTAGGTTGACAATTCATCTCTCACTGGAGAATCTGAACCCCAACCTCGTTCTCCTGAGTTCTCCCATGATAATCCACTGGAGACAAGGAATATTGCATTCTTTTCAACAAACTGTGTTGAAGGTAACAGATTTTTTTTTCAAATATAACTGAAACTATATATACTAATATAATAAAATATAATTAACACAGATTCTGAAATGGCAAGAACTACAAAAATTAATGATTTAAAGCCACTGAATATGCAGAAAACTATGTTTCCTGTCATGGATTCTTCTTCATGTTGTCTTTAAAGATGTAGTGTGACAATGTGCATTGCGTAAAATATTAAACTTGAAAATAAATGCATTCCACATTACTTATATTTACAAATTATTTTAATAAATAAATTAATTTAATTGATTAGCCAATTTTAATCACATATTGCTCTTAATGTGCAATTCCTCTTAAGGTTCTGCCACAGGTATTGTCATTAACACTGGTGATCGTACTGTGATGGGTCGAATTGCTAGCCTGGCCTCAAGCCTTGAGGTGGGAAAGACCCCAATTGCCATTGAAATAGAGCACTTTATTCACATCATCACTGCTGTGGCTGTGTTTTTGGGTGTCACATTTTGCACCCTGTCTCTCATTCTTGGCTATGGCTGGTTGGAAGCTGTCATCTTTCTTATTGGAATCATTGTTGCCAATGTGCCTGAGGGTCTGCTTGCTACAGTAACTGTAAGTTTAATATTATGTATGTTAAATTATAGTTTAACTATTATGTATTTTAAGAGATAGAATAAAAATTAGATAAATGTGATTTAATACTGTGATAAAAAAAAAAACACACTATAAGTTAATTCTTTCACATCGCAGGTGTGTCTGACTTTAACTGCCAAACGTATGGCAAAGAAGAACTGCCTGGTCAAAAATCTTGAAGCAGTTGAGACACTTGGCTCCACCTCCACCATCTGCTCAGACAAGACAGGAACTCTGACACAGAACCGTATGACTGTGGCGCATATGTGGTTTGATAATCAGATTCATGAAGCAGATACCACAGAGGACCAAAGTGGAGCCACTTTTGACAGAAGCTCTGCTACATGGTCTGCTCTTGCTCGTGTAGCCGGCCTGTGCAACCGTGCAGTCTTCCTGGGCGATCAAGCAAATGTTCCTATCCTTAAGGTGGAAATTATAATTGTTTACATTTTTTATTAAAGCAGCATTAAAAAACATTTGTTTGCAGTGGCTGCAGTAATCAAAGGTGAACTAATATTTAGAGCACAGCAATAAATCCCATAATAACTTAAAATAATATTGTAACCTTCTAAAACTTAAGAGTAGCAATACATGGTATAAGGAAATTTATAGGAAAAGTGAAACTGCTTAGTTAATGATGAGAAACTGATAAGAAAACAGAGTTTGTGTTTTAAAAGTAACAGAGATGAAGCTCACAGAGGCGCTGAGGAAAATAATTCCAAAACTTGGGATCTTTGTCAATAGTTCCTCTTACAGAAAAAAAATAACATACATTGAATTATGCATTTTTCATAACTAAGCAGAGCTTTCTTTTGGCCCACTGGAGCTAGTAACCATTGGTTTTCATGGCCATCAGTTCAAAGAGCATGACTGAGTTAAATTCCTAAGGGATGGTGTATTCAAATTACTTTCATTAATTTTAACTGTATGCTATTGTGAACCATTACAGAGAAATACTGCAGGAGACGCATCAGAATCTGCCCTGCTGAAGTGTATTGAGCTCTGCTGTGGTTCAGTGAATGATATAAGAGCTAAATACCCCAAAGTGGCTGAGATACCTTTCAACTCCACCAACAAATACCAGGTGAGGGTTTTTTTGCAAGCTGGTTTGTTTGAGTATGGTTTGTCCATAGTATTAACAGCAGACAACTTGTGTTTTGTTAGCTTTCAATCCACAAGAACCCAAACGCCTCAGAAACCAAGCACCTGCTTTTAATGAAAGGCGCACCTGAAAGGATTCTAGACCGTTGCTCAACTATTATAATTGAAGGAAAAGAGCAACCACTTGATGATGAAATGAAGGATGAATTCCAGAATGCATATATGAAGCTAGGAGGTCTTGGAGAAAGAGTTCTAGGTATGTTGTATTAGCGCATTTATTAATACATGACCCTGTATGACAGACCCACCAAAACAAATGAATTACTGCTAAAGAGATTCCTGGTATCTGTTCTTTGTACACTGATTACTCAGTTAGCTGTATTGCAGTACATGGCCGTGCATTTGGTACCTCGGCCTTCAGTGGGGACTTTCCCTGACTTTATCCACCTCTTAATACCACCACTATCAGGTCACAATTATAGAAACCATCAATACTATACAAACACGCAATATAACAACATGTAGCATTATATAGAGAGAGAGGCATTTCACTTATGGAGGGTGAAAACCATTTTACTAAAGCAAGAAACACTCATATTCACTGGTCTGGAAGTGGAGAACAAACCATTTCCTGGGCTGGGACAAGCCTAAAAAAGTCTAACTCAGATGTATTAATTTGTGCAGCACTACACACGTGTTTTGCCAGTCTAACTTGGCTGTAACAGTTTCCCTCTGACCAACCAGAGGACGCAAAAATGTTGACGCTATTCTGGCTATTCTGGCCCTGTGAGGCGGATATGGAATCTGATTGGTTAAAGAAACAGAGCTATTTCTTAATGAGACAATGGTAAAAAAAAAAAAGACTTTGCAGGCCCTGGGCAGATTAGATTGACAAAGCAGCACATAGAGGCTGAAATCTGATTGAACAAATCTAACAAATCTAACATCCACATACACATGCTGGAAGCAGTGCAGCCAAGAGAAAAGCTACGAAATGAAGAGAATAAACTGTTGGGAATATATTGATACAATTTAATGAAACAAACAGCAGAGAAAAAAATAGCAGAGAACGCTTTGCTCGCCCTGACCACCTGCCACTGCTGTACTGTATAAGTGACTGTTCATTATAGATCCAACACCAACTCCTCCATGCCAGAGCCATTAAAAGTCCAATGTCAAAACTCTACATGAAGTGGGATTCAAATGGGGTTGGTACATCTCTAGATAGTTCAGGGTGTCAACTATTCTCTTCCATTATCTTCTTGAGGTGGGACACAACCGGAGCCGGCGCAACCTCAGAATGCTTTAGGATAGGTAGAAAAAGAGAAGCAGTGGAGAGGAATTAGCATAGCTGCTGTTCATAATATTAACAAGCAAGTTGATAATGTGCATTTTATCAGATGTACTGGAGCACAAGGTTATGATCAAGTCAAGTCAAATCAAGTGGCTTTTATTGTCATTTTTACTATACACAGTGGTACACAGTACACAGTAAAAACGAAACAACGTTCCTCCGAAACCCTGGTGCTACACTAAACAACAAAACAACATAAAGTGCATCGAGTGCAGCCTGGTGCAAACAGTGCAAACAAAAAAACAATACAGACAGACAGAGTGCAGACAGACAACACAAGACAAAAACCAAGTATAGCGCCGACTAGTAAACCTACTGTATACTTAAATATACAGTACTGTGTGAGGAGAAATGTAAAAACTATACCCAGGAGAAAGTACAAACAGAACAGAGCAATGTAGTGCAAAAAAAAACAGCAGCAAGGAGGTGCAAAGACAGCATGTAAACATTATACTGTAGTACAAAAGGTGCAAAAACAGCATGTAAACATTATACTGAATATAAGGTGCGAGTATAAATAATAATAAATAGATAAATGGTGGTGGAGTGGATCGAGATGAGTGATGATTGTGTTTAGTCCAGGTTGTACAGTTCAGTAACAGTAACACACAGTGAGTGTGTGTGTGTGTGTGTGTGTGTGTGTGTGTGTGTGTGTGTGTGTGTGTGTGTAAGTGAGTGTGTGTGAGTTCTGTTCAGTTCTTTGTGTTGAGAAGCCTGATGGCTTGTGGAAAGAAACTGTTACACAGTCTTGTTGTGATGGCCCGAATGCTTCGGAACCGTTTTCCTGATGGTAGGAGGGTGAAGTATGTGTGTGAGGGGTGTGTGTGATCGTCCACAATGCTGTGTGCTTTGCGGATGCAGCGTGTGGTGTAAATGTCCATGATAGAGGGAGAGAGACTCGATGATCTTCTCAGCTGTCCTCACTATCCTCTGTAGGGTCTTGCGATCCGAGACGGTGCAATTCCCAAACCAGGCAGTGATGCAGCTGCTCAGGATGCTCTCAATGGTCCCTCTGTAGAACATGGACAGGATGGGGAGGAGATGGGCTTTCCTCAGCCTTCTCAGGAAGTAGAGACGCTGCTGGGCTTTCTTGGTGATGGAGCTGGTGTTAAGTGACCAGGTGAGGTTGTCCGCCAGATGAACACCAAGGAATTTGGTGCTCTTGACGATCTCCACAGAGGATCCATCGATAATCAGTGGAGATTGGTCGCTCTGTGCTCGCCTGAAGTCCACAACCATCTCTTTCGTTTTGTCCACGTTCAGAGACAGGTTGTTTGCTCCACACCAGGCAGTTAACCGTTGCACCTCTTCTCTATATGCTGACTCATCGTTCTTGCTGATTAGACCCACCACGGTCGTGTCATCAGCAAACTTGATGATATGATTCGAGCTGTGCGTTGGTGCACAGATGTGAGTCAGCAGAGTGAACAGCAGTGGACTGAGCACACAGCCCTAAGGGGCTCCAGTGCTCAGTGTGGTGGTGCTGGAGATGCTGTTCCCGATCCGGACTGCCTGAGGTCTCCCAGTCAGGAAATCCAGGATCCAGTTGCAGAGAGAGGTGTTCAGGCCCAGAAGGTTCAACTTCTCCATCAGGTGCTGAGGAATGATTGTGTTGAATGCTGAGCTGAAATCAATGAACAGCATTCGTACATACGAGTCCTTGTTATCCAGGTGGGTGAGGGCCAGGTGGAGGGTTTTGGAGATGGCATCGTCCGTGGAACGGTTTGGACGATACGCAAACTGCATGGGGTCCCGGGAGGGTGGAAGCTGTGTATTGATGTGATATGATATGTGATATGTGTCGATTTCACTAAAAAGACACGTCTTTAATCTGCACTTAAACTGGGAGAGTAAGTCTGAGTCCCGAACCCTGGCAGAACAGTCATTCCAAAGTTAAGGAGCTAAATATGAAAATGCTATGAAAATGAACTTTGCTATTCTAGGAACTACTACAAGTCCAGAGTTTTGAGATCTCAAAGAGCGTGATGGATTGTAGTGTGTTAGAGGACTGGATAGATACATTGGTGCCAAACCATTTAGGGCTTTGTTAGTAGCAATAGTTTGTAGTCGATTCAAAACAGGTGAATTTGAACCAACTTAATGGCTGTCCCTGAATGCCGATGTAATTCTGTGCATGATCCAGGTGAAGATCATGATCTACAGTGTCGAATGCAGCACTAAGATCTAGTAAAACTAACAAAGAGATCTAGCCTTGGTCTGAAGCTAAAAACAGCTCATTGGTGATTTTAACTAGTGCAGTTTCTGTGCTATGATGTGGCCTGAAACCTGACTAAAATGCTTCAAAGATATTGTTCCCTTGTAAGAAGGAACATAACTGGAGAGACACAATCTTTTCTAAAATCTTAGATATAAACAGAAGGTTTGAAATGGGTCTGTAATATTTTTTGGACCGCCACGATTGTTTCTAATACTTTACATTTTTTTTCAGTGAAGAAATTCATAAATTACTTACTACTAAACTGTAATGGAATACTCTTTTCAGATATCTGATTGGTAGTAAATTTAGCCACTGTGCTAAAAATTAACCTGGGATTGTTTTGGTTGTTTTCTGTGATTTTGCTCAGGTGCTCGGCCCTTGCAGTGTTTAGCGCCTGTCTGTAGCTGAGAATACAATTGCGTATAATTGCTTAAAATCTCTAATTTAGTTTCTTTAGATTACAGGCTGCTCTTTTGAGCGCATGTGTATGACTATTATACCACTGTGCAGGTGTTTTTTCTTTAACCTTTTTTAATCGGATGGGGGCAACAGTGTCTAATGTGCGGGTAAGGATAGTGTCTATATTGTTAGCCATTTCATCAAGATTATTAGCATTTAGGGGTAAGTAAGATGTTGAGATAGATCAGGCAGGTTACCTATAAATCTGTCCTTAGTGGTCAGAGCAATAGTCCTCCCAAGTCAATAACGTGGTGAGACACGGCTAATCTGCGCTACCGGTAGTGTGTACAGTATGAGGTAGTGTGTACCTTATACTGTACTGTGTACAGTAGTGTGTACAGTATGAGGTAATGGTCTGTGATGTCATCACTCTGCAGTAGAATATCTAAATCAATAATGTCTGTGCTATGGGATATTATTAAGTCTAGTGTTTGATTTAAACGATGAGTCGGCCTAGTGATGTTTAGTTTAACCCCAAAGAAGTTTAGTGAGTCCACAAGTGATTTACTGAGTCCTAGGGAACCATACACATCATCTACATGAATATTAAAATCTCCTACCAGCAGCATTTTATCAAAAGTGGTCCGAACGAAAATATGCAAACTCTTGAAGAAAATCAACGTAGGGCCCAGGTGGTCTGTACATGGTGGCCACCGCGAGAGTTAGTAGGGGTTTGTCTGAAAGTACAACATTAAGAACGAGCACTTCAAATGATTTAAACCTGAATCCTTATCTCCACCTAACATTAAGAACGGTGCTAAAAATAGTTGCTACACCACCCCCACAAATTGTCTGATGGGGCTCATGCTTATAAGCATATCCTGATGATGTAGACTCATTTAGACCCATATAATATTTTGTTTAATCCAGGTCTCGGTAAAACAGAGTGCATCGGGATTATTGTGATCTACTGTTTAGAAATTTAAACTTTAGAACCTAATAAAAGATAATAAAATATCCAGAAATAAGATTATTTCTGGATCTTGTAGTGTGTTTTTTCTTGAACTTACTATGCTGGAATTGGTTTCTATAAAATTAGCTATATTTGTACTTGCAGCTATTTGGTTTGTTGTACAACAGCTATCAAAATTGTGAATTGCATAATGTCTTACCAATTAGATGGTGTGCAGCATGCTAGAGCTGTTGTCTGATAAGACTGCTGCTCCAATTCTGTTGGGTGCAGGCCATCAGGTTGGATGTAGTCAGCATTGTTTGAAGAACGGGCCCCTGGATTCTATAAATATAATTAAGATTAAAAAGATAATTTTTTTATTTTACTAATTCAGTTCATGAAGAATTTACCCTTTTTTCAATTTTACAGGATTCTGCCATTTCAATCTTCCTGATGATCAGTTCCCCGTAGGCTTTTCATTTGACACAGAAACAGTAAATTTTCCCACTGAGAACCTGTGCTTTCTTGGTCTCATGTCCATGATTGATCCTCCTCGTGCTGCTGTACCTGATGCTGTAGCTAAGTGCAGGAGTGCTGGAATCAAGGTAAGTTATTTAGTTCAAGTTAAGCTTCTTGATCCTTAAAAATGTGATTAGATGATCATTGGCAGATATTTTAAATATTTACCCATATGTCCAGGTTATCATGGTTACAGGAGATCATCCAATTACAGCTAAAGCCATTGCTAAGGGTGTGGGTATCATATCTGAAGGCAGTGAAACTGTGGAAGACATCGCTGCTCGTCTGAACATTTCCATTGAAGAAGTCAACCGAAGGTAAAGCAGAACGTTTTATATATATCATTTTATAGAATAATATATATATATATATATATATATATATATATATATATATATATATATATATATATATATATATATATATATATATAGTACAGTACAGACCAAAAGTTTGGACACACCTTCTCATTCAAAGAGTTTTCTTTATTTTCATGACTATGAAAATTGTAGATTCACACTGAAGGCATCAAAACTATGAATTAACACGTGGAATTATATATGGAATTATATACATAACAAAAAAGTGTGAAACAACTGAAAAATGTCATATTCTAGGTTCTTCAAAGTAGCCACCTTTTGCTTTGATTACTGCTTTGCACACTCTTGGCATTCTCTTGATGAGCTTCAAGAGGTAGTCACCTGAAATGGTCTTCCAACAGTCTTGAAGGAGTTCCCCAAGAGATGCTTTGCACTTGTTATCCCTTTTGCCTTTACTCTGCGGTCCAGCTCACCCCTAAACCATCTCGATTGGGTTCAGGTCCGGTGACTGTGGAGGCCAGGTCATCTGGCGCAGCACCCCATCACTCTCCTTCTTGGTCAAATAGCCCTTGATGCCTTCAGTGTGACTCTACAATTTTCATAGTCATGAAAATAAAGAAAACTCTTTGAATGAGAAGGTGTGTCCAAACTTTTGGTCTGTACTGTATATATATATATATATATATATATATATATATATATATATATATATATACACACAGTATATATGTTATATTATTATTAGTAGTATTACTTTAACAGCTAAATAACCTTATATTTAGAGAGGCAAAGGCCTGTGTTGTTCATGGTGGCGAGTTGAAGGACATGACACCAGAGCAGTTGGATGACATCCTTAAAAACCACACTGAGATTGTGTTTGCCAGAACATCTCCCCAGCAAAAACTGATTATTGTAGAAGGCTTTCAGCGGCAGGTACCATAACAAATTTTCTGGCAATAGTTTTATAGTTTTATAATTTATAGGCTGTTATAAAATGTTTGTTTACTTGCATAGTTTTATAGGTATTTTCTCTTACTTTTCAAAGGGTGCGATTGTAGCTGTGACTGGTGATGGTGTTAATGATTCTCCTGCTCTGAAGAAGGCTGATATTGGTGTAGCGATGGGTATTGCTGGATCTGATGTCTCCAAACAGGCTGCTGATATGATTCTCCTGGATGACAACTTTGCTTCTATTGTTACTGGCGTAGAAGAAGGTACATGGTGGCACTTAAATTTAATTTCATTATTGTCTGAATATTTCAGTTCTTCTAATTCCAGTATAATTCACTTTCCAGGCCGACTGATCTTTGACAACTTGAAGAAATCTATTGCATACACGTTGACAAGTAAAATCCCTGAGATGTCACCCTTCCTCTTCTTCGTCATTGCTGGCATTCCTCTGGCTCTGGGCACAGTCACTATTTTGTGTATTGATCTTGGAACCGATATGGTAATTCATCATTTGTAAACCATAATGTTGTCATTTTAAATGACATCATATGTAACTGTGGGGTAAACTTTTACAGGTGCCTGCTATTTCTTTGGCTTATGAGGCTGCTGAGAGTGATATCATGAAGAGACAACCCAGAAATGCCAAAACAGACAAATTGGTGAATGAAAGGCTCATCAGTATGGCTTATGGCCAGATTGGTAAGAATGTGCTTATTACACAAAACACAGTCTTTAGAAACATTTATTTGTATTGTATTTCTTTTGAAAAAAAAAAGTAGTAACTCGGTTATCATTTCTCTTGTTTACTAGGTATGATGCAGGCAGCAGCAGGGTTCTTTACCTACTTTGTTGTCTTTGCTGAGAATGGATTCATGCCTCTGTCTCTGATAGGACTGCGTATAGACTGGGACAATAAAGATTATAATGACCTGGTGGATTGCTATGGCCAGCAATGGGTATATATTATAAAGATATAAATGAATAACAACAAAATCAATAAACATATTAGGTGTTTCTAACTCACTTTATGTCTATTTTTCCAGACATACGAGAGCAGAAAAATTCTGGAGTACACATGCCACACTGCATTCTTTGTCAGTATAGTTGTCGTGCAGGTGGCAGACTTGGTCATTTGTAAGACCAGGGTTAATTCCATTGTGCAGCAGGGCATGAAGTATGTAAATAAATGACTCACTTTTAGATAACAAAATCCTATGACATGCAGTCAGGAATAATGTGTATGTTTCTTCCCCAAGGAAAAACAAAGTCCTCATCTTTGGTATTTTTGAAGAGACAGCACTGGCGGCCTTCTTATCCTACTGTCCAGGAATGGATGTTGCTCTTAGAATGTATCCACTGAAGTAAGTCCTCTCTAACATTCTTGCCTCCAAATGAAAAAGAACTCCTTAAAATCTGAAAAAAGGATCTGTGTAAAACTGCAGTTTGATTCTCTGTGTTTACCTTCACAGACCATGGTGGCTGTTATGTGCTATACCATATTCACTCCTCATTTTCTTCTATGATGAAGCAAGAAGATACCTTCTAAGGCGAAATCCAGGCGGTATGTTGCATTGTATAATGGACAAATCTTACCGTATTTTTCGGACTATAAGCCGCTATTTTTTCACACGTTTCGAACCCCGCGGCTTAAACAATGAAGCAGCTTATTTATGAAATTTTCCTGGGTTTTTCCCGGTTTCACAAACTTCAAGCCAAAAAACTGAGCACATAACATTAGACCAATGAAATTTCCGAATGGAAATGAAAAAACGCACCTCACCTGTGTTCTGAGCTGCACGGCATCAGGAGAAAACTTTCATCGGGTGATTTTTAAACACACGACGATGCCAAAAGATAAACTCCCGAGATAAATAGTTGTGAAAGGAAGGAGGAAGACAGTGAACAATGACTTTCTTGGTCGGCTACTGTTTAGATACAAGCCGTTGTAACGTGTTGAGTCTGAGTGAAGGGAGCGCTCGCTAACTCCAGTTGCAAATACAATCATATAAGCACAGACAGGTTTCCAAAACTCATCCTTTTTTATTTTCTTGGCAACAGCGTTACGGGTTAGTCAAAGAAAGTTAGAAATGAGCATCAGAAAATAATGAGCACATAATCCTCAGTCTCCACACACACACACACACACGCAGTAATACCGGAAGAATGCAGTGACGTGCTATTCCCAAAATGCCGCTCTGCTCTTAAAGGAGCCACAACATATTTCACCCGTTACACCGTGTAACAGACACTGTCTTTCGTTAAAGCCTGTGTAAAGTTAATTAGTTTCAGTGTAGACCTGCGGCTTATTCACAGGTGCGGCTTATTTATGTTAAAAATAAAAATATTTGTAAAATTCAGTTTATATAAGGCTTATATAAGGGTGCGCTTTATAGTCCAGAAATTACGGTAATTCTTGATTTAACATGATCAACTGGCAGGTGTTGTAGATGTGTATCCAAATCACAACACTGTGCTGGGTTCATATATAAGAGCAACGTTTCATGTTGTAATATGAATAATCCATCATTCTGGATGGAATGTTATATATGTTATGCATATTCAAATGTATTTCTTTTTGTTTCTTTTCTTAGGCTGGGTGGAAAAGGAGACCTATTATTAAAGCACCCCGTCATACCAACCATCACCTGCTGCCCACACAATGTTCCAACCATTTCATTTCATCCATACAGCTCAATGGGCATTACATTGTGTAAAATAAACATATTTCATCAGTGAGAAGTGTTGATTTCTATTTAAAAAGTAGTATTGCCGACAGATTTAGATTAGATTTAGAAGTTAGAATACTGGATTTATATACAAACATAAAATAAATGTTGCACAGTACAAAAATAACATTACTAGCGTTGCAGTCTAAATATTTTGAATGGTGTTGTTAGGGCAACAGAAAACAAAACATAACTTTTTAAAAATATATTTAAGCTTAAAATATTAAACTAAACACTGTCATGTTTAATGTACTGGTAAATACATTATAGGGGTGGCACGGTACATGGAAAAACACCCGAACCGTTTGGTTCGCTTGTCTCGGTTCGGTTTGTGTGTGCGTCGCACGGTTCGACGCATGCGCAATGTAGCCCCGTGCTCAGTTTCGCCTCAGACAGTTTCACGTGAACATACATATAGGCAGTAAAATTTAAGTAAGGAGTGCTGCAGAAATGGCAAGTGGAGCAGATAATGAAGGCTGCACAGAGTTGGCGGATGCGCCCGCGTCGTTCAAATCCGGTGTGTGGGAACATTTTGGATTTCATGTTACTTTCGATGACAAGGGAAATAAAACAGTAGATAGAACTGTGACTGTGTGCAAGCATTGTGCAAAATGCATTCAATATGCTAATGGAAACACTTCTAATATGACAGTTCATTTGAGAAGACATCACGCCAATGTGTCGATAAGCACAAACAGGAGAGAGCCGGTTAGGAAACAACTTCTACTGTCCGCAGCATTTAAGCAGCCTCTCAGTGATCAGTCGGACAGGGCAATAGCCATAACTAAAGCATTGGGGATGTTTATAGCAAAAGATATGCAACCGTGCAGCGTGATTGAGTGTGAAGGATTTCGTCAGCTGATGAATGTACTCGAGCCGCGGTTTAATATTCACTCTCGCCGACACTTTTTTTTTTTTTTTTACCAAATAAACAAAAGGCATGTCATCATCAATGTCTTCTCTCTTGCTGTATCAAAACCTCACCTAGCTTTTACTCAGAGTTGGTCCCAATAATGTGCTTAAAGTCAAGTCATATTCAGTTAGTGCATGATTACATTACAAACATGTTAATACTGTAGCCTATATTGTGGATAATTAAGCTAATAAGTTGTCTATCAAATGCTGAAGGAAATTTCTGGAGTGTTAAAGATTAAAAGAAAAAAATAACAAAAAGAACCGTACAGAACCGAAAACCGTGACCCTAAAACTGTGATACCAACCGAACTGTGGGTTTTGTGAACCGTGCCACCCCTAATACATTAAACAAGGTTTAAACAAGGTTAAACAAGGCAAGTGGAATTTTGGTAAAGAAATGTAAATTTCTTGGAATTGTAAATTTTTTGGAATTTTGTTAAAGACTAATGCAGACCTGCTGATCATTGTCTGTTTCACCCACATTTGGAAAAAAAAATGTTTGGCTTAAGTAATAAATATTAGTAATAAATATTATTTATGCAATTCATAAAAATATGTCCCAGCTATTCACTACAATGGCTTATTTTTGTTTTGATAGTCTTAGGCAGTCTTGACAGATAATGTAATATTTTATTAATATGAAAAAAGTTAATAAAAGTAAAAAGTGTTAATACTTAATAAATTAACAAAATGGAAAGCAAATGGACAAAAGATACAATCCAAATCAAATTAATATTTGGTGTGACTAACCTTTCCTGCAAAACAGCATCAAATGTTCGAGGTACACTTGCACATAGTTTCTGAAGAAACTCGGAAGAAGAACTTGGAGAACTA
Source organism: Silurus meridionalis (assembly GCF_014805685.1). Taxonomy (NCBI): domain Eukaryota; kingdom Metazoa; phylum Chordata; class Actinopteri; order Siluriformes; family Siluridae; genus Silurus; species Silurus meridionalis. Next base: position 16,152,599 of record NC_060907.1, read on the forward strand.
ACCACAGATTGTCTGTGGATGCTGACTGCCTCAAATCCTTCTGTCTCTACATATAATCCCAGACAGACTCAAAGATATTGAGATCAGGGTTACTGGGGCCAAACCATCATTCCAGAACTACACTAAAGTTCTTAATGACATTGACTGTATGTTTGAGGTTGTTGTCCTGGTGCAGAAAAAATTGGGACTAATTACACACCTTCTGATGGTATTGGATGATGGATAAGTATTTGCCTGTTATTCTTAACACTGAAGAAACGTCTCTAGGTTACGTATGTAAACCTAGTTCCCTGAGGGAACGAGACTTGACATTGCGTCGAAACACTTTGGAAAGCACCCGAGTGTTTATGCTCTGAGATAATGTGTGTAATCAGTCAAAAATTAGACGTTGGCCGTTACTGAAGGGAAGACGTCATGACGAGGAATTTTCCTTCAGGGAACTATGGTTACATACGTAACCTAGAGACTTTACTTTTCATTAACTCAAGCTGCCTTAAAACCTGTCCCTGACTAGTGTGTATAAGCACAGCTAGGTGGAAGGACAAAAGGGCCAGGAGTGGCACTGCAGTCCAGGCTATAGAACCGGACAAAGGTCAGCGGGTGGACCAGCCTGCAGCATCGCAAATGTCTTGGAGGGGTACTCCAGAGGACCAAGCCTTTAAGGCAGCCACACTAAGGGTGGAGTGAGCTCTGACCCCAAAAGTAGCGGGGAGACCAGAAGACCCCAGGGACCCATTATGTGGGCGTAGGTGTCTGGTGCGTGTACCGGACACAGCCTGTTCAATTTCTCCTGGTCTGCCTGAACGGAGGATAGAATGACTGTAACCTTACAGGTCGTGGGAGCACCAAGGGCAACTTGGGGTAAAGGCACTGGAACACCTGGAGTAAACTCCAGGAAACAGGTGGCCACAAAATAGGCCTGCAGGTCTCCTACTCTCCTGAGAGAGCAACTGGCCAACAAGAAAGAGGTCCTGATGAAAAGACGTCTCCAAGATGCCTCGGCTAGAGGCTCGAAAGGGGGCTCAGAGAGAGCACTGGACCAACTGGGCAGTGGACTAGATCTAGCTGGTGGTGCTCAAACCACAAGGTTGTGGCATACAACCCCCTCATGGAGGGAGCTCTGAAGTGGGGAATGGTTCAATTCAATTCAATTCAATTCATTTTTATTTGTATAAATTTATTTGTTTTTATATTAAGCTGTTTTGTATTGTCTCAAAGCAGCTTTACACAGAAAATGTGGTGATTAAAAGTGAATATGCTCTTTATAAGTAAGTTTGTCCCTGATGAGCAAACGGCAGCAAGGAAAAACTCCCCAAGATGGCATAAGGAAGAAAACTTGAGAGAAACTAGACTCAAGAGGGAATCTATCCTCATCTGGGTGTCCCCGATTGTCCATTTATTACAGATCAACGATGTTGAGGTGTGCAGTGATGGTGATCAGATGCAAACTGTAGTCCTGAGTCAGTGTAGCAGACTGTTGACATTAACTACAGTCTAAATCCTCAGAGTTCCTGTTTTTACTCCATAATTTCATGGATCCCCATGGCATCAATTAGAAACCATCCCCTGCTGCACAGAGTGGCCTCCAATCGAGCATGGTCTCTATCACCTCGTTGGAGAGACCGGAGGCTAGGAGACAGGGTCCCTTGTAGGCAGAGTGTGAGTAGCGATGCTTTGTTTCTGAACCTCCCGGTGTCAGGAGGAGCTGGGTTGATCCTGGGGCTGCACCCACTGAGCATCCCCACAAGAGCGGGAGAACCGCCACCGACTGTTCCTTGGCTTTCTGAAACCTGTCAACGACTGTATTCATGAAGTTGCAGAATAGGCCAGTCAGAGGGGCTTCTAGGAGAACAGCCCTTTAAAGTCATAGGTGCCTTTCAGCAGATACAAGGGTGGCAAAAGACCGGCCAACGGCATAGCGGTCTCTTTAGTGGCCCTCAGAGCCAAGTCTGCCTTACGCACACTGACTCCTGGTGAGTTTACCATGAACTTAGATCCACATGCAGCCCCAGTAGCTCACTCACCAAGGCGTATTCCTCTAGCCCAGTGGTGGGCAATTAATTATCCCAAAGGGGCTAGATTAAAGCTTTAGATTAGCTGCTTCTGGGAAGAATACGTTATGATAAGCCTATGAAAATGTGGAGTAGATCAATTGTAGGTCAAAATAAAAATAGTAAAATTGACAATCCTTATATCACTATTTCATTTTATTTTGATTGCAACATACTTTTAACCTTCACAAAAACAATACTGAACTTGGATACAATACTGCAGGGGTGTAGATTACGCGGGGGACACGGGGGACATGTCCCCCGCACTTTTTATAAAAAGTAAATTCGTCCCCCTCAGTTTTTTAGTGGAGAGTTGTGTTTGCGACATGTTGAGGTTTTAATGGAGCAATGTATATAAATGCAGAGTGATTTAAAATTCAAAGAGACAAGATAGTCTATACATGACGTTCACGTATCCTTGGCAATCAGTCACTCACTTGTCACGTCATCATCACGCGCCCTAGTACTGTAGCTCGAGTCACATCCATGGTCTCACGTGTGATCCAACATTCGGTTCCGATGAGCGCAAAACGGCAAAAAACTATTTACTCCTTTTTTACAAAAAAGTCAAGCAGTGTAAGTTGGCATATGGTATCCGAATTGTTTTACACACTGTTTAGTAGCTCTGCCTGTTGCTCTTGTTGAATAATTAGCAAGTTTTAAAGGATTATAAGGAAAAATAGCTGCTTGGACAAACGTTCACTTTTTTCTGTGTATTTTCCTTAATCTCTTTTATAACGTCTTTTGTTTTAACAAGTCTGTTATTAAAACCGTTTAAATAAGAATAAAGATAATGTTGAAGTGAGATTTTACAGCATGTTTAACTCTGTGTGTCACAGTATGTACACGGAGAGAAGAGGACACGAATAGTAACATTAAACATGTGATTTTAATAATAAGGAGCAGGTAAATCACACATACATACAACGTAGTAAAGACGATAACGGACACTGAGTGAAGACAGTTGTGAGTATAAATAGAGTCCGGGTGAACAGACAGGTGAAGACGGGAAACAAACATGGTGGATGACGGGGTGCAAAGCATGATGGGTAATGTAGTCCGGTGACTGAGTGTAGATGACAGGGGAAATGTTACAGTATGCTGATAGGAACGATCTTTATTTTATGGGCTGCTCTTTCATTATTGCACTAATTTTACGCTTTGGCAGTTTTAAGTAGCTTTATATATTGAGATATATGTTCGCTTTAACACTGTGTAAAAAGCTACTACTTTTAAACAAACCAGCCAGGAAGCTTAAAATAAGTGACACTAAATGTGTATTTCATCTGATTGTATAATTGATATCGGGTCTTGACATGTTTGTCGGTTGAGTTCAATACATATTTTCTTTCAATAGTTTGTTTTAAATGACTTGTTTTATTCCTGAAACATGGACTGTAGAAGAGAACTAAATGAAGTATTATTTGAATGTGCAAGTATCCATTACTGTGTGCCATGTACTGTGCATACACAAAATACAATTTTAAATATGTAAACAATGTACTCTTAGCACCATTATAAGGACATCTTTGTATTTTATACTCAAAAAGGTACACATTACTACCTTAGAGTACCAATGTGTACCTTAATGTACAACTATACATTTTTGGGGTAAATAAGGTACAAAGATGTCCTTTTAAGGGTACTGTCCCAGTGGCAAGCTGTTGTATTTTTTTCTTTCTTTCTTTCTTTCTTTCTTTCTTTCTTTCTTTCTTTCTTTCTTTCTTTCTTTCTGTTTTATAATCATATAATCATAAAGCATATAAAGCAAAAAAAATTATGTTCAAAAATAAAACCTGTCAATTACGCAAGGGTTTACTGAAAAAAAAAAAAAAAAAAAGAGGTATCACGACATTTCGTCCGCACCACTTTTGAAATGATGGCTACGTCCCTGCAATACTGGATATGCAAAGGACAACAGACAGGTGATTATGAGTGTAAGAGGGTCTGTATCTGGACTGTTTGATCCAAAGAGAACTAAAATCTAAGCATGTTTTCTCATGAGAAGAATGTTCTCACTGCTGAAATAAAAATCCAGCAGTGATTCTGGCTTAAAGTGCTCTGTCTTTAGTGTATCAGACTAGAGATTCCTGTGCCTGCTTTCCATCAGACAGGTTTTTGTGCTTCTCTGTGTGTTTAGTCCCATAATGGTTATTTAAATAAAAATCCTTAAACTTGAAATTCTTTATCATTTTTTTCTTTTTTTTAATTATGAGCTGACATTTTGTAGGGCTAAAAACTAACTCAGCATTTCTTGTAGACACCTGTTGTCTCTCTCTCTCTCTCTCTCTCTCTCTCTCTCTCTCTCTCTCTCTCTCTCTCACACACACACACACACACACACACACACACACACACACATTTGATTTGTATCATGGGTCAGGCAGGGACAGCTAGTGTTGGATGTGGCCCATAGGCCATGAATTCCCATGTCTGCTCAAGCCCTTCACAACCATTTTAAAAACTGGAGCTAGTGAGCATTGGGTAGTAAAACTATTATGCTTATTATTATTGTCAGAGTCAAGTGAACTTCATGAAGGTGGCTGAGAAACCGTTGCACAGTTAAACAAAGGATGTATCTAAACACAAAAGACCTTGATTAGGTCACCATAAAGTGACCTCATTACCCATTACCCACTTTTCAAGATACAGTATAACATTTAATCTAGATATATTAGTGTTTTGGATGCAGGATCAGGCATTTGTTCATTTAAGCTCTTAAGTCTGATACAAGTGCTATCATTTCTGACACCTCCACTTTGGACTGGTTTTACATCAAGAGGAGTTTCAGTAAAAAACTATTAAAATTAAGGGCCTGGACAGAGTCATGATAGATTTTGAGAGCTGACAAAAGTGTTACAGAAAGAGGGGGTCACAGAAGAGACAAGGAGATGGTATAATCACAACAGGTTTAATCAGTTAGCTTTCCAAAGTTGCACCAGCCCCTCTGATGCAAAAGATTTAAAGAACATTAAATAAATGTCCATATGTGAACCAGGTTTCTGGCAGTATTGCTGCAAGAAAGAAGACCCTCTGTACATGCATTAATGATTCACAAATTTAGAAACAAATTTGTGTAATTTTGTTCAGATGTAAGTGAACAAACCAGCTTTCTGATCACTGCAGAAAAATCTCATACAAGCATTACAGGAAATTCACATACATTTCATTTGTTAGTGTACATTCACTTTAGCGTTCTCCAGGGAATTATAGGATAAAAGAACTGTGATCTCACAAATTCTTCAAACGATTTAAGGAAAATAATGAATGTTGTTGCAGTACTTGGCCACAAGGTGGTGCAGTAAAGAAGCTTTATTGAGGGTGTGGCTCTGATGATAATTATCAACTTTCGTAACGATAGATAGATGATCCTGATTTTTTTTATTACTATTGTGTTAAAGGAAAATAGTTTTAAATGTAATATTTCATATGATAACTTTTGCTCACATAGGTTTCAAAATGAAGGAGAAGTCAGGAATCTATTCAGGACAAATGAAGAAGAATGCATTATCCAATAATTACTTTTTTCTGGCAAGAAATCCAGTCATTACCACTGAAAGCTGTGCCTCTGGGCAGGACTCAAGATTTTTTTTTAATAACGTTTTATAAGTCTGTTGTCCAGTGAGTATTGAAACAATGAATGCCTGAACACCAAGCTGGCACAGGCTGACACACAGACTTTAATTTTCTTTAAAGCAGATTTTCACAGAAACTCTACTGTTTACCAGGAATAGTTGGAGTGTAATAATTAAGATATTATTCAAGCCATGAAGAGAAGAGCATTTAGTTAAACAAATTTCTTTATTATTAAATTCAAAATTCTACATGAGTTGGTAGGAAATAAGTAAGTAAAAATCACAGTAGAAAATCTATTTAATGAAATACGATTAGAAACAAACAAACATTATTATCATAACTATAATCATAATTATATTTCATTTAGTAGCACAGGATTTCTCACAAATTAATCTCTAACATTACAGATAAACACCATACATTAAGTAAAAATCTCTTCATATTTATTATTTTGCCTTTGGATTTTTTTACCAATCTACTTTATTCCTCATGCTGTTAAAACACAATTTTATGTCTATTTTAAACATTTACATTTACATTTTCAAAGCATTGAACCATAGCTGTTATTACTCTGTCCAAATACTGTATTTTAAAACATTATTTAAATCATAAAGATTAATCATAAATTCATATGTTACATTAAGGTGGTATAGTTTGTCATAGATCTGTGTAGATCTGTGTCTCTCCTGTGATCAAAACAAAAACAAGTGCCTCTTTATTAATCACTTTAGTGTGCCAAATCTTTCTTACAGAATTTTCATGTACACTTATAGGAAAAAGAAAGTACAACTTTTTTTGTTGTTGTTTATGAGGGTCTCAAAAAAGAAGCCATATCTAAACCAGAAGCGCAGGCGTTTTCTTTGGGCCTTATTTAAAATAGACTGTGGCAAAGTGGAAAACTGTTCTGTGGTCAGATGAATCAATGTTTGAAGTTATTTTTGGAAAACTGGGACGCCATGTCATCCGTACTAAAGAGGATAAGGACAACCCAAGTTGTTATCAGCGCTCAGTTCAGAAGCCTGCATCTCTGATGGTATGGGGTTGCATGAGTGCGTGTGGCATGGGCAGCTTACACATCTGGAAAGGCACCATCAATGCTGAAAGGTATATCCAAGTTCTAGAACAACATATGCTTCCATCCAGACGTCGTCTCTTTCAGGGAAGACCTTGCATTTTCCAACATGACAATGCCAGACCACATACTGCTTCAATTACAACATCATGGCTGTGTAGAAGAAGGATCCAGGTACTGAAATGGCCATCCTGCAGTTCAGATCTTTCACCCATAGAAAACATTTGGCGCATCATAAAGAGGAAGATGCAACAAAAAAGACCTGAGACAGTTGAGCAACTAGAAGCCTGTTTTAGACAAGAATGGGACAACATTCCTATTCCTAAACTTGAGCAACTTGTCTCCTCAGTCCCCAGACGTTTGCAGACTGGTATAAAAAGAAGAGGGGATGTCACAGAGCGGTAAACATGGCCTTGTCTTAACTTTTTTGAGATGTGTTGATGCCATGAAATTTAAAATCAACTTGTTTTTTGTTTTTTACAATTTGTACTGTGTCACAACTTTTTTGGTTTGTACATTTGTCACTAACATACAAACACATAAATAACCTCAGGCAAATAAAAGGCAAACACATTTGTGACTTTGTTCTTTCTTGGGATGGCAATCCTGAAAAAGAGTTTGACCAGCCTGCTGGGAATACTGAACTCAACTCCATTCACCACCACTGACAAAAACTGGAAAAGTGTTACTGACTTTACTTGTTATTTTAAATCATTTGTACAATCTATTGTAATGAAAAATGTCTACTTGATGCTCAATTCTCCAGTAAATTGTTATCCAACATTATCTATGTTATCCAAAGACATATTGATGTGTATAATTAGACCGTGTCCATTTATCAGAACAGCAGTTTTGCTGGCAATGTACTGTGAGAAGTTCTTTTACATTCTTACCAATTTGCTATTTATTCTATTAGTATTAATTAGTTGAAATCAGTCTTATTTAAAGGATCTGAAGAGTTATGGCTAGTAGACATGCTTTTCACTCCATGTCGATTTGTAAAATTCATCAACAAGCAGATAAGGCAGCAGTAACTGTAATGTTGCTTGGTGGATTTATGGCATTATTAATAGTAAAATCCTCATCCACATGTGTTGTTATCCAATTATCCATCCAAAAGCAATTTGTTATAAATTACTCAGTGATATTGTATGTATTCTCTGAAAGGATTTCAGCTTTGATTCTGTCACAAGGAAAATTATTATACTGATAATCTTAAATTAAATGTATCTGTAAATAGTAATTAAATGTTTTATATTTAACCATTAAATTGTGTTCTTGTTTGTACCTCACATTAACATAATTTCTGGTCAGTACATATTATCTAATCTAGCAAACACAAACGATGTTGCTGAAATAGAACAGTTACTATCTGTGGAGTGCACTGAAATGATTGCAAACAAGACCAATGGTGAGTTTTGTATGTACTTTGAGGTGACTTGTCTGGCACTTTTACCAGCTCACCTGAGAAGGAGGAGTTGAGTACAGGTGGAAACCTGAATTATATCTTGGTCAACCTTCATCCATACAGGTAGGTCATTTAGGCTTCTCAATGTCAAGAGCCAAAGTACTTAGAAATCTGTACACAAACATATCGTCCACTTTTTAAATGTGCATGGCATAAACACTGAACTGTTCACAAATCTACACGGTCCATATAAAGATGACACCATTTTGTATACTGTTGCACTTACTATAGTGACATGAACAGTTTACAGTAAACCTTCTGCAATAATGCATAAGTTTTAGGCTTTATTGTAACTTCCTTAATGGTCTAAGTCACAAGGTGAGTTCCATGTTTCTATCAAAAGATCACATAACCTCATCCTACGAAATAGACAACTAAGATAAACTGAGTGTTAAAAATTTGTTCAGATAAATGAACTAAATAATAATAGTACCTCAGGCTGATGCTGATATTATGAAATATTTATTCTTTCTCAACAAACTAACTCGTGATTATTTATTCAGTTATTCAACTGTCAAGACTATATGAATTATTTTCACATTATTGGTACATTCATTAAATATTAATAAATAAATCTTACTCAATGATTATTAATGATTACATTATGAATAATTATTTTTAATTAATGCAAATTTGTATTCATTAAATGTTTAATATAATTTTTTTATTTTATTATATAACAAGAGTAGCAATTAATTGTCATTGAGGACTTCCTACGACCTACCTGTATAAGCACCTTGTGTATCTAAAATACTTTTAAATGTGTCCATAAAAAACTTACCCACTTCCTTCTTGTTTAGGAAGGTCTTTGATTGGTTGTCATTGAGATGTTCAAATGACCTGCCTGTATGTTCCAACCCTACCAAAAACTCCACCTCTTTATCCAGGTGAGATGTTGGAGTATAAAAGCTTGCATACCTGATTTTGAGACACAGGGACACTCATGTCTCTCTGAAGAAAAAAGGGAAGAAGTAGAAGGGGGGATAGTGACAGTTTTTGGAGAAGAATGGGGTTAGGAGTAAGTGGATTGTTGTAATTGTACAGTTCTTCTACTATGTTTTAGATCTATTTAGCTTTTATTTTAAATTGTATTTTGACTTTATTTTGACAAAGTATTATATTTTTCTGTTAACAATTTCTGTATCATTTACACAGGTAGGAAATGATAGGTACCGGCTGGCTTCAACCTCGGAGAATGAGGGAAAAAAGAAGAAAGGAGGAAAGAAAGATCAAAAAGACCTGGAAGAACTAAAGAAAGAAGTGGATCTGGTGAGTAATTTCTACAAAATAACGAATGTTTGTAATGTCCAGCATAAGTGAAACTATTCTTCACACTAGAGTATTGCCACATGTCTGAAAATGACATTTCTAATGTTTTTAATACTTGCAGGATGATCATAAGTTAACCTTGGAGGAACTTCAACGAAAATATGGCACTGATCTCAGTCAAGTGAGTGGTACAATTATATATAATAATAGTTTTTACACAGAACAGTAAAGCAACTTTAACATTTTGAAATCACAAGCAGTAAAATAAATGCATCACAGCATGTATTACATTAACACTTAAAAGAATACTTTTCTCTTCACTAAATCAAGGGTTTGTCCAATTACCGTGCAAAGGAGATCCTTGAGCGTGATGGACCAAATGCTCTAACCCCTCCTCCTACAACTCCCGAATGGGTCAAGTTCTGCAAACAGCTCTTTGGTGGATTCTGTACACTTCTGTGGATTGGAGCTTTTCTTTGCTTTTTGGCTTACACGATACAAATTTCCACAGAGAGTGAGCCTGTAAATGATAATGTGAGAAGCGCATTTTTATGTGAATTATAAAATCTGTACTCACTTTTTAGTTTTTGTAAAATTTGTAAGATATAAATAACAGAATGTATATTTTCTTTTAGCTGTACCTGGGTATTGTTCTTGCAGCAGTGGTGATGGTCACAGGATGTTTCTCTTACTATCAAGAGGCCAAGAGCTCAAAGATTATGGAATCTTTCAAGAAACTTGTTCCACAGGTATATAAACATATAACTGCATTTTATTATGAATGCAAATTTTTTTGTTGCACATGCAAGAAAGTTATTGAAACTGGAAACATTGTATTACAGCAAGCTCTGGTTATTCGTGACGGTGAGAAGAAGAGCATTAATGCAGAGGATGTGGTTGTTGGTGACCTTGTGGAAATTAAAGGTGGTGATCGAATTCCTGCTGATCTCCGAATTATTTCTGCACATGGATGCAAGGTAAAAAAAAGGAAGTAATCATCAATTGTCCTACAAGAAAGATATTTTTTAATTGACTAATAGTTTATGTTTAACTTTTTCAGGTGGACAACTCCTCCCTTACTGGTGAATCTGAGCCTCAAAACCGTACCCCTCAGTTTTCTAATGAAAATCCTTTAGAAACAAAGAATATCGCTTTTCTCTCTACAAACTGTGTTGAAGGTACAAGAAAGCATAAAACTCTTTCTTATTTAGTAAAAAATAAGGTCTATATATTTTAAATGTGTGGTGCATTATGCAAATCTTCCACAGGCTCTGCCACAGGCATTGTGATCAACACTGGTGATCGCACCGTTATGGGTCGAATTGCTATTTTGGCTTCAAGCCTTGAAGTTGGACAGACACCAATCTCCATTGAGATTGAACATTTCATCCACATCATCACTGGTGTAGCATTCTTCTTGGGTGGCACATTTTCCATCTTGTCTATGATTCTTGGATATGGCTGGTTGGAAGCTGTCATTTTTCTCATAGGGCTCATTGTTGCTAACGTGCCTGAGGGTTTACTTGCCACTGTCACTGTAAGTATATTACTGTAATATTATTTTAAATATGTGCTAATGTTAAGGGTGTTTCTAATGCTTGTCTAATTAGATTTCAGTAAACTAACATACATTTTAGTATGATTATTTTAAAAGATGATTTTAAATTATTCTAAAATTATAGTTGGCCAAAGGATATATGGCTATTTCTAAATTACAGATTAGATATATAATGAGCTATACAATAATACATCATGGGTATGTTAAAGTGTTTTCTTGAAAATTATATATGTTGTTTCACCTGTATGAAATGCATACAAAGCAATTAACCTGCATTTATAACATTAACTGTCTGCATTTTTTCTTGCATAGACAACAATTCTCAGTTTTTCTCTGATTATTGTAGGTGTGTTTAACTTTAACTGCCAAACGTATGGCTAAGAAGAACTGCCTGGTCAAAAATCTTGAAGCAGTAGAAACCCTTGGCTCCACCTCTACTATCTGCTCAGACAAGACAGGAACTCTTACCCAGAACCGCATGACTGTGGCACATATGTGGTTTGACAACGAGATTCATGAAGCAGATACCACAGAGAACCAAACTGGAACCTCCTTTGACAGAAGCTCTCCGACTTGGTCTGCTCTTGCTCGGGTAGCCGGCCTGTGCAACCGTGCAACCTTCCTTGCAGATCAAGCCAATGTGCCTATTCTTAGGGTATGTAAAAATCACTTAGTACAGTGTGAAGGTTATATATATGTTATTTTATACACATACACACAAAATGAACAGTAATATTATTTTATAGTTATTTTTCTTCTTCTAGGTGTGAAATGTGTTTGTAAAGCTTACAGTATATTACGTTTCACATAAAACTTGCACCTTTTTGCAGAGAGACACCACTGGAGATGCATCCGAGTCTGCTTTATTAAAGTGTATTGAACTCTGCTGTGGCTCAGTAAAGGACATGAGAGATAGTTATGCAAAAGTGGCTGAGATTCCCTTCAATTCCACAAACAAATATCAGGTATTTTTTTAACTAAATTTGTTTTAATATTCACAATTCAAAGATACTGGAACCATAACTGATCTGGTGTACAATAGCTATCCATCCACAAGAACCCAAATTCTTCAGAGACCAAACATCTGCTAGTAATGAAGGGTGCTCCTGAGAGGATCCTGGACCGATGTTCAACCATTATGATTCAAGGAAAAGAACAGCCACTGGATGCTGAGATGAAGGATGCTTTCCAAAACGTCTATTTGAAACTGGGTGGTCTTGGAGAAAGAGTGTTAGGTAAAGCATGTGAATGTAGTTTGGACAATGATTCCAGATGCATGTTTCTTTATGTTGACCATACATACCTTTTGTTTGCAGGATTCTGCCATTACAGACTCCTTGATGATCAGTTTCCTGAAGGTTTTGCATTTGACCCAGAGACAATAAATTTCCCCACTGAGAATCTGTGCTTTATTGGCCTTATGTCCATGATTGATCCTCCTCGTGCTGCTGTACCTGATGCTGTAGCTAAGTGCAGGAGTGCTGGAATCAAGGTACTGTTTTAGTTCACTCTATTTCAGATTTGTCACATGTTGGAGTCCTGAGTCTAAAATATCAGAACCATGCAAATTGTAAACTATGAAATGTTTGTATTTTTAGGTTGTCATGGTTACTGGTGATCATCCTATTACTGCTAAAGCTATTGCTAGGGGTGTAGGTATCATCTCTGAAAGCAGTGAGACTGTAGAAGACATGGCTGCTCGTCTGAACATCCCCGTGGAAGAAGTGGACCCCAGGTAAAGACAGCTAAAATTTGTCACATATTTTTTCACTTTTATGAAATATTAACAAAAAGGTTTTGCAGAGATGCAAAGGCCTGTGTGGTCCATGGAGGAGACCTAAAGAATATGAGCACAGAGCAGCTGGATAACATCTTAAAAAACCACACTGAGATTGTGTTTGCCAGAACATCTCCCCAGCAAAAACTGATTATTGTAGAAGGCTTTCAGCGGCAGGTACCATAAAACCATTTTCTGGCAATAGTTTTATAGTTTTATAATTTATAGGCTGTTATAAAATGTTTGTTTACTTGCATAGTTTTATAGGTATTTTCTCTTACTTTTCAAAGGGTGCGATTGTAGCTGTGACTGGTGATGGTGTTAATGATTCTCCTGCTCTGAAGAAGGCTGATATTGGTGTAGCAATGGGTATTGCTGGATCTGATGTCTCCAAACAGGCTGCTGATATGATTCTCCTGGATGACAACTTTGCTTCTATTGTTACGGGAGTAGAAGAAGGTACATGGTGGCACTTAAATTTAATTTCCATATTCAACTGCACATTTAATTTTTTTTAATTGATGTATAATTCACTTTCCAGGCCGACTGATCTTTGACAACTTGAAGAAATCTATTGCATACACGTTGACAAGTAAAATCCCTGAGATGTCACCCTTCCTCTTCTTCGTCATTGCTGGCATTCCTCTGGCTCTGGGCACAGTCACTATTTTGTGTATTGATCTTGGAACTGATATGGTGAGAAAGACATTTTATATATATATATATATATATATATATATATATATATATATATATATATATATATATATATATATATATATATATATATACACTTTTCATAATTTTGTCTTTGTACAACACCATGTTGGATCTGAAATGATGCAATGGTTCTTTAATATAAGGGGTTAAACAAAAATATTATATTAATAATTAAGAAATTACAGTTATTTTTCAGGCTCAAAAGTAATAGGATAATTGACTGATGTGGTTTCATGGCTTTGAGTGGTGGTCTTTTTCCTCCTTATTCCATGAACTTTGGGAACTATCAATATGCAATCCAAAGTGGTGTATTTACAAGTGAAGGTGCCCATCACTGGCCTGAAATAGCAAAACAAATCTGTCAAAGGGAGATGGCAGGAACTTTTTCAACAATTTCAACAATTTAGTACATTCTAAAAAAGTGAGAATGGTGAGGTGCACTGGCAAACTCACCAGCATCAAAAGGCCTGGAAGACTCCAGAAACCAACTAAAGTGGAATTCTTTCCTTGCTGAAGAAATATCCCATACCAATATCTAGCCAGGTCAAGAACACTTTTGAGGATGTAAACTCAGGCTCTAGTCATTTCTGGACCAGGCTTCAGCAACCCACTCCTGGCAGAGCAACGTTTGACCTCGGCTGCAGAGAACTCAGCTGCACAACTTGTTTTCAACATTCTTAGATCTCACACCACCACATTGTTACATTCCCTCAACCTGACTAAATAAGCAAATGCTTGCCTCATAGCACAAAGCAGCAAACACATGTCCTACCTCTTTCAGAAGCTGCAGCTGCAGTAACGGCTTAACAAATCATCTTAGAATCTCAGAAACTGAACATTTTGCCCATTTTGCAATGTCCATGAGTTCCAGACTTCAGGAGGCATTGTCTACAAAATTTGCATTGAAGTTGATGTAACCAAAATATTTATAATTATAATAGATAATAACAGATTATTCCATTACTGTTGAGCCTGTGAACATGGAGGGACTTGTTTAAAAAATGGGTAATGCAATGTTTTTATTTCTTTCTCTCTAATCACAAACACAAACACACATAGTAGAGTCTGTGTGTGTAAGCAAATACTTTATGTGGCTTTATATTTTTCATACAGGTGCCAGCTATTTCTTTGGCTTATGAAGGTCCTGAGAGTGATATTATGAAGCGGCAGCCCAGAGATGCCAAGACAGACAAACTAGTTAATGAAAGGCTCATCAGTATGGCTTATGGACAAATTGGTAAAACCGCTGTTTTCTATCACATTTTTCATAAGTTTAAGCATAGTCTAATATTTACAGATTTGTGTAATGATGGAAATATGCACTTATAAGATTGGCAATTATATTATGTTAAGATATTTTCTTTTGACTTGCTCTATTTGTACCAATGGCATGCATTTACTAACATAGCAAGATTTAAACCACAATTATTTTGTTTGTGGGGGGCATAGTGGTGCACTGATTCGTGTTTTACAGCTCCAGGGTCCTAATTTGATTTTAATTTTGGGGTCCTGTTTGTGTGGAGTGTTACATGTTGCTATGTGAAATGGCTATCCTAAAATTGCCCTTAAAGTGTGAATTTGTGTATGTTTGGGGCCCTGTGATATAATGGGTTACCCCATCCCCATTTCATGCCGGGTGATCCCAGGAAAGACTCTGAATTGCAATCCTGGGCAGAATATAGCTCTTAGTGAAAATGAAGGAATCAATGTAAAGTTAATTTTGAGTTTGATTGTTTTTCTATTACAGGGATGATGCAAGCAGTTGGTGGATTCTTTACTTACTTTGTAATCCTTGCTGAAAATGGATTCCTGCCCTTGTTCCTGCTTGGACTGCGTGTAAATTGGGATGATCCATATAACAATGACCTGGAGGACAGCTATGGTCAGCAGTGGGTATGTATATTTATCAGTGCAGACAAATTTAAATACCAGAAAGGTTTTATTTGGTGAACTTCTCTAATTGTTTGGGTCTCTTTTTGTTTGTTTTGTTTTCCAGACTTATGAACGCAGAAAGATTGTAGAGTACACATGCCACACTGCTTTTTTTGTCAGTATTGTGATTGTTCAATGGACAGACTTAATCATCTGTAAAACCAGGACAAACTCACTGATACACCAGGGAATGAGGTATGTATAACATTGAAATTACATCAAGCTATCAAATAGAATAAAGCATTTCATTGTTATTTTATAAGTCCAACTGTGAGGGATTTCTTACATCTCACAATAAACTTTCTTTAGAAACAAAGTCCTGAACTTTGGCCTTATAGAGGAAACAGCTTTGGCTGCGTTTCTGTCATACTGTCCAGGCATGGATGTTGCTGTCAGGATGTATCCACTTAAGTAAGTTCATTTTTTTCAATTATAGTTTTTTTCTCTAAATAAATTGTTAGAAGAAACTGTTGATTGTTTCCTTTATTTTGGTTGTGTTGTACAATATAGCGATGTAGTCACACATTTTTACTGCATTATGTCTTAAGTTTATTGTGCAGTCACAACAAGCTAAACTCAAACAGTATCCACATTACAACTCTAATAATCAGTGTCCATCTCTTTTAGGCCATGGTGGTGGTTATGCCCTATGCCTTATTCACTCCTCATCTTTATCTATGATGAGGTCAGAAAATACTACCTTCGGCGGAACCCAGGAGGTAAGAACACTTAAATCTACTTTTCAATAGGTTACTGTTGAATAAATAAAGCAATAAATATATATGGACAAAATCAAACTATAACATTTTCTGTTAAATTAATTTTGAGACAATCTGTGATTCCATAATAAGGGGGTATTCTCTCATTTCTGTTTCCTTATTTTTAGGTTGGCTAGAAAAAGAGACATACTATTAAACCTCAATGACCCCTCTACCATGGACACACCCAGAGTCAATAACTGTGCAATGCTAAAAAAATAAAGCATTTTCATTTATACAATAAATATCAAATGTCAACTCTGGAAAAAAAACGCGTATGATGTGTTTATTATATTTTATTCTTAGATAACAGATAAAATGATGCATATTCCTGAATATCTTACAGACAAAAATGCCTCACTGCTCTGCTGTTAGACTCACTGTCTATATTTATCCACATGAAGTAATACAAAAAAAGAAGAGAACTATTTCATGCAACCACAGCAGCAGGAACAAACACTGCATACTTGTTTTCAACAGATAAACATAATAGTACAGTACAGTGCAGAAAACGTGTCTCTTATTTGGATGTATCAAAACAAGTCATGTGCTTCAAAGACAGTGAATCACTTTGACTGTACCAAAAAAAAACAAGAGAGTAATACAGTGAAGATTTAACTGCTGACACAGCATTAAGATTTAGTATGTTAGCTTAGCAGTAAAGAATGTACTCCAAACCAATAAAGCCCTGATTAAGTATAGCTTTAACTTACAAACGTATCTACTGAGTTTACTGATAACTGTCATAAAATAGTTTTGCAAATCAGTGTAATAAGAAAGAACAGCCTGTAACTGATAGGTCATTATAGGGGCTATTAGATGAGGTTTTAAAGCTTCTGTTCTATGCACTTCTATCTATCTATCTATCTATCTATCTATCTATCTATCTATCTATCTATCTATCTATCTATCTGTCTGTCTGTCTGTCTGTCTGTCTGTCTGTCTGTCTATCTGTCTGTCTGTCTGTCTGTCTGTCTGTCTGTCGGATCTGAAGCAGGTCTTTGGGGTGTTTATTACAGCAGTGTTACATTCCCCCATAGGACACATTGTTCTGTTCGGGTGGGTGGTGGAACATGATTGTTTCTATGGCAACACATTTATAGGTTAGAGCCTGGAGTGTGTAAATATTTGCTATTTTTAGCTTTCACATTCTATATATAAATATATATATACTTGCTTGGACGGTCAGTTAATAAAATCTGAAAATGTAAACTCAACTCAGCTTAGGTTATTGCCACACACACACACACACACACACACACACATATACAAATGATGTTTCATCATATATCATATATATCATATATATATATATAGTGTGTGTGTGTGTGTGTGTGTGTGTGTATCTTTTAACCTCTGGAAACTAAGAATATTCCAGCCAATCAACATGTTCCCAGTCTGCAGGCATTTGTTCCACAGGCTGCAGACTCCTTAGAGAAGCTCCTCGCCATGTACAGTGCACTACAGCATGAGCCGAGCCCCTCACTGCCGCAGACTCCGCCCACTTCATGTTACCATGGCAGAGCCCACGTCACAGGAGAGGGCAATCGCGTTGTATAAAAGAGAAGTCGCGCGCCGCCGGCGGAGGTCGGTGCGTGTCCGGGTGGAGAGACACGTGTGTTCTGCGACGTGTTTTAGGAACACCTGCATCAAACCTACAGGAAATTTAATTTAGTGATTTCTAGTTTTTTCTTTATTTTTATTATTTGGTTTGAAAAGTCAATATTTCTCTCAATATTCAAATCCTAAAGACGTAAAATGGGACGCGGAGTAAGTGTTTTCAGCATTCTTTTATTTAATAATGATCTCTAAATAACAGACATGACTTTTGGGTTAAAGATGAGATATTGTTCTGATTTGTTGTTAGTAAAGGAATCAGCGATACTGTAGACTTCACACAGGACTTCCGCAGTTCCTCTAGTCGTCGGATTTAGGCTTCGACTAATGTCGAGCTTCTCATGTGTAAACCAGAAACCATTATTTAGATGTAAAGAGCAACAGGTTCTTGTGGAAGAAAGTGGAATTGAATGTAGTGCGAGCAGAAAGTAGTGTTCAGTGAAGATTAGTAGATGTGGAGATGAAGTTCTTCTGAGATGGCGGCGAGGTCTCTGTGGCCTATTTGACTGCGCGTTGGTGTAAAATGAGTCTTGTGACCAGTCCAGAGCTTCTCATTTAATCTCAATCCTGAAGTCGGGGAAGTGGAAGAAATCTTTACAGTGAGATTCGAAATTTTGGCTCAGGTTTCCTGGAGAATAACTTCATGTAGAGTCGGACCTCCTGTGACACGTTTGAAAGGCAGGAATGGAAATTTACCAGAAACGCTTGTGGGCTTCATTGAGCCTTCAGTAATCTCACAATTTCGGTTCTCAGCGCAAACCCGTGAGCAGCAGCTCTTCTCACCAGACTGATGCAACAGTGTGGATTTTACCCACAATCACGTGTTTCATCATCTAACCTGTAATTTTAAAGATGACGCTGGAAAAGTGCATTTTTCTCTACTTCAGTGTGTCTGCTGGTGTAGAAGACGTGGAGCCATCATGTCTCCTCCTCTTCACCGCCCCTCACCCACCCGTCATACTCGAGCTTCCCAGCAGCCCAAACCGAGAAGATCCTGCAGGAGAAGCGCACAAAACGCGTTCATTCTGGATGATTAAATGATTTATTTTTATTCAAATGTGATTATTACAAGTGGAAAACGTGTTTGATGATCACTTCGGGGTTTTCTGTTAGGTTTTTTTATTTTTGTTCAGTGTTATGAGTGATTACTGGGCTGCAGCTGATTTTCAGCGGTTTTAATGTTGACTACAGATGTGATTAGATGAACATAGTAAACCATGCTTTAATAAACCAGAGCAGGTCTGAGGTGGTGGTGGTGGTGGTTTGGTGCAGTGAACAACGCCCCCCTTCCTCCCGTCTCTCCGTTACAACCCCCACAGCTGATCCTCTCCTCTCTGAGTGATGAAGATGAGAAACAGAACCACTTCCTCGTTTCCTGTTTGCTTTTCGTCTCAGTGACTATGAAGGATCTCTTCCGGCTAAAGAGCAGGAGACGAGCGTAATACGGGTTACAATTACGGTTCTGTTTGAAGACAATTACCTTTGCCATAAGGCACGGACATGTCTCCCCGTAGCCATAAGGCACGGACACGTCTCCCCGTAGCCATAAGGCACGGACATGTCTCCCTGTATGTGTAAAGGCCATTTTCTCTTTCTCATTCTGTTTCTCTCCTCTGTCTGACTCTGTGTTGTCTGTCTTTAGCCATCTCTCTCTCTCTCTCTCTCTCTCTCTCTCTCTCTCTCTCTCTGTCTCTCTCTGTTGTCTGTTTGTCTTTAGCTATCTCTCTGTGCCTCTCTCTCTCTCTGTGCCTCTCTCTCTCTCTCTCTCTCTCGCTCTGTGCCTGTCTCTCGCTCTGTCTCTCTCGCTCTGTGTCTGTCTCTCGCTCTGTGTCTGTCTCTCGCTCTGTGTCTGTCTCTCGCTCTGTGTCTGTCTCTCGCTCTGTGTCTGTCTCTCGCTCTGTGCCCCAGCTTCATAAATGGCAGCAGTGTTAGTGTTTGGAACAGGTGTTAGGACACAGCTGAAGTTCACAGCTGTGTTCTCATATGCCCCCTCCCCTTTTTTTTCCTTGAGTGCTTTGCTCCTAATGCCATCATATCTCTCCAAAGAGTTTAACATTCTTTCCATTCGGCAGTCTCTACTTGTGAGACTCTTTTGTTACTGGCGTTTTCTTTTCTACCAGTGTGGGGCGTGCCCTCCCTCGCCATTTAGCCGTTTCCTTTTTTGGTGCTTGGCCTAAAGGAGCAGATGCATTGTGGCGTAAGTCATTTCTCCCTGCATATATGATTCTGCTCTGCTGCTGGTCAGGAAAATTGTGAACCTTGTTGAATGTGTTTCCATCACACAGTATTTATAGTTTTATTTTTTTTTGTTTTTTGAGACTGGCTTACCCCCTCCTACGCCGAATCCTAAAATGTAGCCGCTATATTTAAAACAGGAATTCACCTTTCAGAACAGCGAGGTGTTTCTGTAGTGCCGAGGGAGGGAGGGAGGGAGGGAGGACTTCTAGTGCATGTGCACAGCTCGTTTCACAAACATCAGTGAACGGTCTGTTTTGTAATGTTCTCCCACATGCTGTAAATATCTACTACACAGGCTTTTAGTTCAAAGAAACTCTAACTCTATAAGAAGGGAGAACGGGTTAGAAGGAATTTAAATGCATATGGTAGTCATACCATACACACGTATTTGTGTAATGTAATTTGTAAATAAATAAATAAGTTGTCTAGATTTAGTGTTGAACTGTTAAGTTGTGTACATGACTGACTTATAGTTTTATACACACAAATAATATGCAATAATCTTTTGCTTTTCTAGGTTCTGATACTGTTGATACTATTGATTGTATTCTTAGATAGACGGTATGAAATTGTAAATTACACTGTTATAATAGAAAAAGGTTGCCTAGCTTATATAGACCATCAATATACAATTACTCCAGTTCTATACTGTATAATATGTATTATTTAAAGCTTCAGGATGATTACAGGCAGTAAAATAACAGTGGAAATGAGCACAAGGATTTTCTAGATTCTAAAGAGTCTTAAGAGAAATTGAAAGTGACAATTATAAGAGTGATGAGCAAGTTATTTTAGTTACTTTATTGCAGTTGTTTTGCAGAATGTCCCCTACATATATTTTTGCTGCTTGGTATCTCCCCGTATTGGGTAGTTCATTTTAAACCAAAGGTGTAGAATTGGTGTTGGGTGAATGCTAACATTAAATCCATCTTAACAGATGACTCCTGTACAATACATTGGCAGTTATTAAGGAAATGATGGCTGCAAACGTTTCACATGTCACTTGGACTTATTTAAATATTTCTATTTATTATAAACCTTTCTTCTTTCAGCTACTCCCATTGGGAGATCATTCTTTTATTATAAATATTTGCCCTAATAAAATTCTGATCGCTTTGTCCAGAAATGGAGCCGGACTGATTAACCTACAGCTGTTTCATTACACCGTTTGTTTGGTTTTGTTTATTTATTTAAGGAGTGGGTGGACACTGTCTTATGTAAATCATTTGTTCATTCATGTTTAGATCTCTGATGAGTGATGTTTGGCTGAAATTATCGTGTCACTTTATTTTTCGCTGCATAATAACCTGTGGGTGTACATACTTTTTATTGTGAAGCAATAAAAATAGCCTTCAGTGTGCCTTTCTAGTGGAGTTTTAATTTTCTCTTTTGTATTGCAAGGTTTTTATGGGGGACCAAACAGTCATGCGTGCATTATTTTGTTCTCTACAGGAAGGTCGAGAACAGTATGAGCTGGCAGCCACCTCAGAACAGGGGGGCAAGAAATCCAAGTCCAAGGGCAAAAAGGACAAGGATAAGGATATGGATGAACTGAAAAAGGAAGTGGACTTGGTGAGCCAGCTCCTTCCACATATATATATGAAAACTTTGGCTCAACAGGTTGTGTTACAATCTAAACATATTTTTCCAATATTTAAACACTGTAGGATGACCATAAACTGACTCAAGAAGAGCTTAACAGGAAGTATGGCACCGATCTTACGAGGGTAAGACTTATATTTTTATAGAAATTACTATATACTAGTAGAATTTCACTTTAAGCTTCTGTATGAATCTATTCTTTAATCTATTGTTGGTACCTTTTTGAATAACTTTTTTTTTTTTTTTTTTTTCTTTTCCTAATTAGGGTTTGACTGTCGCCCGTGTAAAAGAAATTCTTGAACGTGATGGACCCAATGCTCTGACCCCGCCTCCAACTACCCCAGAATGGGTCAAATTCTGCAAACAGCTTTTTGGTGGTTTCTCCACTCTTCTGTGGATTGGAGCTCTTCTTTGTTTCCTGGCATATGGAATTCAGGCAGCTGCAGAAGATGAACCAGCAAACGATAATGTAATATTTCTTGTTTTCCAAAATGTTTGGATTTGGATGTAATGCAGAGGTGATTGATCCCTGTTTCTGTCAACCTCTGTCTCACTGCATTATAGTTGTACCTGGGTATTGTGTTATCTGCAGTGGTCATGATCACTGGTTGCTTCTCATACTATCAAGAGGCTAAGAGCTCAAAGATTATGGACTCCTTCAAGAATCTTGTTCCTCAGGTACTAAAGATGGTATTTTTATTCCCATTTTAAACTCATAAAACCCATCATGTTGATTATGTTAATTTTTATTCTTCAGCAAGCCTTGGTCATCCGTGATGGTGAAAAAATGAGCATCAATGCAGAAGAAGTGGTGGTTGGAGACCTTGTAGAGGTTAAGGGTGGAGACAGAATTCCTGCAGATCTGCGTATAATTTCTGCCCATGGATGCAAGGTGCACATAACTGTAGTCATGGGCAAATTTAGTTTTATATCTACCTGTTTATTGTTACTCATGTGAGGAATTCCTCCTTTTAGGTGGACAATTCCTCACTCACTGGTGAATCCGAGCCCCAGACTCGTACTCCAGACTTCTCTAATGAAAATCCTTTGGAAACGAGGAACATTGCTTTCTTTTCTACAAACTGTGTAGAAGGTGCACACGTATAAAATTCTTATAATGCCTCTTATTTACAGATAATAAGGTTATACGTTTTTATTAATGTATATTTTGTATTGTATTAATAAATATTTGTTCTCCCTTTAGGTACGGCTAGAGGTATTGTCATCAACACTGGTGATCGCACTGTGATGGGCCGTATTGCTACTCTTGCTTCTGGTTTGGAGGTTGGTCGAACCCCCATCTCTATAGAGATTGAGCACTTTATCCACATCATCACTGGTGTGGCGGTCTTCCTTGGTGTGTCCTTCTTTATTCTGTCACTGATTCTTGGATACAGCTGGCTTGAGGCAGTCATTTTCCTCATTGGAATCATTGTGGCCAATGTGCCAGAGGGTCTCTTGGCTACTGTAACTGTAAGTACAACTTTACACATCAGTATTAAAATATTGTAGTAGCTGTGATTTACTGTTAAGATCCCAAATGAAGGCAGAGAGTTTAATTTTAGTGGTGTTACAGACTTCTGATATCCACCTGAGAGTTCTAATCAGTCCCTTATTGTCCCTGTGTGCAGGTGTGTTTAACTCTAACTGCTAAACGTATGGCAAAGAAGAACTGTCTGGTAAAAAATCTTGAAGCAGTAGAAACACTTGGTTCTACCTCCACCATCTGCTCAGACAAGACAGGAACTCTTACTCAGAACCGTATGACTGTAGCCCACATGTGGTTTGACAACCAGATTCATGAAGCAGATACCACAGAGAACCAAAGTGGAACCTCTTTTGACAGAAGCTCTGCCACTTGGGCTGGCCTGGCTCGAATTGCTGGTCTGTGTAACCGTGCAGTCTTCCTCGCAGATCAAGACAGTGTTCCAATCCTTAAGGTATTCAGTTTGTTATAACTACCCGTGTCTTCTCTCCCCATCCCCCGCCACCCCACCCCCCATTATACCTTTTTTTTTTTTTTTTTTAATTAAACTAAAAATTATAAATGCATAACTCTTCCACAGAGAGATACAGCTGGAGATGCATCAGAGTCTGCTCTGTTGAAGTGTATTGAGCTTTGCTGTGGTTCAGTGAGGGACATGAGGGATAAATACACAAAGATTGCAGAGATCCCTTTCAACTCGACCAATAAATACCAGGTATTATGATCTACCTACTTATACATTATGCATTTTTGCTTTCTGTAAGTATGAATTTGCTAATGTCTTTTGCAATGGGCTTTTAGCTTTCCATCCACATGAATTCCTGTGAAGGTGAGAGCAAACACCTGCTAGTAATGAAGGGAGCTCCTGAGAGGATTCTGGATCGATGTTCAACAATTATGCTTCAAGGAAAAGAGCAACCACTGGATGATGAGTTGAAGGATGCTTTCCAGAATGCCTATTTGGAACTGGGAGGCTTGGGCGAGCGAGTGCTGGGTATTATTCCATTTTAACTGTGACTGAATTTACAATTTATTTTGTTATTTTTCATTTCTCAACAAGTTTAGTTATTTAAAAAAAGTGTTGCAAACTTTTTTTTTTTTTTTGGTAGGTTTTTGCCATTACAGTCTTCCTGATGATCAGTTCCCTGAGGACTTCCAGTTTAACACAGAAGAAGTGAACTTCCCCACTGAGAACCTGTGCTTTCTTGGCCTCATGTCTATGATTGATCCTCCTCGTGCTGCTGTTCCTGATGCGGTTGGCAAGTGCAGAAGTGCTGGAATCAAGGTAAGTTATTTATAAAATTCCTATGCAGATTAGCTTGTTACAATGCAATTTGGTAATCATTCTCTCAAATTTAAATACTCGCCTGGTTGCCTTTCAGGTTATCATGGTTACAGGAGATCATCCAATTACAGCTAAAGCCATCGCTAAGGGTGTAGGTATCATATCTGAAGGCAATGAAACTGTGGAAGACATCGCTGCTCGTCTGAACATCCCAATAAATGAGGTCAACCCGAGGTAGTGGGCAGTTATTCAATTTGGATATTCATATAAGGTATGTGATTGATAAACTGATTTGCATGTCAACTACTCTTTTACTGATTTTTCTTTTAGAGATGCCAAGGCATGTGTCGTTCATGGTGGTGATCTTAAAGACCTGACTCCTGAGCAGTTAGATGATGTTCTAAAACACCACACTGAGATTGTGTTTGCCAGAACATCTCCTCAACAGAAACTGATTATTGTGGAAGGTTGCCAGCGACAGGTAATGAGTGACCACAAAGCTGTCGAATTTAGCAGTTAAAATGAATGAAATGATGGAAGGACACTGGTGTACAAATGTATCTTTTATTGTAACAGGGTGCGATTGTAGCTGTGACTGGTGATGGTGTTAATGATTCTCCTGCTCTGAAGAAGGCTGATATTGGTGTAGCGATGGGTATTGCTGGATCTGATGTCTCCAAACAGGCTGCTGATATGATTCTCCTGGATGACAACTTTGCTTCTATTGTAACTGGAGTAGAGGAAGGTATGACACCAAGTATACAAGAGCAGTGACTGAGATTTTAGCTGTGGAATATTATAACCTAATGTTGACTTCTTTTAACAGGCCGCCTGATCTTTGACAACTTGAAGAAGTCAATTGCTTATACCCTGACAAGCAATATTCCTGAGATCACACCTTTTCTGCTGTTTATAATTGCAAATATCCCTCTTCCTCTGGGAACAGTCACCATACTTTGCATTGACCTTGGTACAGACATGGTAAGTGTAATTGTATTGAGAGCTTTGTTTTTAAATAGAATAGTTTGACATTTAACTTGGGCTGTATTAACTCTGTGCCCACTCTCAGGTCCCTGCTATTTCCTTGGCATATGAGGCTGCTGAGAGTGATATCATGAAGAGACAACCCAGAAACCCCAGGACAGACAAGCTAGTTAATGAAAGGCTTATTAGCATGGCCTATGGACAGATTGGTAAGAACTTGCAGAACATGAAACTGCGGGTGAAATGAATAATCACTATCTTGTTACAATGACTCCATTTGATCTGTGGGCCTGAATGAGTTTCACAAGAGTCAGAATGTAAAGGTTAGACTGCTGGGTCAGATCATCTCTAAAATGGCTGGTCTTGTGGGGTATTCCTGTTATAGTGATTGTGTGTACGAGGTGAAGGTTAGCAGGTTTGGTAATGTCCCACAGAGGAGCTACTATAGTACAAATTGCTGGAATGCTGGCTATGATTAGATCCACAGAAAGCTGAGATGCACCAAGTGCCCATGTTGTTTCCATCCACTGACAAAAGCACCTACACATGGACAAGTAACAGAAGTAGATGGAGTGATGGAATGTTGTCCCCTTTGAAACCTTGGATACTGAAATTGATGGGTTTTTTGTTTTGGCACCTACTGAAATATTAGTAAAGGCAAAGTGTGTGAATCGTCTCCTCTAAAGGCTGTGGCCTTTTTCAGCAAGATAATATGGCCTGCCACACTGCAAACATTGTTCAGAGGTGCTTTGAGGAACATGGGAGTTCAGTGTTGAAAATGTATACAGTCTGATCAAAAATGTTGAGTCCATAAAGTTTTCACTTTGCAGCTTTCAGTAATTAAAATGATCTGCTGTGAGCATGTACACTGTGTTCTATGACTTAACTGAGATCAGTTTTTGGCAGCACAAGAGGGACTTGTACAATATTAGCCAATTGATGTTATTGCTGATCAGTGTATGATCACTCACTCAGTTTCTACTCACAGGTATGATTCAGGCACTTGCTGGCTTCTTTACCTACTTTGTAATTCTGGCTGAGAATGGGTTCCTGCCCTCTACCCTGCTGGGTATACGTGTGTTCTGGGATGACAAATATGTCAATGACCTGGAGGATAGTTATGGGCAGCAATGGGTGAGTAAAATTACAAACTTCAAGTTTACATTTTCTTGAGGTTCAAGTTTTAATGTGTACGCATTCTTTTCAGACATATGAGCAGAGGAAGATTGTAGAGTTCACCTGCCACACTGCATTCTTTATCAGTATCGTGGTTGTACAATGGGCAGATTTGATCATCTGTAAGACCAGGAGGAACTCTGTCTTCCAGCAAGGAATGAAGTAAGTAGAGACCAGAATGCATCCATTTAGTGTTAGTCTGATCTTCTATTACTCTATCTGTGACTGAAATTTTTACAATTTCTTGTGAACAGGAACAAAATTCTCATCTTTGGACTGTTTGAGGAAACTGCTTTGGCCGCCTTCCTCTCCTATTGCCCAGGAATGGATGTTGCCCTTAGAATGTATCCACTCAAGTAAGTTCTTTTCGGTCATATGGCCCCATATGAGGGTGTCATTGTATGAGGAACTATACATTTCTAGCATTTATTAAATTCTCTGCTGTAATTAGACAAACACATGTATTTTAACGTTCAATCCTTTTGCCTCTTCAGACCAAACTGGTGGTTCTGTGCCTTTCCCTACTCGCTTCTTATCTTTATTTATGATGAAATCCGAAAGCTTATCATCCGACGCAGTCCAGGAGGTGAGTGTGGAAAAACCTTTTTGTTCATCGTAGTTCAATTCAGTATTTAGATACATTTACAGTTAATGTAGTTTCAGTGCTTTATAGAAATCTAGACGTACTGTTGATATTTTTTTTTCTCTGTAATGTTTCCCAGTTGATTGTGTAAACAAATGATTTATCAATTTGTACATAAAGCAGAGGCTACAATCTATGGCACAAAATATTACTGTTAATAATAAATACCCTATAATTAAATGCCTTTTCAGCAGTTCTGTTTTATATTGAGTCCTGCCAGATGTGTGGTGATTAATGAGTGTGTGTCTCGTTGTAGGTTGGGTGGAGAGAGAGACCTATTACTAAAGAACCCTGTCCACATTGCACACACTTGTTTGCATGGCTGTCTTGCTGCTTGGAATTTAACCTCCAGTAATTCAGTTTTTTTTATATATATAAATATATAGATATATTCACAGAAATCTGTATGTCTCTAGGGAATGCTTGACACAAACATGGAGATCATGAACCAAGACATTGCGTGCCTTGTTTCTGAAGCTGGACCAATTTTCTACGTTTTTAAAATTGTGATAAATATATTCCCAGTCGGTTCCCACATTTGGAATCATTTGGATGCTTTACATTTATTCACTTGGCATTGACTGTCCAATTACAAACCATATAGAGAAAACACAAGCATAGAGCTGAGCAGTTTGAAGGGGAAAAGTAGTTTTACTCAGAACTCCTCTAACACTAAAAAAATAAACTTGATTTATTGACTAGATTTATAGCTTTATGGCTTTCATGGTGCAAAATGATCTGAGATTTACAGACCAAGTTGGAGCCGCTGAGGTCTGTTTCTGTGCTTCCATCTTAGGGGTGGGTTTTAAAGTCTGCTCTTTATACTTCAGAGGGAAGCATGTTTAAGCTTTAAATGACCATGTAAAGAAAAAGCAGTTTTATCATGTTTGAAGGTTCTGTTACACTCAAATTACATGTGATCATGACCTGAATATTTGGAGATATTAAGTAAACATGCTCTTGCTGTGTGTTTCTGCTACAGAGGTCACATTTACTTAGTGTTTCCTCTGTTTATGGATGGACTTAACATTTAACAACTTGGCTGTTACAGCTTGAGCTACTCTTTGTGCTGTGTGGGTTTTTTTTCTTGATGAAATTTGAAAACTTTTATTTTCCCCAGCAGCTTTTTAAAAGTTCAGAAAGAAGGAAAATGCTTACAATTTCCTTGTTTGACACAGTTTAAAAAATTAATAAGCATGAACACAATTTCCTTTATATAAGCGTATGCTTTTGCCTGATTATAACATTAAGGCAGGAAATGAAAAATGTTGTTTGTATTTAAAACAATGTATTTGGTGTGCATGATTTTTGCATGAATGTTGAAGTATTATACAAACTAACAGCAACTGGGTCCAGTGTGTAAAGCAAGTTAATCAGGAAAAGGAAATTCTTGGGGACCAGGTTGTGTGTGTGTACAGTCATCATTTCTGCCTCATTTAGGCTTTACCACTTTTTTGCAATCATAATAAAATCCAGGAAATATGAGCTTGTCAATCATCTTCTGTTTATGACCTCCTTGATATGTATGTCATTATTATAAATGCATTCCCTATGTGAATGAAGACTGTTAAATAAATTCAATAAAAACAAAACAAAAGGATTTACTGTCTCCTGAGCTGCTTTGTGTGTTTTCCACTGTTTGTTTTAAACAACGTTTAATTTGGATTTATTTGTACACTGCTTTTAACAATAGTCAATGGCAACTTTCCAGAAATCCAATGCTGCAATTACATTACAAAGATGCACTAGGTTTAGTATAAAATCATTAATTTAAAAAGTTTAATACACTTTAGGAAGTCGTACAGCAAGAAATCAGAGTATACATACAATATAACCAAGAAAGTGGTGTATGCTCTAAACTAAATATTAAAAAATATTAAACCTCCACCAGGGGGCACTCTGTGGTCTATTGTGTGGTTGTACTGAAGCCTGAACGCCCTCAGCAGCCATTTGTTCTTGTTACATGATCTGAATCTCCTGTCCGGAATGGACAGCGCGTGTGCGCTACTGTGCGCCTGCGCAGATGATTACGTTTGATGTCGCTGCCTGATCTGCGCTTCCGCGAATTTAAACTCAGCATTGTGCAATAAATGATACACCTGATACAGTCAGAATGACGTGCAGAATGTACACATTCTTATATACAGGAATGTGCAAATGAGAAGTGCATAGCAAATACTGTAATTTATTTTAATTTATAAGAATTAAAAATAGTGATTACTGGACCGATCACGTGTTTCAGCCCTGATGTTTAATGCTGTGGTTTTAACAAACACAGCAAACACGACACACAAATCTAAATTATCATCATTATAAAGGAAACATTCACACCAACTAATATCCTGCTATCGCCTCAAAATCTCCACTATTCAAACACGTTTTAAGGTCTTAAGACACACGTCAGTGATCGTCACTTTCCACGTTTTAAGAAGAAGCTCATCCCATCAACAGTTGATCGGAAACGCAAAGAACTGTGTGAAACTACATGTTCTGTATAAATTATATTACAGATCATGTCTCATGTGAACCCATAAGTGGTTCCTGAGATCATGGACGCCACGTGCACTGCACTGAAACTACAATAATGTTGGTCTGTATACAAATATATCTGCTTATAACTTTACATTTATGAAATACAGCTTATTGGTTAAAATACTTTAAGGTTGGACTTTTAATCTTTTGCATCCCTGATGCCAATAAAGTATAGACATGTTTACTGTAATATTGTCTTGTTTTGCTACAAGGCTCTTAGTTTATTTTAAGGTGAGTTGCTGAAATGTATGCAGTCATTAGTGGAATTTTTCTGCCTTTCTGACTAAAGCTTTCTGACTAATGTGTTGCTTTACACTATTTACCCCCTTTTCCCCTAAAATCTGTTCACTGCTCATCCTGAGAAAAGATTTCTGATTGTTGAAGCTCCTGAAGTATTATTGTATTCTATAGTATCAAGTGTTCTGGACAAATAGAGATAAAAAAAAACTCAGATTCATTTGTGATTTCAAGTCTAATGTTTTAAATCTATCAGAATAAAGTTAACCACTGAATAATGATGGAGATTTGAGCACAAACTGCTTTCCTTGAGTGCAATCAGTTCTCTGAATAGGTGCCATTTGTGTGTTGTCATATTCTATTATATGTCATATTATACATTTTATTTATTTTTAAGGTCCCCTGGTGCTCTAGTGGTTAGGATGCGGTGCTCCGGCCAGGGAACCAACCCCAGCCACTCTTATGCCCGGGTTGGGTTAGGAAGGGCATCCAGCGTAAAAACATGTGGAGGATCCGCTGTGGCGACCCCTAATGGAAGAAGCAGAAAGAAAGTTTATACATTTTATTTATATGCTGAAACTAATATATGGACATTCGATGGCACCCAGATGAGGATGGTTCCCTTTTGAGTCTGGATCCTCTCAAGTTTTTTATATCGTGTCATCTCAGGGAGTTTCACTGCAACAGTCACCACTGGCTCACACATTACAGACAAACTTATAGGCACTAAACGTATACACTCTTTTATATAACTTTAAAACTGCTTTATCTCTGTATAGCT
The DNA here is from genome assembly GCF_014805685.1 of Silurus meridionalis. NCBI lineage: Eukaryota > Metazoa > Chordata > Actinopteri > Siluriformes > Siluridae > Silurus > Silurus meridionalis. Next base: position 16,183,361 of record NC_060907.1, read on the forward strand.
GCTTTGAGACAATGTCCATTGTTAAAGGTGCTTTACAAATAAAATGAATTAAATTAAAATTAAATGGATGAAAAATGAAAATGAAAAAAAAAAGAATAATCACATTAACTGAAATTCCCATTAAATAACAAATAAAATTCTTTTGAGTAATAATGACATTAATATAATCAATAAAATACAGATACTTCTCTCTCCTGTTACTGTCACACAAATTAACAAATTAATAATTAACAAATAAATAACCAAATAAACACATGGTAAGCTTAAGAGCACTAAGCAGATTCTAGTAACAAATGTTATTTTTAAGAGTTCATTAATGTTTAAAATTATATATTTAAAATTTGTTCTTAAATTGCATAATTTAAAATTCTTAAATATCTTAAATTGCACTTTGCTTAATAACAAAATGCATTTTACAGTTTATCTTCACACATACATATTTAGAGTGTCCTATTTTAAGGAATGGCTAAATCATTAGGCTATTCATGTGGAGCCATTTTTATTAGTAGTCAGTGATCCTCAGGTGAAAGTGATTTCAATTAGAAATAAAGCATCAGCATGAATCAGGCAGGACTAGAGGGCAGATAGAATGAAGATCATATACATTACTGCACATTATTCTTGCTGCTTGATGTGATGTGTAACTGTCTATGCACATAAACATTCAAGGATTGTGTCTTCATTTCAGAAAAAAATGTATTAACAAGAATCTTCACTAAACAAATAGGATTTAGGAAAACTTGAAGATCTATTAAAGACATTTAGAGAATGTGTCTGAGTCCCAAACTCTCATTAGATGGCAGTTTTAAAACCAGGGGATCTTTATAAAGAAAAGTTCTTCCCTTTCTGTAGTACTGAAAAGCATAAACAGTCTGTACCTTTTGATTGATGTACACTCACCGGCCATTTTATTAGGTACACCTGTCCAACTGCTCGTTAACGCAAATTTCTGATCAGCCAATCACATGGCAGCAACTCAATGCATTTAGGCATGTAGACATGGTCAAGACGATCTGCTGCATTTCAAACCGAGCGTCAGAATGGGGAAGAAAGGTTATTTAAGTGACTTTGAACGTGGCATGGTTGTTGGTGCCAGACGGGCTGGTCTGAGTATTTCAGAAACTGCTGATCTACTGGGATTTTCACGCACAACCAGGGTTTACAGAGAATGGTCCGAAAAAGAGAAAATATCCAGTGAGCGGCAGTTCTGTGGGCGTAAATGCCTTGTTGATGCCAGAGGTCAGAGGAGAATGGCTAAACTGGTTCAAGCTGATAGAAAGGCAACAGTAACTGAAATAACCACTCGTTACAACCGAGGTATGCAGAAGAGCATCTCAGAACGCACAACACGTCGTACCTTGGGGCGGATGGGCTACAGCAGCAGAAGACCACACCGGGTGCCGCTCCTGACAGCTAAGAACAGGAATCTGAGGCTACAATTCGCACAGGCTCACCAAAATTGGACAATAGAAGATTGGAAAAACATTGCCTGGTCTGATGAGTCTCGATTTCTGCTACGACATTCGGATGGTAGGGTCAGAATTTGGCATCAACAACATGAAAGCATGGATCCATCCTGCCTTGTATCAACGGTTCAGGCTGGTGGTAGTGTAATGGTGTGGGGGATATTTTCTTGGCACACTTTGGGCCCATTAGTACCAATTGAGCATCGTGTCAACGCCACAGCCTACCTGACCATGTCCATCCCTTTATGACCACAGTGTACCCATCTTCTGATGGCTACTTCCAGCAGGATAACGTGCCATGTCATAAAGCGCAAATCATCTCAGACTGGTTTCTTGAACATGACAATAAGTTCACTGTACTCAAATGGCCTCCACATTCACCAGATCTCAATCCAATAGAGCACCTTTGGGATGTGGTGGAACGGGAGAGTCGCATCATGGATGTACAGAAAACAAATCTGCAGCAACTGCGTGATGCTATCATGTCAATATGGACCAAAATCTCTGAGGAATGTTTCCAGTACCTTGTTGAATCTATGCCACGAAGGATTAAGGCAGTTCTGAAGGCAAAAGGTGTACCTAATAAAGTGGCCGGTGAGTGTAGGTGTAGAATATCTAAAAATAAAAGTTTAGCCTTTCTTGGTTTTACATGAAATGTTATGTTTGTATTATCAATTAATTATTTAAATGAGAATCTGGGTTCAATAATTTCACTAATGTCATTCACATGCAATTTGTGTAATTAAATTTCCTAGATCCAGAATAACTGCATTATCACAAAGTGCTGCTTGTGACCTGAGTAGAAAAATTTAATAGGAGGAATTTGTCAACATTCCATGTCCAATGTCCTTTTTCCTTTATTCAACTTTATTAAGAAGTCAAATAACTTAAAACTGAAATAAAATCATCCCATGTAGAGTTTAAACCAAGCAAACTGTCCTGCGTTCCGGTCTTCTGAATTTTGTATATTAGTAAATGTTTTTAAATGTAAGGATTTGGTTTTGGATTGAGATTGACAGCAGACATGTCCATGCTGGAAGATTTTAAGAGAGACAGAACTCGTCAGTCTAATTAACATTTAATATCTAGTATAAATAGCACACTCAGTGAGTGTGAGAACAATACTTACTTTGATGCAAAGTTCAAAGTACAAACCAACGTCCTCTAGATCACACCAGGCTGGAAATTTAGTGCAAAGAGGATTCCTATAGAATTAACTAATTTGTTCCCATTTAAGATCAACAATAGACTACAACATAGTGAATATCTAGTGTAACCCTGTAATAGACATTCTAAAGGCATACAGCATACAGTCAATCAGCTTGTTTTGTGTATATATAATATATATTTTTGGGGTTTTTTTTAAGCTTAGTTTTAGTTAATACAGTTGTGTTTCTCATGAACAAATACATGGCATAGTTCTTCCATTTCTATGCCTGTGTTTGGGAAACATCTCGCCATTTTTCTCTTATTTGTTTGATGGACTGTATTGTCCACTCTATTTTCCTTCTTTCAGTCTTCCTAATACAAATATTTTTTTACTATATATCAGACACATTGTGTAAACTTTCCCATTGCCATTATTTGTGGAATTTTATTACATTATGATTATTTAGTATAAAAAATAGTATTTTGAATTAGCCCAATTTTTTCACATAATCCATATTTACTGTCATGTCCACTGTCAATTCTCTGCTGAAAATAGAGCATTTATTAATCTTTGGCCACTTGGTGTAGAGGCTGTCAAATAGAAAGGACTAATGCAGCAAGAAATTTAAGCACGAGTTGAACATCAAAAATCATTGGTGCTGAATGAAATCATTAGTATTTTCTTTTTTTTCATTCATTTAAGTGGATTAATATGAAATGTAAGGTGTATGAAGTATAAAGAAGTGATATATAATATGATCTGCCTGCTTGGGAGGGGAGGATAAACCATCACGCAGCAGCAGGTTCGGCTTGATGGCCAGAACAGATCTACAGATCTAATGCTGCTCAACTCTATAATCACTGACAGCGTTATAGTCACTGCTTTCAATAACTTCAAAACGGTTTTATTCGTATAGTGATTTGAATAATGGACATTGTCCCAAAGCTGATTCAGAGAATAAAATAGATTGTGACTATAATTTTGTCAAAAATTTGCCCCAATAGGTTTTTCCATAATTAGCAAGCCAGTGGGGACAACTGCAATGAAAATACTCTACAGAGATGCATATTGTAGGTTCATGGGTATCAATCATACAGAGGTTAAGCTTGGGGTCAAACAGGGTGCAGGAAACATTCCCATCATCCTTCACTGTTATGGGTTTAAACAGAGACCAGAGCAGAACAGGACAGAAGGGGGGATAAGATAGACTTTAACATCAGTCTGAGAAGATCTGGCCTTTGCTAGTGATCTGGCATTTCTGTCCAGCAGACAGTAAATCACTTTAATGCAGATGCTTGGCCAAATAAGTCACAGTTTTTGTACTGAAATTACCCATGAGCCTCAGCACCATGAAGCTCAGCACTCGGTGACTAAGATCTGTAACTTTGCATGGTCTTTTACTTTGTGGACAAGTTGGTTCCGTTCCTAAAATCTTCCACTTTCCAATAATACCACGAACTGTATTACAAACTGACTTCTTACAAAGGTGGTCAGTATTCAATAATTAAGACGTGTGTCCCAAAAGATACATCTCCAATCTTCTTTAGCTGATGCAAGGTGACATTCCTAATTATCATGCTTTTAAAAGTAGCATCTATATCAGCAATTACTAGATTCAAACAAAGTACAGTAAGTATAGAGACTGTATTAAAGGAAAAAAAACATACACTATGCTGTGTTTACAGTAGTTTTCATGACAATGGAAATCATTCTTCTTGTGTTTTAGTGATATTTTACTGAGAGCTGAACTTTTTTCTCAGTTGTTTTGGAGCGTTTCTCAGATCATAAATGAAATTCTCAAAACTATTTGTTCAACTTCCACATCATTTAGTCATTTGTGCTCATCATAAGAACATTTCTTGTTGCTTTGATCAAATTGCGAATGCTTTTGTACAATTATTTCATTTGTAGACGCGTCAGCGGTTTCCTACATTATCAGCTGTTTGGCATGTTCAATAATCAACTATTTCTCTAAAACAGGTCAAAGGTGAATCTTGTCAATCTTCAAATGGAGAGTGAATACAGAGAGTCAGAATTATAAATTCTGAAAATAGATGAACAAATAAGAAACAAACGTACATGTACAGTACAGTAAGTGTGAATCCTATATGGTCTCTTGCAATCAATAATCAACTGTTTTTAAATACCTGTAAAATAACTTGTGCTGCTAAAATTCATAGATGCCAAACAGAAGGAAGTCAAATTTTGTGCATTTTCAGTCACAAACCGGTTCATAATCAAGAAATCCTAAAACTGTGCATCATCATACTGAAAAACTACATTTTGAATGGTTTGTTTGTGAGCGATGACAAATGAGACTTTTCATTCTGATAGAAATGAGACGTTCAGTGACACAAATACTAACTTTTGAGAGGTTGACAAGTAGTTTTGAGAATTTCATTTCTGATCTGAGAAACGCTTCAAAGCAACTGAGAAAAACTGATATGCCCTTTGTATCATTAATGACAAACTTGTGTCCTGAATGTTTTCATCACGAAGAATGAAGCATCAAGTTTAGAAGTGCAAGAGATTTATTGATCCAAAAATGTATCCGAGAATGTTTTTTTGTAAATGACGTCATTGGGCAACAAGCAACAATACGAGGCGCGAGATATATTAAGCGAATATGACAAATAGCTGAGCAAAGGAAACGAGCCATGCAACTAATTCTGTAGTCGATTTATTTCCCAAAGTTTTATGGCTTTTAAAAAATAATAATAAAAAAAAAAAAACCCTTTGGTAACTGTTCTGATGACTTTTGCTAATTATGGTGTTGATCGAACAAGCAGTCGCAGAGCTTTTATCTCAAAGGAAATGTACTGTGAAAAAGAGCCTCTTCCTGAATTTGTTGTGAAAATGAACTTATTTCTTTTTCGGTTAGAAACAGCGACCAGTGTGTGATAATACACACGTAAATACAGATGTTTTCATCGACATGCACAAATATTTTTCTATTGGGTTGGGATGCTATTCATAAATAAAATAACAGGATAATTGACACCTGCCCCATGCATGTACTTACATGTACTTCTGCAGAAATGTGTAATTTATATAATAGAAGAAACAGAGATTGAACAAAGTAATTACAAAAAAGAAATTCTGTATTAATGTCTCATCTTTAGAGCACATCTTTGCAAAAAAGAAAAATCACAGACTCATTCCTTACGTTTTTATTTTTTATATCACGGAGTGAATGGAAAGAATGCTGTTAGCCATTACATCACATCTGCATGGGTGCAAAAACAAGTGGCCTTCCCCTCTATACCAGTCAAGTTACTACAGTCATTGGGGATTCATGTTTAAAGTAAAGCTGCAAAAATGTAGACTGTGCAATGTCCTTAATGTAAGAAATTATGATGGGATGATTGTGACAGCTCAAAATGTAAGTGGAAAAAGTCCTACATTGGAAATACTTTAACATTTAATGTAACCTCCACAATTTCACTGAAATGAACACAAGGACTTTCTATAAAAAAGGAAGCCTTTTCTGCAGGAAAATTGAATACTATACCCATTAGGGAGGGGGGCATATCGGATCTTCGCCCTACAATCAAATAATACTACAGTTTATTACTCAGTGGGTGGGTGGGAGGTTGGGGTTGAAAATGGAGATCTCTCAGGTCAAACAAAGACTCAATTTATGCTGTGTTGAGAAGATCCTGAATGGCCTTTTGGTGCGTTTCATTAAGCGTTGATACACACTGTGTCCAAAGTCCTCCAGAAACCTGAAGAGATGAGAACAACTTTCAGACAAATTCTGACACAGTGATCAGCAGCTATGTTCAGCCACTACAGTGGGTCACTCACTTGTACTTGACGAATTACATTTGCCAGTCTCTTGCTGCAGTGATCTTCAGTTTTAATGGATTCATTAGCAACTCCTTCAGCAATTATAAGGAATATCTTGGGCAGGTTTGCATTGTCAGGTCCAAGAACAGTAGGATTGTTGCTTTACAAAAAAAAGAAAAAAAAAAGAAAAAAACAATGAATTGATTATGATCAGTCCAAAAAAAAAAAAAACCATCCAGTATACAGGATCACAATTTTATGACTCACCTTTCAATAAGATCACAAAGGTAATTAAATGTGTGAACAGCCTCTTCTTTATCTTCATTGAGTGGTAGCCATGAAATCCAGTGAGGGAGGATCTCGTCAACATTGATGCATTCTGGTCGATACCTCATGACTTTGCCAACAGCAGAGATGCAGTTTTCAGTTGCGTTAACATTTTCCTTTGCTCTAGAATCTGCAGCCTGGATCACTCCAATCAGGAGAGGAATAGCTTCTGTGGGTTGTCAAAAGAAATTTCAATTAAATCTAAATCTGAGCAAAAGGTCATCAAATATGAAAAGTGATAAGGCACAAGAGTTTCCCAATTAAGTACTCATTTAAGTACCTAACAGTTTATTGATTTACTATTCAAAGAAAATATATTTTGCCTACATCTTATAAGCATAATATTAAATGAGTACAAAAAGTGCAGAAATGTAGATAATGTGGGCACCTTCAGCTTTTTGCATATTTTATGCACTTTAGATTTATACTTATTTAAAAGTAAAGCCATTGAGCCATTAATCTGTCCCTCATAATGACAAATTCGTTCAAATTTATTAAAAGGGGTATAACGTGAACAAAAGAATTTAATTGATTAAATCCACTGAGCAACTGGGAGCAATCACTGTGAAAGGGAAGATGCCTGCCACCTGGACTCTTCTTCCTAGGAGATGGCATTTTGGCAAAACTCAGTATCCTGCCTAGAAGGGCCTTTGGCTAGGTCAGAACTGAGGGAAATGGCCAAAAGCAACCAAAGCATATAGTCAAGATGCTGATGTGGCTTTGGGAAAAGTCTCTGGTTGTCCTTGAGCAGCCAAGGCCAGAAACCAGACTTGAATCCTACAGACCAGAGATGGCCAAATTTAGATGTGCAACAATGTGAACATACAAGTAAATCACATTTCCTTTTCTATGCTATACCTTTGGGAATGTACTGTGAATTTTCTGCTGGGATGAATAAATAGATCTTTTATGGTCTACATTTCAAATAGAAGATATTAAACAAACAGCAAATGAAACAATGTTCTATATCTGTACTATAAATCTGATCAAAGACTTTAGCAAGAATGTAAAATTATAATAGATCAAAATCCTTGACTACAATCAAATCACTATATTACATATTAATTTCTCTATTTCCTCAGGTTTTAAATCCAAATCTGAAAACACGATTATAAATTCTAGCAATTATGAAAGTCAGTAGGAGTAAGACAGAGTACATGTGTGTGAATGAGAGGGAGGGCAGTGGAGTGGTGTGGTTACAGGGATAAGAGGTGGAGAAGGTGGAGGAGTTCAGGTATCTGGGGTCAACAGTGCAAAGTAATGGAGAGTGTGTTAGAGAAGTGAAGAAAAGAGTGCAGGCAGGGTGGAGTGGATGGAGAAGAGTGACAGGAGTGATTTGTGATAGAGTATCTGCAAGAGCAAAAGGGAAAGTTTATAGGATTGTGGTGAGACCTGAGATGTTGTATGGATTAGAGACAGTGGCATTGAGTAAAAGACAGGAGGTGGAGCTGGAGGGAGCAGAGCTGAAGATGTTGAGGTTTTCATTTGGAGTGACAACGATGGACAAAATTAGAAACGAGTTTATTAGAGGGACAGTACATGTAGGACTTTTGGAGAAAGTGAGAGGTGTGATTGAGATCTGCCACCAGGAAGACCAATGAGGAGGTTTATGGATATGGTGAGGAAAGACATGCATGTTTGAAAGAGGCAGATGTAAAGGACAGTGGTATGGAGATGGATGATCCACTGTGGCAACCCGCAATTGGAGTAGCCAGAAGAAGAAGAAGAAGAAGAAGAAAAAGATACTCCAATACACTATATAAGCACACTGTAGAATTTCTGGGGGAATTTTCAGTCAGCACTCCCCCCCCCCCACTGGTGGTTTAAAAAATAATGCTTCAAGCATGTTTGCTTGCATTGTTTAATTGACTTAAATGGTTGCCTTATGTGTCACCTAGTCATGTTTAATGGTGCATTTTAGTTTAGAGATTAATACAAGTGGGTTTATTTGCTCTTGAACTTTATTACTAATTACATTGAAATGCCAATCACATCAATAAGAGTTTGTATTTGTTACAACATACAAAGAATTGAAGGTACAGTAATCCTCCGCTTTACCACGGTTCGAATCGCGCAGACCCAGTTTATCGTGAAATTGCATTTGCCACAAATTTGTTTGGCTGATTTTGATGGACCAAAAAACTTTTAGGGAAATGTTTGTATGGAGTTTTATGTTGAAATAATGAAATTTATTAATAAAAATATAATTATTAAATTACATAAAATATAGTACAGAAAGTAAAGAATGCTGGTGACTTGCTGCCGCCGCTTTTTTGACATCATAGGACACTTCAACCAATAAAAAGCAAAGAAACTACACCTAGGCTACACTACTACAGAACTGTATCCTGTACAGTACATGTACTTACTATAAATGAGATACAGAGTACTGTTTCTACCAATTTACACAAAATTCATCTCGCTATATTCTTGCAAATGTTTGTGTGTGTTTAAAGTGTGTGAGAGGAGGATTTACTGCTTAAACAAAACAAAAAACAAAAAAAAAACAAAAAAAAAAAAGTCCGTTTATCATGGTTTTCCTTTATAAACAGGGGATTACTGTATTTGCATCAGAAACATCTAATATTTCTGGAATTTGGTTGTGCTTTCTTTGATCAGTGACATACTATAAGATTGACAAAAGTAAAATTCCAATTTTCTCAAAACAGAACCCATCATATACAGAGCCAATATTTATGAGGTCTGAAAGTCTGATTAGTGACATTTGTGTAACATTAGTGACGTTTTTAATTGACTTCTGAGATGATCTCACCTGTGCAGAAGGGCCTGTAGCTCTCTCCTCCAAACTGGGCCATGACTCCAATCCCATAAGCAGCTGCTTGCCTGACTTCAGGGCTGGTGTCACAGAGTGCTTGTATCATGGGTCGCAAGAAGTACTCTGCATACTTGAACGAGGAAGGACTGCAGTGCTCAATCACATCATCAAAAATGCACAGACCCCACTGTCTGTCAGCCCAGGGCCTATGTGGGCACTACAGAAATAAAACGCAAAAGATTGTGGTCATTTGTGCAACATGTATTTACAGTGTTGTCCAAGTACAGGCCAAATGTTTAAAAACACCTATGCTAAACACATTCAATTCAATCAGACATTTCATTTTGCTATACATTTCCTGTCGTAGGACCATCTGTGTATCTACATTCTTCATTTAAAAAGTCATTTTAAATATTAGCTAGAGAGAGTTTTTCCCCTCACATTTAATGTAATATCGCAAACTGCGAGTCAAATCTTCAGGCAAATTTGTTGGCTAATTACCTAAACACAAACTGTTTGGAGTTGCCTTCCATCCAGCTTTTCACAATACTATTTTTGTTCATTCAGTTAGCTCCACTTTTTTATGTGATTAAGGTCAGGGATTAAATTTGTTATCTACAGGTGATTTTGTTACAAATTTGGGTGTATGCTAGATAAGAGAGCTGTGAGCAAATTCTAATTTTAGGAGGTCTTTAGGTGGTGTTATATCATTTAGAGAATCCTCCTCCCTCATAATACCATCTAAAAGTACACCAGTTCCTTTTCCAGCAAAACCTGCCAACACAGTCATGCTGCTACCTCACAATTGGAATGAAGTTTGGGAAAAGCGTCAAACTTTTTCCCTCCATATATTGTGCTGTCCATTATGGCCAAACTGTGATAATTCATGTTTAATCTGATCAGAAAACACTCATACAAAAGGCTGATGACTACCTGCAAGCAGCTTTTTTTATTTTATTTTTTATAAACAGTATAAGCTTTTTCTGCACAACCACCTTTCAGGCTGTGAAAATGCAAAAGTTACATATTACACCTCACTTCTGTTCTGATAAAGCTGCTTTAAATAATGTCCATTGTGAAAAGATCTATAGAAATAAACTTGAACCCTACAAGTTATCATTTGTTTTAGACCAAAGTTTTTCATCTTGGGGAGAAACTTTGTGCTTAAATTTATTAAAATAATATTAACCCATGTGTATCCAGTCTCCAATAAAACTACTGAAACAGCAAAACAGCCAACCCTTTTCTAAACTCAACATTTGGGCATAAAATGAAACATGAACTAAGAGATCAGAATTTAAATTTTGATTTAAGGAAATGTGCACCAAAATGTGTTCAGCAATTTGAATCATGGGTTATTTGTCACTAATGGTACAAAGATCAGCAAAGTATGAGAACTGTTGGGCAGAAATTAAATCACAGTAAAATTCCTTCAATTCACAGTCATGTAAAAGTAATCTGTAATCTGTAGTACATTCATTGTCTTGAATGCTTCAATAGTTGGGTTTTTATCACCAGTACCAGCTGATGAAACTGTATGAGCCTTTTTTTTATTCCAAGTCAGTTTTACTATACCACTAATAGCGAAACTTAATCATGTTAGTTCAAAATAAATTACATTTCAAAATAAAAATAAATCAGACTATACTTACTATAAGATTGACTATAAGCTGTAAAAGTTGTTCAAACCAAGAAAGCACTTTTTCTTTGTAACTGCAGAACACAGCATGTAAAATGTCTGACACCTTGGTAAGAATGTACACATCATTCTCATCCTGGGGGAAGAATATTAAATAAAAATATTAATTATATACAGATGAAATTAATAAAGTATATTTTAAATAATCATATTTAAGTGTGCATTCAAAAGTCTTAAGAACCCTTTTATTTAATATTTTATTTCATTTTGCATGTTTGTGCTAAAGTGCTTTCAATTCTTGTCCACAAGAATCAAACAAAAATATTGGGTCTGAATACTTTCTGAAAGCACTGTAGTGCACTCTCATACCTCGTCTTGTAATGTTTCTTCCACTTGCTCATCATAATCCTCATCCTGTCTTTTGGCTGTACAGAAAAGGAAAAAAATAATAAAATACAAATGACTTATTTGCACCTGATGGAAACGTCATTCTTAAAAACCTTTCATTAAGATCACCTTGTCTGAGCTCTTGGTTTTTAAAGTGCTCTTCCAGCTTGCTTTTCAGAATACCTCCCATTTCCTCAAAGTGTTCACTGTTTAGGCAGCCGTCTCCCATTAATTCAATGCACTGAGAACAAAACCTTTGGATTAACACTACAAATGTCTAAAATCAAATGTTTAACTTTTTTTTGCTTAGAGGGAAAAAAAATTACAAAAAGAGACAATGTAAATAATATTACAGCTATAACAGAAATAGTAAAATACAGAATAGATATATGCAAAAAAAAAAAAAAAGAAATGAACCTTTGCAAATGAGTGCATGATTTCTGACAGCACATCTGAATCTGGCTCAGTGCCAATGGCTTTGATGAGCGCATCACACATGAAATGCCACATCTGAGTGAGGTACTCTGGACCCCTAACACGAGCACATTCCAACAACAAAGGCATGGACTCAGCGGCAGCTACCCGCACACGTGGAAAATAAGTTAAGGATTATCTGAAATATACATAAAATACACAAAGACAACACACTTCAGGTGTCCCTTACACATACACAGACTAAATGTAGTTAAACAAAGGATATCGTCATGGAAGTAGAACTTCAGCAAAGGAACCATCAGCTTAACAACTTGCTCTGTATACTCCACAAAACCTTCTTTTAGCTCCTTAGCATAGCAGACCTGAAAAAAGGAAGGATAAAAAGTAAATGAATGTGTCAAAATAGAATCATGATTATATGCAGAAAACAAAAGCTCTTTTAAATTTATTTCTAAATTAACAAAAGATTCTAAATGTATTAGATCCTGCAGGTTACTGGGGCATTTTGCGTCCAAAAAAACACGCTTAAAATGAAATTTAAAACAATTTAAAAAATAAAGTTCAAGAAATGCATTTAACTATATGCTAGGAGACAAACAAGTGTGTGTGTGTGTGTGTGTGTGTGTGTGTGAGACTATAGGTCATGCAAGTTTCCCTTGTTTAAATGTAAGCTTGCATAACACACTTCTACAAGTCTCAATCATAATTTAAACATACCAACATCTGACATGCCGTAGCCTTTTCTTCTAATCCAGCAGTCTTGATGCCAAAGCTTTGCTGGTCTCCAAGATTCACAAATTCCCAACCATCATCTTCAGACATATTCTCCATGTCCTGGGCTGAGAGAGCAACATGCATTGAGAAGAAACTGTGAAACATGGTTAACCATCCAGCCTTAAACACCATCATAATAACTATTGTTTAGTATAATAAAAATTACAAGTTAGTGTGAATAAACAGGATAACATTATAGCACAATTTGAAGCAAATGTCTGATTTAACACCATGTAAACATTATAAACAAATTAAATGCAAACAATTACATGATAAAATCAATTAATTTAGCAATGTTAATTTATAAGACATGCTATAATGACCACCCCAATTCAATTCATTTTTATTTGTATAGCACTTTTAACAATAAACATGGTCTCAAAGCAGCTTTACACAGATAAGCCCCACTGGGCTGCATTAAAACTGTGGTGGTGTTTCATGCCTCTGTATGGCTGCTTTACCAAGCAGACAATGTCTGATGGGATTATGAGGGAATGTGCTGTGCAACACAAAACTGCACAACAGAATGGACTTTCCCCTTCAACATCTCACCAATTTACATACAAGTTACAATATAAGTTTTATCTTGTGTCAGCAGAACTATGTAAGGACAAGTGCTGCAGCCATCAGATTATTTTAGTCATCTAGTTTTCTACCAATTATTTCATCGATTAATTAGATAAGAATTACTTTTTCTATATTAAACAGCAATACTAAATATACAAGAGAAAATAAAACTGGTCTCAAATTTGTTTCCTTTTTTTTTATTACTTTTTATTGCTGAAATTGCAAACAAGAATATCTGTGAAAATTAAACCTATTCAGCACATTTCACTGACATTACTCCAGAGTTTAGCAGGTAGTGCATCAGTAATAACGGCCATGTGCTGTTTGCTGTGATGATTTTTTATACTTGAATAACTCGTAAAGGAATCGTTTAAGCCCTAAAGGACATCATACAGACTTTGTTGTTTTTACTTTGGGCATAAATAATTAAAAAATTAATTTGCATTTCGCAACCTTAATGGAGGTTTGAGGAAAGACGACAAGTGAGGTGTCCCGTCCCCCCCATAAATCCTAAAATTCATAAATCCTTGTGTACCTGCACTAAATTTTTATACCCCTAGAATTAGATTTTTAACTATTTTCTCCACTACACGATCTTAAATGAGGCAGTCATTCTACTTATTCATTAGTAGCTGCTTTTAGGTCTGTGAATAAGTCAGTCAAATAATATACAGCAGTTAAGACAAGAGCCAAGCATCACTTACTATCTAAGAGAGCTACTTCAGGCTTGATGGAAGCAGTTTTCATAAGTGGTCCCATAACCACAGGAAGGTACTGCTGGAACTCTTTGCCCAGGATCTTACACATTCTGGCCCATGCAGAGATCATGTAGGAGATCTGCAGATAAAAAATATGCTTGTTGACAAAGCAGCAGCAGTCAGTTGGAAACAACGTGCAATGATCTTTTAGCATTTTGCATTAGCATTGCTTATTCTAAAACATTAAAGTGGTAAAGAGAAATACAAATAAAAACGATCATTGAAGACGTTCAATTACATTTTACAGTAGAAAAGTTTCCTTAACTCCATGTAGACATCATTACATTCAAGCTTATTAGGGACCACCCACCTGTGGGTCATCATCCTCCAGGTCATTGAAGTCAGTCTGTGTTTTTAGGAGCAACTGCATCACTGCAGATGCATCATGCATAAACTAAAGTGAGAAGATAATGAAGTCATTTACACACTCTTGCTTACAGAATAAATTTGTGACTGTATAAGAGTGTAAGAGATGTGTACATCTCACACGAACCTTCTCTTTGCCCACAGCGAGGCCAATTAGACTGATGCACTCAATGGTTTTGCCTCTAAGCAGACGAAGCTCCTTCTGTATAGCGTTCTCTACGATGTGTTTAAGGGAGGGCATGAAAAGATCATAGTAAGGAACAAATCTCTCCTCTGCTGTGTCAGCCACAGAAGCAATGGAGGTCACCACCTGTTCCAGCACCAGCTTGGTACCTTTCTGAATGAGCTGATTTAGAAAGAAAGAAAAAAAAAAATTTTTAATTACTAATTTGAAATTAAACACCAGTGAAGTTGCCTTTTTAAAAACAAAACCCCGTCCAGGGTCAGGAGTCCAAGACAACTAGCTGTGCTCTCTATGCGTGGAAGGAGCAGCTCACTCTCCCTCATCACTCACAACACAACATTCAGCAGCTCATGCATTGGGGAATGTGGTAAATCTCTCTTGTAATGCCACTCTGAAGTGCAGCAGTTCAAAAAAGATGAGGCTTTGGCTGGCTTCATGTCTCAGAGCATGAGACCACTGGAATTGTTAGCAGTTTGTTGATAGGAAAGTCTCAACTAATAGGTAGGAAATTGCCTAGAATAAATAAGCAAGACAATCTGAAAACTTGGCAAGTGGCTTAAATTAAATATAACCCAATCTAATAGCTAAATAATACCCAATGTAATACTGTTTAGAGGGAACGTGCTACTACTAGTCGGATTAAATTATTGTAATGTTTAAGTTTCATGTCAAATATTCTGAAAGTAAACTGTTACAAAGCATGATGTTTTTTATTAACAGACCTCCTGGAGCTTGGCCACCATGATGACATGGAGGTGCTGAACTAAGTTATCCAAGTAGGGAACGAGAAGAGCTTTGGGGCAGTCCTCAGTGAAGTTAATTAGAGCTGCTGCAGCATGAGCCTGAACACGAGGGTTTGACTGATCCTCCATGGTCTGGAGAAGGGCAGAGATGACCTATAACAAAGTAAGCATGGTTAAAGTATGAACAAAATACAAAACCTTTGGGTAGTATAGTTCATGTTAAGGAATCAAAAATTACATTTAACAATTTAAACAATAAAGACGTAAAACAATGCTGCTGTTTGTCAAAGCAATTTAAGACAAAAACAAAGCTTAATGTCCGTAAAGTTACACAATGAATGTCAAAATGTCAGACAGAAATGATTTACATGTTCTTGAGTCATAAACAAAAAGAAAGGTGAAAAAAGTTTCAGCTTAAACAAATCTCTGCATTTGAGAGCGAGACGCCTTGCTTAAGGACCCAGCAGCAGCTTGGTGTTGCCAGGATTTCAACTCTTGACCTTTCGATCCAAAGCACAACATTTACCCACTGATCTACGACTTCCCCTTATCAAACATCTAAACTGTAACTCTGATACTTTACCAGGATCACAGAGACTATTGATGCATTCTAAACAAATACTTTTATTTTAACTAATTTCAATTACTTCATGTGCTCTTGGTAAACAAATACCTTGTCGTGGAATTTCTTCTGAAAAGTAGGAGCAAAATCTGTGGCCATCTGTCCAATGGCATTACATGCTGCATATCGAACTCTGGGATGCTGAGAAAAAAAACGAGGAAAACAAGAACCCATGGTTTTTAAGGATGAAAGTGACACTTTGAAGCAAAATGACATTTAGCACAACCATAGATGAGTTCAGTTTAACAATAAACTGTTTGATACTCACAGGATCTTGGCAGAACAGGAGAACAAAACTGACAATCTCATTCAAAATAGACTCCATCTGCTGATGACAGCCTTCACCAATAGCAGAAAGTGCCATAAGACCAGCATGCCTGTACCTCCAATCCGCTGTGCCATGAAGAAACAAGTATTGGGGGTTTTCCAAATTCCAAAAAAGTAGGTGATTCACAAACCAAATAAACACATTTTATTCACAATAGAACATGGAAGAAAAAAAACTAAACTGATGTACCATTTCAAAGAAAAAAATGTGATTAGGAACTTGATGGCAACATCTCAAGAATTTAGGATGTTTAACACTGTAGCATTTGTACGTTTTTATTTTTTATTTCTATATACACATACGTTCATATACATCTGAGAACCGAGGTGACACCAGTTGCTGGAGTTTCATGATGCACCAAAGGTTTGCGAATTGTGAACAGTCTGGACTGCAGGGAGGCCATTTTAGCACCCTAACTCATCAATGAAGCCAAGCAGATGAAAGACGGTATGAGATTTAGCATTGTCTTGCCCAAATATGCAAGAGCGTCCATAGAAAAGACGAATAGATGAAAGCATTTGTTGCTCCAACTCCACTACATACTTTTAAACATTGTGACTTTCCAGATGTAAAAGCTGCCCATTTCCAAACACACTAATACACCCCATCAGAGATACAGGCGTTGTGTGCCGAGAGTAAGCTGGGCAGTCCCTCTTCTCTTTAGTCCAGAGGATGCAGGATCCATTGTTTTGTCTGACCACAAAACAGTTTTTCACTTTGCCTCAGTTCATTTTAAATGAGATTTGGTCCAGAGAAGATGGCAGCGTTTCTGGATCATGTTCACATATGTGAACAAATGCATCGGCTCTTTCAGAGACAGAAGACAAGGAAAGCTCCTGGCCCAGATGGTGTCTCCTCCTGCTGCAAAGCATGTGCTGACCAACTGGATACCATCTTCACCTATATCTTCAACAGATCGCTGGAGCTGTGTGAGGTCCCCTTCTGCTTTAAACTCTCCACAATCATCCCGGTCCCCAAGAAACTCTCCATCACTGGACTGAATGACTACAGGCCTGTCGCTCTGACATGTGTCATCATGAATACCTTTGAAAAGCTGGTATTGGCCCATCTAAAGAAGGTGACAGAACAGCTGCTGGATCCCCTACAGTTTGCACACCGAGCAAACAGATCAGTGGATGACGCAGTCAACATGGGGCTAAACTACATTCTGCAACACCTTGACTGCTCAGGAACATATGCCCGGATTCTGTTTGTTGATTTTAGTTCGGCTTTCAATACAATAATTCCGGGAATTCTCCACTCCAAACTCCTAAACCTCACTATACCTCCTGCCATCTGTCAATGGATCACCAGTTTCCTGACAGGTAGGAAACAACAGGTGAGACTGGGAGGTGTTACCTCCAGTATTCGGACAGTCAGCACTGGTGCTCCGCAGGGATGTGTCCTTTCCCCACTGCTATTCTCCCTTTATACTAATGACTGCACCTCAAGTGACCCAACTGTTAAACTCCTGAAATTTGCAGATGACACCACCCTCATCGGACTAATCCAAGATGACGATGAGTCTGGATATGAGCAGAAGGTGGAGCAGCTGGTGCAGTCAGAACAACCTTGAGCTAAACACACTCAAAACTGTGGAGATGATGGTGGACTTTAGGAAACATCCCTCAACACTACTCCCCCTCACAATATCCAACATCCCTGTGTCATCTGTGGAGAACTACACGTTTCTGGGCACTACCATTTCCCAAGACCTGAAATGGGAATCAAACAAACTCGATTCTGAAAATCTGGAACAGGAACAGTTTCTTTCTCCAAGCAACCACCCTGACTAACAACTGACTGACCATAATTTTATTCCCTGCTCATATCTATCTAAGTACTGCACAGAACTGTCAGTCATCACCTTATCCGTATGTTACACACACTATGGCTGCTATATATTGTACAAAGTTATATAGTAAACTCTATCATACCTGGCACACAATACTGTCATTTGCACTACCATGCACTCTCACACTTTACTTACATCACTGATCTGTACCCCTATTTATTACCCACACTGTCTATACTGTCTCACATTGTCTACATTGTCTAGAATTGTCCGTTTTGTCATGTATAGGTTTTTTGTCTGTACTTTTGAGAGTCACAAACAGCTGGAACCAAATTCCTTGTGTGTGTCAACACACTTTGCCAATAAACCTGATTCTGATTCGGCTTCATGTTTGCATGACAGAAACTTATCCTGAATTTGTGGATGACTTGGCAAAACTGTTCACAGGCAATTATTTCTGGAAGGGTTTCTGAGCCCATGCAGTGATTTCCATTACAGAATCATGCCTTTTTCCCCATAAAGGCAGTGCAACCTGGCCAAAAGATAACAAGCATCCAATATTGATTTATGCCTTTCCCACTTACATGCATTTCTCCAAATTCTCAGAATCTTTTCAAGATATTATATACTGTAGCTTATAAGATATTCAAAGTGTTCTGACCCATTGCCAATTAAATGAATTAGTTGCTTTAAAAAAAGGTTAATCCAGCTGTTGCTTTTTAATAACACTAAGTTTTCCAGTCTTTTGTTCCTAGCTCCTTTAGACATGTTGCAGATGTCAAATTCAATAGAACCTTATTTTTTCCTTTAAAATGGTAAATTTGATCAGTTCAAACCTTAACATTTTTAAAATGTAATATTATAAATATATACGTTTCCAAAATTAATCAGAAGGGATACAGCAATTCAATATTTTATCCCAAAAATAACATTTGTGAAGGGTGTCTGTATGCACTTACGGTTTTGCAGCATCTGCATAATGTGTTGTTTGATCATGGGCAGCATAATTTTGCCTCCAAGGCCACAAGCAATTCTATCTAGAGCACTCTCTCCTGCCACAGCATTACTGGGGGAAAATAAGGTAGTCATAAGTAATAATAAAGTGGTACTTTACACACTACTTAACATGCTTAAATCACACATGCTGCAAGCAAAAAAAAAAAAAAAAAACTTTTTTTAACTTTTGCCTTAAAACTACATTAAGAAGTGTTCAATCGCAGTTTTAACATGTGAGGAATTAAAATTTAAATAATCCAGGTTGCCCTTCAACAGACAGTTGGCAGCACTCAATTAAAGGCAGTCCCAGATTTACGATGGTTCAACTTACATTTTTTTGATTGTATGATGACATTAGCTTTATGGTTAATTTATAAAGATATTTAAATTTTCATTTTCACGCTGCAGTCAAACATAGCAGCGTATGTCTTACGACACAATAGAACACTGGCAGGACGTACGCATCTCCACGTTGTGAGAGTACAGTCGTCTCGGAGTTAGAGGGCGCGTTTTTTTGGTGTTTCAAAGTCCAATTTTAGATCGTGTCTTTTTTTTTTTAATCAGAGTTGCTAGACAGTGAAAGAGTGTTCACTCATGTACTGGTGCTCGCCCATGCACCTGCACTCGTCCATGCAAATAATTACAAACTATGCACCAGAGAAGTTACTGAGTGTTTGTGGCTTTGGGGGTGTTACTTTAAGTGTTGCTCCATCTGCATCAAAAGGGGAAACTACATATAAAATATGTTCCTGTGTAGTGTACTTTCAACTCTGTTTAGCCAAACAGTACATAAACACCCATTACATTAAAGCCTGTGTCTTACAATTTAACGCCTTTATACCGATATATACATGTACTGCTATATTTTTTCAATGTCTGCAATAACAAAGTATCTTAGTTTCTTTTTACAACATTAAAGTATTTGGGTCTTGGTCCACAGTACTTTATAAAATGTAAGATTTTGGCAATTAAAAAAGCTTCTTTAAAAACTGCCAATTAAACATCTAGAGAACCAGTCACCCAAAGCTACACTAAAACTTTCATAGTGGGTAATTTTTTTCATTAATTGCTTCCTAACAAGTAATTATTTAGTTCAGCAAATAACTAATGGCAAATAAACTTTAAACACTTCCTTTTCTTTTAAACTATAAAAGTAATTTAGTAATTGTACTAAAACATGAATCCCTAAATGTCCAATGTTTTTCATGTTTAATTCTGGTATACATGTTGACTGAATGATTACTGATTATGTACAATGTACAAAATTTGTTTCAGTATGTTTCCACCCAATATTATTTCACCACATATTTAATTAAGTTTAAATTTACAGCATAATGACCTCCCTAACAATGTCAAAATGTGTCTAACCTAAAGAGACCTGCAAATTCTTGTTACCTGTCAAAATCATCATCTTCTAATTCATCCGCCATCGCCCATTCCTCATCCTCCTCCAAGTCCACCATCATAGACAACATCTGTGGCACTGTGTGTGTGTGTGTGTGTGGAGAGGGGGATTATTAAACCATTTCTCAATTAAAAATCCATGCTTCACACTTTAAAGGCTAAAAATCTGAAAGACTTAAACCCACTACAGGGTGTGTGTGTGTGTGTGTGTGTGTGTGTGTGTGCAGAGCCAATTACTGTTGAGAGATTCAGATTTAATAAAATATAGGCCTTGAAGTCACAAAGCCCCAGACACACACTAATATTACAATATTTTGTACATTACCACTCTGGGCCACAATGGCGGTGTGTTTCCTCAACATGGCAGCAGCAGTTTCAGAGAGCGTTACAATAACTTCAAGCGCCAGTTGCCTCTGCATGTTCGTTAAATTTGTATCTGCACACAGCTAAAGGCCACAAAAAAAGCAAAAAAAGTTGATTCATTTAATGCTTATATTTGTATATGTATAAATATATATTTTCTGTATATGCTGAAGAAAAACAAGTGAAAAGAAGGTATTTATGACCCTTCCCTTTAAAGGTCAGGAGGACAAAAGCGTTTCCATATTTGAAAAGCTGTGTAGAAATCCTGCAATAAGTCAACACTTATCCCCCTGGATGAATTTTGGTTTAGTGTGCCTCTCTTCCTGTCCTGCTCTACTACAGGAGGGGTTCCAAAGTGTACTACAGGCAGCCACATCAAGGCAAAAAATGAGTGAATAAACAGTTCATTTAAAATTTAATTCCATTTAGAGACCACTTGCACAGCATAATGCATGTATACTGGACTTTACAGTAAACAACTGTTTGCTGCTTAACTCGAGGTTACTGGGAAAGTCTGTATATATGCACACTGCAGTTTTACCATGCTAAACTTCAGAAAACAGCATTTTTAACCATTTAATGAGAAGATTTTGCATTTCATTGTTGACATTTTAATAAAAGTTCTGTATACTAGCAATAAAATAAAAACCATTAATGTAAATGAGATATGGATAAGATTTCATTGTTTTATCCACCTTCCAGTAACATGACTGTTCCAAAATATAGTAATAAAAAAAAAAAAAAAAAACTCAAAACCAATGAAAATTTAACATCCAGCTGCAAGCATGCCATTGATGCTTGTGTAAACATTTCAGTAAGTCAAATAGAATCAAACTTAACCTGTTATCAATGTTTCCTTTTTAAATATGTGAATGCTTTTATTAATGCAGATCTGAGAACATAAACCACACGTTTTATTGGCTACATAGTTATTAAGGTGTTCTAAAGCCTTTTACAGTAATATAATATTTGCAAAAATACAGAGGTATTAGGCAACAGCCATTAAAGTTCTTTCACATCATTTTAAAATGATATAAAAAAATATGCTTTCTGAACCTAAGCTTAATGCAAAACAATAAAAAGGCCTTAAGTATTGTTCAATAATGAGAAATGAATATCTCTCCAGCCGGGCTTTGGAAGTCACATAGGTAGGAAACTCCCAAGCATTAAATTGAAGAGGTTACTTTTTGCCTGTGAAATAAAACCTCGATGAGCAGCACAGATAAGCAGCCTCAAGGAACCACCAGGCAAAAAAGAAAATCCACCTATGGCTAAAACAAATTAAATAAAAACTACAATAAAATATTCAATAGGTATACCTTGAGACAGAGTTGCAATGTGGGCTCCAAGTTTGGCCTCAGGTATTTAGGGGCAGTGTCAGCAATTTCTACTAGTGACTTCAGCACAGAATCATCACCTTGGTAACAGGATTCATTGACAGCCTAAAAAACATTACAGCAGGAAAAAAAACTCAGTCAAAAACCTTTAATTAGGTTTATGTAAAACAGAAAAGATAATGGTAAGAAGAATGCTTAATAACAGACTGTTTAAATGACACTTGCTGTACCCAGAAGAATTACCATTAAGACATTAAGGTTAACCTGACAAATAATTTGAAGATCGTAGGAATTTACTCACCTGTAGTACACCAGGCAGGAGATCAGAGAAATGTTTAAGTATTGCCATATTGCTCTCGTTGGAGAGAATAAAGGAGGCGGTTGCACGTGCTGACAGCATACGTATCTAAAAGGCAGATTTTAAAAAAAACACTAACATTTCCGATAACCCCAGTTTTTTTTTTTTTTTTTTTTTTTTTGGTGGTGGTGGGGGAGACAAAAAAATAAAAAAAAACAGCCAAAAAAAAGATCATATAGAGCAAGATTTGTGTTGCACATCTGGATGTGTTGAGAATTATTTTCAGCTACTGGTCAACAATTAAAGTAATGAAGCTATTAGCTTTGTGTGGCCCAATCAGCGCAAAGACGGACAAACCAGTTCAGAATTAACAGCAGCGCCGAGTCCAAATATTAACATAGTAGCCCTGTCCATAATAAACTGGTTGCTATTGACAGGGAATCAGATAAATTATTCATATTTGTTATTGTTTATTCATCATTTATATTCGTTCAGCAGCCAACTAGACATTTTTAAACATGGTTTCAGGCTCATAAGTGGAAAAGAAATATCAGAACAGCCGTATCAGCTGCAAGTCATGAACACAACACTTTAGGACAAAATTCTCTTACCTGTGGGTTTTCCTGATCTTGCATACACTGCACCAACATGCGTTTTATAACTTCCATATAATGCTGTTGCTGGTTGCCAAATATACCAGGAAAATTCCTGCGCACAAAAGTTGGAATGAAAAACATTTTATTTATTTATTTATATATATATATATATATATATATATATATATATATATATATATATATATATATATATATATATATATATATATATATATATATATATATATATATATATATATATATATATATATATATATATATATATATATATATATATATATATATATATATATATATATATAAAATGTGTATATATATATATATATATATATATATATATATATATATATATATATATATATATATATATATACACACATACACACACACACACACACACACACACACACACACACACACACACACAGACACCGTAATTTCTGGACTATAAAGCGCACCCTTACATAGCCACACCCACTGAATTTGACAAAGATTTTTATTTTTAACATAAATAAGCCGCAGGTGTCTACACTGAAACTAATGAACTTTACACAGACTTTAAACGAAAGACTCTAAATGAAATATGTTGCACTGCTATTAGGAGCATAGCGGTATTTTGGGAATAGCCTGGCACTGCATTCTTCCGATATTCCTGCGTGTGTGAAGACAGAGGATTATGTCCTTATTATTTTCTGATGCTCATTTCTAAGTTTCTTTGACTAATCCGTAACACTGTTGCCAAGAAAAATAAAAAAAGCACGAGTTTTGGAAACCTGTCTGTGCTTATATGATTTCTGTTGTAACTGGAGTTAGAGAGCTCTCTCTTCACCCAGACTCAACGCGTTACAACGGCTTTTATCTAAACAGTAGCCTACCAAGTAAGTCATTGTTCACTGTCTTCCTCCTTCCTTTCACAACTACATTGGTATCTTGACCTACGAGTGCATTAATGTACGAGTTTTCTGAGGTACGAGCAGTCACTCGGTCGATTTTTTGTTTTGTTACGCGAGCAAAAAATTGAGGTATGAGCTCGAGATGCTGCTGCTAGATGGCAAAGCGAAGCCAGAAAGCGAAGATTGTGACGAAAATTAAGATAAGCAAAGAAGAAAAAAAAACAAATTTTCCAGCCGCTTCCACTTATCGCCTCTACCCCCAGTAGGTCAAGGTACCACTGTATTTCTCTTTTGAGTTTATCTTTTGTCATCGTTTTGTCAGCTCAGAACACAGGTGAGGTGCGTTTTTTCGTTTCCGTTCCACTCTATGATAAAAGCTATAGTTCTACCAGAATGGTGATGTCAGACAGCTTACCAGAAAATATGTAGCGCAGCCTCTCGTAGACGAACATTTTGCGAGTTCACGGAGTCAAACAGAAACTTGAGAATCTCTGGCCACTGGTTGTTTCCATCATCATCTTTAAAATAAATTAATAAAATCCACCACAATAATTAATTTTATACATACATACACACATACATACACAAGATAAGTGTGATCTTTTTATTGTATAGGTCAACAAAAGCATTGCTAAATTTAAAGATACTTTGGGCATAGTTCTACTAACCAAGAAGATTGCGGGCCAGCTCAGCAGCTACATCACAAATCTTCTTGCGTATACTAGAGGATCCATCTAACTGGATGCTGGCAAGCAGTTCTGTTTTAACAGCAGTTTGAAGATCTACTGGCAGGCTTGGGTAGACTTCTTCGAAAGATGAGGATAGCAATCGGCGTAGCAGGACCGCTGCCATCTGCCTAACCTGTACAGAAGCAGAGAAAGGACATTTAGCTTAGAAACGCTTACTAGGTTCTCAAATGTCTAAGTAATTGGGACGACGCATGAAAACTACAAATCAGTGAAACTTTAATACAAAAAAGCAAATGAAGAAAAAAAAAAGTATTGGAAAGAGATGAGATAGAAATGGTGTAATAAAATCCACTTGCTTACCAAACAAATTAAACTTTTATCTGGAAAATAACAGCTTGTGATGCACAATATGATCTGAACAAATTTATCCTGAACAAACTACTACTTTACTAACAAACAGCTGCCTTTGTTAAGCAGAACAGGTTATGTGACATTAAAGACGTTTATGACAATTCTGCTTCTGCATAAAAATGCAACAAAATCCACTGAACTATTTATCAGATTTTGTCTTAAACACCTCTCCCTAACAAGTTAATGTCTCCTTCCCATAGTCAATAGCAGGTGTGGATAGAGACCCCTTTTTACTGAACCCTAAGGACATTTGTAGGCTGATGAGGTAATAAGTTACAGGAGATACATTCATTACAATTTTATTTGTATAGCACTTTTAACAATGGACAGTCTCCCAAAGCAGCTTTAGAGATAAAGAGGTTATGAAGTTGGGATGTAAGACTTTAGTGCCTGTTCCTTGTAAGTTTATCCATAAAGAGCGACTCAGTGGTGACTGTGGCAAAGAAAAACTCCCTGACATAAAGAGACATTCCAAAACATTATAAAAAGTTAAATCATTTAAATTAAAACATAAAAAAAGACTATTCTCATCGAATGTATCGCCACCCCACTGTTTCCACCGAACTAAAGTAAAACTTTATTCATACACATTAAGATAAACAGGCAAATGCTTAATGAGCAGTATGTTAGTTTGTATTCGGTTTATTCAGGACATCTCGTTTTCCAGATTTTACTTGCCACAGTGAAAACATTGTAGTTAAAAGAACAGCTCACAATGCTTCACATCTAGAACACTATGGACAGTTTCACTTCTGGTGACCAAGTTTAAAATCTTAAGTGACACAAAAGTAGCTCTCCACATGTGACTGGACCAGCAGATGTCAATACCAAGTGTAAATCTAATTAAATATAAATATTTCAATACCTTTGAGTACTGCAAAATCACTCAGTTTGCACATATCAAAACACTGCAGAAGAACATTTTACATACCTCCTCTGCAGCAGATGCATCGCGAATGGCCTGCAGCAAGAAGCTTATCTTTGTTGGTCCATGGATGTTGTCATATGTTTCCTACAATTGCAAAAAAGAACAAAGATTGAGGCAGAACGCTACAATTTTCACTGGAAAAAATTGCATTGCCATTGTATGAAGCTTTAAACACAAAACACAGCAATTACAGACTGTAATAAAGAATACAAATGTGATAAACATGAAAGGTTTTCGATGCTGAAAAACAAATCCTTGAGCAACTCACTCACTCACTCACAAACACAGTTAATCAAAACAGCTTTTCTTTAATTATACCTCCAGCCACTCGCCCAGCTATCTGTGGCCAGTCAGATAAAGAGTTATATGAGCAAGATTGGGCAGGTGTGAGTGATTGCATACTCCTGCCAGTCAATAACATTTGGCAATTGTGGTGTCTGTTGGCACATGCATGCAGAAGTGAGTGGAGAGCACTTTCATCAGAGTTGCTGTCTACCATGAACAGCATGGACAACAATTACTCCTGGCTGACTTCATGAAACTTTGCCTCCACCTTCCCCATTTGAGCAGCTGCGTTACCCCACTCCCACACCCCATGATCACAGCTGTGATGATCAGTGTGCCATTATAACCAGTTAGTACCGAGTAGTTACAGCTTATATATAGTAATTTTAAGTTGGTATTAGTGATTTGATACACATTTTCAAAAAACAGGGCACTTTTGGTTGAAAAGATTTAGTTTTGATTGGATGTTTCAAATAGTCAATACAAAGTCAGAACATACAGTTTAAGTGGTTGTGGTCACTCCAATACAATCACTGACAACAGCCCTTAAATTGTATGTTCTGACTTTATATAAACTACTCGAAACATTCAGACAAAAATAAATCTTTAGTTTGTAAATCAAAAACCTTTTAAACTGTGCTTACAAAATATAATTAAATATATACAAACCCTCACCCAAAACTGTTGAAGAAAAAGAAATGTCAGTGTCTATTTAAATGAGAAAAGTACACTTTAACCAGGCAGTGACTATAATTGTTTCAAAAAAGTATAAAAAAAATTTGTGAGGAACTAAAGAATTTCAGTCCATCTTGGGATGAGACAAGACCCTTGTTGGGGAAATTAAAGTTACATAATAGTAAGAATAAGAATAGTAAAGTGGATTGTACATAAATATGATGAGGTCTTTTCAATACAAGTATAAAAGTATAATCTTTACAGAATGAGAATACACATGTAGAGATGTACACGTTTAACAGCAGCATGATCAGAACATGTTTACAAGCACTGTTTGGATGTAACACTAATGTGGGCCAAAAGTACAACATTTAAAGAAAATCTGCTGCATCAGCAAGAGTTTCTGTAGTTTAGTGTTATGTGCAAATAAAAACATACTGTAAACTGGTGACTGCCCTGTCTGAATATTGGAAAAACGTGCTGATACAGTGACTGAACAGGTGCAGTTTTATTTTTTTATTGAAGCATAAATAGAGTAATATACTTTCAGAAATTCAAGACCACAAAACAGCTGAATAAGAAAATATGAATCTAACAAAAGGTTTAATAATACTGCAGAAAGAACAGTATTTTTATAGTAGTTTAATCAGTACTGTGCCTTAAGTAATGTATGCGACAGTTAACAATATTTTAGCTAAAGTTGTTTTTCACAAAGTTTATTTTGTGATGGTGTCCCCTAATGACATTTTTTTATACAATGTTTGAGCATAAGAAGCATTTAGAGAATGTGTGTGTGTAAATTTAGCATCATGGGTCTAAAAAATTGTAGTGATAATGCTGGGAAAATGATAAAAAAAAAAAAAAAAAAAAAACCTGAAATAAAGAAAGAAATTGTAGAAAAGGATAAACGTGGAACACACAAACACACACACACACACACACACACACACACAAGATCTGCAATATGGCATGTCTGGTAAGTACAGTAAGTACAATCATAAAGAACAACAAAAAATTACCTAGTGGAATCAATGTTTATATTTTATTACTTATGTTTATACTTTGTTACGAGTATGTTTGTATGTTAAAATAGGCATAAAACATTAAGGGCTGAAATAAGCGATCACCTGAGGTCTGAGAACGGATTCATTGCTTTTACTTTAATTCTTATGGGAAAATTAACGTGAGTACGAGCATACAGGAACACGAGCGGTTTTCAGGAACAAATTAATCACTGGGGTTCCACTGTATTATTAATTTATAAGATCAAATCTAAAGCCGGTTTCTCACTATTCTTTTTTATTTTGCAATATTTCATGATTACATGAAAGTCAGTAAAAAAAAAAAAAAAAAAAGAATGAGGAGTCAGATTTTGATCAGGGCACAGCAGCTACTTCACCAAACAAGAGCTGGTTATTTCAGTGAAGAAAAAGTGCAACACCAAACTAAACTAAACTAAACCTTGTTCCAGTTCGTGATTTCATTATCCAGGGGTATTAAACTCAGGACCCTGCCTCTCAAAAACCACAAACAATGTTGAATAATCACTTCAGCAGTTTATTATCAGTATCTATGACTGACCAGGTGATTTCATCTTCAGTTTCTGTATATTTATTTCATTTGGGCACTTTTGTTGGGTAAAATCACCGCTTTATCCAGTCTATACCGGGGACACGAGTCCACCACAGAGCTGACGCGACCTTTACACGTGTTTAAAGTGGAAATGGACTCGGAGCTCTTCAGCACTGCGGTTCCACTAAACGCCCCACAGTGGAAGCTCAAGTTTGGTCACGTGGTAAAAGTTAGTTTCCAACGATGCTACACCCTGAAACAGGACGCTGCGTAAATACTGCTGCATACAAAAGAGATTATTTTGTGAATTTATTAGCGCTTGATTGTAAATATGAGGTCTGAATCAGAGTCACTCTTTTCCCGAAGTGGCTAGTCACAGTAGATCTGATCTGTATGAGAGACACCGAGACTCAGACAGGACCGAGGCCTGCGATCAGACGCCTAAAGCGGGACACTTCATGATGAACCCCGAGGCTCCGGACATTAACACAACTCACTTTGTGTATTTGTGTCGGTTTTAAAGTCCGGATTTGATTCCGTTCTGCCAGCATCAGATGTTTTTAGGTTGCTAACGAGCTAGTGTGCTAGCCAAGCTTAGCCTTCTAAACACAATACACAAGAATCGCCTGTTGGTTCATTGCTTATAAATGAGCACTGATCAGGATTATATTTATTATATTCACCTACAGCGGCTTCTTTTTAAACTCTTACTTGTGTTTACGGTAAAAATCTACGATATTGCGATATTACTTTAGTGGAAACGATAATTCAGCTCAGGTTATAATACAGAAAATAAAAAAAATAATAATTGAGGAAGTTATGAAAGTGCCACGCAAACACGAACTCGATCATACTTATTTAGAGGCGGTTAGATAAGATAGATATCAAGCTAAACTACCAGAGATTTCAGCCGGTAGCTTAGCGGACCAACCGAAAACTTGCCCCGTCACACGTGGACTGAGCCGCACTACAGCGTGAAGCTCGCAGCGACCCGCCGGGACTGAAAAAGCGTCCACACGATCATTCAAAATACACCTGGGCTTCAAAAAGCGCTGTTTATTACCTCCGACTGCTTCCTGACATTATTGTCAGGGCTCATCAGGTTCCCCAGTAAGAGGTAAAATTGCTGCTGTTCCGCCATTGCAGTAGGATCCAGAAAGAAACCAGCTGATGCGGGAGGAGCCAAAATAAACCCGGCTTCTGTCATGTTTTGCCGCCTTATCGGATTTTCCTTCCGGGTTGCAGGAAGTTCTGCATCTACTGCAATAATTTAATGTATATACAATTCCACAAGCAAATCAAAAATGTAAAATGCAATAAATCTGAGGTATAATATGGACTCCGGCTGTGTAATCTGAGATCTTGCACAAATTCTTCCTCATTCACGGTTTCCGAGTCATTCAGCAAGTTTACAGATGCTCCAGAAGATGAACATCAACTGACCTTCTTGTAAAAATATGTAGTCTTTTTTTTTTTTTTTTTTTTTTAGCACTTTTAGCGACATGGAAAAAGACTTCACAGTAAATACTCGAAATAATACACAAATAATTTGAAAGTAAAATCATAATAAAATGTATGTCTAACAATAAAAAAAGAGAATACAATGGAAATCATGACCTGTAGGTAAACAGGTTAATTTATTTTTTACTGCTTCATAGTTATGTGGAGCACCACAACATCCTGTTCATTATTTATCTTTTACACTGTAAAAGAATGTTTCTTCCATTAAATAATCTATCTGCATTTGTTTTGGTGGGGAAATAATAGCTGTTTTGGTCAAAACTAGATTTTATTTTCACTGTCTCGAATTCAGCAACATTAATATTCAATATGTTTACTGCACATTTACACATTCACTATCACTGCACTATACTTCTAGAGCATTTGCATAAACAAAAGAATTTCACAGAATCCAGAAACATTCAGAATAAAAGCTAATTACTAGAAGTTACAAATATAATTGTATAAAATAGTCTAATTAATCTTTTTTGTTCTAAAAACAAAAATACCACCAACACTTGACAACAAATCATAGACGGTATCTCACAAAAGTCAGAACCCCTCACATTTTAGCAACTATTTTAGATCTTCTCTTGGGACAATAGAATAGAAATGAAACTTGGATATATTTTAGTCAATGTACAGCTTGAATTGAAGTACAGATTTACTGAAAATGACTCAATGTACAGCCATTATTGTCAAAATAGAACCAAGAAAATTGTGTCTTGCCTACAGTCAAACATGGTGGTGGTAGCATCATAGTCTGGGGCTGCATGAGTGCTGCTGGTACTGGGGAGCTGCGGTTTATCGAGGGAAACATGGATTCCAACATGTACTGTGACGTTCTGAAGCAGAACATGAAGCCCTTCCTTCAGAACTGGGCCGGACAATCGTTTTCCAATATAATAATGACCCCAAACAGACCACAAGATGACAACTGCCATACTAAGGAAGCTGATGGTGATTGAGTGGCCAAGTATGTCTCCAGACCTGAACCCTACTGAGCACCTTTTGGGATCCACAAGCAGAAGGTGGATAAGTGATATGTGTCTAACATCCAGCAGCTCCGTGATGTCATTATGGAGGAGTGGAAGAGGATCCCAGCAACAAGGAGGACAGTAAATCTGTACTGCTATACAAACTGCACATTGACTACTTTAAAGTATTTCAAAGTTTCAATTCTATAGTATTGTCCCTTGAGAAGATATATTAAAATGGTTGCTGAAATGTGAGGGGTGTACTTACTTTTGTGAGATACTGTTTGTACAGTATGTGCCTCTCAAACATGTTAATTGGTGCAAGAGGTTGCACTGGTTATTTCTTGTTAGTACTCAGTAAGTCCACTGGAACTAAATTCAGTGAACAGAAGAATGAAGCAAAATCTAATATTATATTTTTAATTAAGATGATGTTACTTTTTTTTGCAGAAATTCACAATAAATATAAAATAAATCCCATTGTTACAATTTCTGCTTTGGTATCTTCACTGGTTCCACTGTCACTTATCAACAGAGGCCACATGTGGAAAAGAAAGTAAAGCCTCTGTTGCAGACTTCTGTCTATGAAGCATACTTCATAGTTACATGTTACTACTTTGCTGAACAGTCAGACAAGCATCTGTTTCAGATAGGTTGTACATGTCACTCAGTCTGTGAGTTGAGGAGCTTCTGGCGAGTGTGAGGAGTATGTGTGGTTTTTCTGCAGCAGCACAGAGAACAGAGAAGGCCCAGAATGACTGAAAAGATACCCACAGTGAGGGATGTACCTGTCCCATAAAGCAAAGGTAATTTCATTGAATCCCACACTAAAAAAAAATAAGAATAAAAAAAAATTGTTATTGTAAATTGAACATTTAATGATTAATTCTAGCAACAAATAAGGTAGGATCTTGTAGACAAACTTTAATTCAACAAAAATATTTATGTGCTAGTTAACAGATAATACCTGGAAGAAACCACACAAATACTTGTAATAAAATAAAACTCACATGCAAATTTCACACTAAGAAAGACTCTGCTGGATACGATCTCTGGTTCTTTTTTCCAATCCTCTGTTGTGGTTGAGCGTATCCATGGTGTGGCAGTGCAGTAATACTCGCCAGCATCACTGTCTTGTGTGCCATGAATAGTGAGGGTAAATATTTGGGTTTTGAGACGCTCCAGACTGCAGTCACTAGTGTCATTACGAGGGCTTTTTCTCACCACACCCCAGCGATCTATACTGGCAAGTTGAACAAAGTTTCTTGATCCCCATAAATGACACTGATACCATCGTATTTCATATGCAACATTGCCTAGATGAAGAGAAATGCATGAGATTATTATGATTATGCTTACTATGAGAACTACAGAATTACATTATATTTATTTATATTAAGACAAAGTATTAGTGATTGTCATGCATGGGCACATGCTCCTGTCATACCACTGCTAGATTACTACAGTATATCTCTCCACTCTAAAAGAAGATAATAAAAATTACTATAGATTTATATTCAATACTAGCAAAACTGACCCCCACAGAAACATGCAATCAATATGTAGCAGCCTTAGTGTCCTAAGCCTTTGGACAGAAAAAGAAAAAATACCAGGTAAAAAATCCACACTATTTATTCAAAGCCAGACAATTTGACATCTGACCCAGTAAACAACAACATAAATAAATCAGATTAGAACGCTTACTCATTTCCTCATCAAAAACATCAAACTGTGTATTAGAGCTTTTACTTACGTTTCTTCAAACAAATAACCAGAAGCAATCAGACTAAACACATCTATTTTTTCCTTAGCACTGGTTATGTACCAAAATATTTTAATCTAGCAGTTATCAATTCCCCAATTAAAAATCCCGCCCTTGACCCCTGTCAGCCAGCCAACTATTAGATCCTAGATCCTGTTTACTAAATCCTAGAAAAGAAATGCACAATGGTTGTGACAGCAGTTGTGCTCATACCTACATAGAAATAACATTCATTAAATGTTTTTAGTCAGAAATTAGGCCTCATCATAGCACAAAGACAGCACTGGTTAAAGTGGTAAATGTCCTGCTACTGGCCACTGATCAGGGTCATGTCTCCTTGCCTGTGTTGCTTCACACGGGTGACACCATTGATTCATACTTTTATCATTGATATGAAGAAAGGAAACAACCCTCTCCTGGCTCAGGTCAATTTTGACTGATCGTTATTAGTTTGTAAATGTAAATGTTGACTTTTCTACATTTACTAAGGTACGTTTGATGTCCTGCGAGATTCTGTTTTAGGTCCACTGCTCTTTTCTTTACGTATACCTCTGGGTAAAATTATTCATAAACATAGAAAGGTTATTTACTGTTATGCCGGTGACACACAGTTGTATGAGTAAGTAAAGCCAGATAAGAGACACCTGTTTATTAACCATGAGGTATATGCAAAGGACATTAGACAGTGAATGCTGATTTGTGATATTATTATTGTTGCTTTGCTGGAAGCACAGTCAATTTAAGCAACATGTAAGCTTTCTGATTACAGTACATAGTATCCCTGGATATTATTTTCTCTTTTATCCTGTTCAGCAGTTAAAGAACTTGGTGTGGAAACATCCTGAGCATGTTTCCGAAGTGCGGAGCTGGTCAGAATCAAAGTGGGTGGTCCAACAGCTTCCTGTTGCCAACCTGCTGGAGTACCTGGATCTAGAGCGAGCTGTTTTGCAGCAGTTTTACTGCACACTTGAGCAACACCATTAGTGCTTCCACTTGCTGATGTTCTGCAAGCTCAGTAGCTTGAAGATGCCAGCGGTAGCTGCTTAATAGTGCTGGAGCAGTTTGTCACCTGACTACCAGAGAGGACAGCAGAGTAAGACCAGAAGGGGCTGTCCACCTGGCTAAGTACCAGCTCTCTGAGTAACATTCATTGACTGATCTCACTAAAATTGGGGCACATTTTCAAGTTCACTGGAAGAGGTTGTACGAGCAGGCTTTCTCTTAGGTAAAGATATTTTTGTTTGTGGGGCCTGCTAGTGCACTCTCCTGACTTTTCTCTTTTTTCCTCTGTAACACAAAAACATTCCCACACAGCAAAACATGTGAACCAGAATGTAATTTTTTTAATGCATTTTCAAAAGGGTGCTTAAAAGCTTAGTGTGAATAAGCACAGCCCAGAGTTCTGCTTTTACTGCACCTTCACATACTGGTTTCTACAGTTTGCTTGGACTTTTAAAAACTTCACAAGGTTCACAAACAGTGGTATTTCACTGAACTTTCTCGAAAAGCAACACCATAAATGCAAATGCTGTAGGAGAGACCATAGTGCTGCAATTCCAAAATTTTTCATACAATTTGGATGAAAAATCTCTTTGGGGGAAGAGTGGCTACCTTTTATTTATTATTTATTTATAAATAATGTGGCAAAAAATTAAAATAACAATTTATAAAAAAAAAAATAATTCTCTTTTTACAACATAAAGAAAAAGGAAATAAAAACTGTGGTTATGTGTTCTGTAACACCAGACTGCATCGTCTTCTTCTTTTTTCAGCTTCTCCCATTAGGGGTCGCCACAGCGGATCATCCGTCTCCATACCCCCCTGTCCTCTACATCTGCCTCTTTCAAATCAATCACCTGCATGTCTTCCCTCACCACATCCACAAACCTCCTCCTTGGTCTTTCTCTTTTCCTCCTTCCTGGTGGCTCCATCCTCAGCATTCTTCGACTGATATACACCATGTCCCTCCTCATGTCCAAACCATCTCATTATATCCTCCCTCACCTTGTCTCCAAAACGTCCTACATGCGTTGTTTCTTTAATAAACTAATTTCTAATTCTGTCGTCACTCCCAACAAAAACCTCAACATCTTCAGCTCTGCTACCTCCAGCTCCACCTTCTGTCTTTTACTCAATGCTACTGTCTATAAACCATACAACATCTCAGGTCTCACCACAGTCCTATAAACTTTCCCTTTCACTCTTGCAGATACTCTTCTATCACAAATCACTCCTGCTATCACTCTTCTCCACACACTCCACCTTGCCTGCGCTCTTTTCTTCACTTCTTTAACGCACGCTCCATTACTTTGCACTGTTGACCCCAGGTACCTGAACTCCTCCACCTTCTCCACCTCTTCTCCCTGCAACCGCACCACTCCACTGCCCTCCCTCTCATTTATACACATGTACTCTGTCTTACGTATTTCTACTGACTTTTATTCCCCTTCTGTCCAGCGTGTACTTCCATCTCTCCAGGCTCATCTTAACCTGCTCACTACTCTCACCACAAATAACAATATCATCCGCAAACATCATAGTCTACGGAGACTCCTGTCTGACCTTGTCTGTCAACCTGTCCATCACCACTGCAAACAGGAAAGGGTACAGAGCCGATACTTGATGCAGTCCAACTTCCACCTTGAACCAGCCTGTTGTTCCTACTGCACACTTCACCACTGTCACACTGTCCTCATACATGTCCTGCACCACCCTCACATACTTCTCTGCCACACCTGACCTCCTCATACAATACCACAACTCCTCTCTCCACCCTGTCATACGCTTTCTCCAAATCCACAAACACACAATGCAACTCATTCTGACCTTCTCTATACTTCTCCATCAACATTCTTGAATCAAATAATATGTCTGTGGTGCTCTTCCCGTGGCAAGAAACCATACTGTTGCTCACAGATTATCACCTCTTCTCTCAGCCTGGCTTCCACTACTCTTTCCAATAAGAGAACACCATGATGTTTCCCATAACTTCATGGTGTGACTGATCAACTTTATTCCCCTGTAGTTACTGCAGATCTCCCTTATGCTTAAATATCGGTACCAGCAAACTCCTTCTCCATTCCTCAGCTATCCTCCCACCTTCCAGAATCTTGGTAAACAATCTGGTTAAAAACTCTACTGCCATCTCTCCTAAACATCTCCATTCTTCTACCGGTATGTCATCTGGTCCAACCAACTTTCCACTCTTCATCCTCTTAATCGCTGCTCTCACTTCCTCCTTACTAATCCTATCCACTTCCTGCTTCACAATCTCCACACCATCCAACCCTCTCTCTTTGATTTTCCTCATTCACCAGCTGCTCAAAATACTCCCTCCATCTTCTCAACACACTCTCCTCACTAGTCAACACATTTCCATCTCCATCCTTTACTGCTCTAACTTGCAGCACATCCTTCACAGCTTGGCCCCTCTGCTTCGCCATTTTCTACAAATCCTTTTCTTAACACCAGACTGCAATACTAAAATGTATTACACTGTGAGAAAGCAATTTGTGTAAAGAAATTGTGTAAATTTTTACATTGAAACAAATATGCATACCTGTGTTGGGAGTTCCTAATGTACTGATAATGCAATCTATTTTAACTGTTTCCCAGGGGTAAACACTGGTGGTGTCTGAAGTTATTAAAAGATCAAATGATGGCCCTGAAAAAAATAAGGAATATAAAACAAAAATAAATAGCAAGCATCTTTAATAATTTCTTCTAGTTTAGCATCAAGCTATAGCCTTAACCTAGAACTTTTATTTTAAATTGAAACAAGGTATTGATACTCCCCTTGCAAATATTTCCTCATTAAATAAATCACAAATTTCTGAGTTACACGTCACTCAGAGAGGAAAGTAGAAGAATATGACGTTTATCAAACTAGATTTTTAAATCCTTTCCACTAAGCCCCAACATTTTTCTAAATTTATAGTCTTTCCAGAATAGCTTTGTCGTAACTCAGATTAGAATATTTTTCTCGACAACTCTTTTATCCCATTTTTCTCAGTATCCACTAATATTACAGTCTGTCATTTTAATATAGTCTGTGACTATTTGAGGTAAACAAGTAACACTATTTAATTTCATACATTCAGAAAAAAATCCTAATTAAAAAAACATTTTTAAAATATTTATAAGTTAATGATTTATTTATAAACCCTTACTTGAGTGCTCAAAGTTAAGCTGAACTTTATTTGACTGTCCTTTTGCCATCTCTACCCAATTGTTCCTATCTGGCTTAGTCCATGCTGCCACTTCACAAGAGTAGAATCCTCTATCCATCATCTGCACATCCTGGATTCGGAATAAGAACTCTGTGTTGCCAGTCTTCACTAGACTCAGGCTATCCTGCCGACTAGACTCAGGCCAGTCTTCTAACTTGAGAACCATGTCAGGGCTAAGTGATGCAAGTGTGCGACTGGGTCCACCTACACCATCCTGGAACAGTATTTGGACAGAGAGGGCCAAACCCTCCCAGAGGCTTTTAAGTTTAGCCAAACAGTTCATTTCAAAAGTGGAGCCAATTACATCAGCTTTTCGTTTGTGGCGGGCGATCACACTGATGCCAGGGCCTGGAAGAAGAAATGGGAGAGGCTGTGAGGAGAAAGGCGACTTACATAGTTGAGGGGTTGTATCATTATTCATTTTAGGCATATTAAGCAGTTTAATTTCTCTATAAACATACATTTGAAGATGTATAGATCGTATTGCAATCATCAACAAATTATCAAAAACAGCATTAATAAACCTTTTAATGAAATTATAGTTTCAGTAAACACAGTGGCAACATAATTAAGAAGGAGAATATCCCAGTTATTTGTTACTTTGGCAAAGCTGGTGGCCATGGATTTTGGTGGTTCAGCATAAAATCAAACAAAGTTAAGATAAGAATCTATAACAATAACATACCGTATTTTCCGGACTATAAGCCGCTACTTTTTCCCCACATTTTGAACCCCGTGGCTTAAACAACAAAGCGGCTAATTTATGGATTTTTCCTGGGTTTTTCCCGCTTTCACAAACTTCAAGCCAAAAAACTGAGCCCCATAACATTAGACCAATTGCCGAACGTGTTTACGTGAACCAATTCATTTCAATTCAATTCAATTCAGTTCATTTTTATTTGTATAGCGCTTTTAACAATAAACATTGTCTTAAAGCAGCTTTACACAGATAATGTGGTGATTAAAATAAATGTTCTTTATAAGTAACCAATGAAACTCTTTATATTAAATCAGATGCGCTCACACTGAATCAGGCCGCACCACATCATAAATATGGATAAGGTTCCTCTGACGTTTGACCTGCCGCTCACTCGGACTGTCTACAGGAAATGCGAATCATTCGACACGCTGAAAACAACCGGGCATGAAAAAACACACTTTACCTGTGTTCTGAGCTGCACGGCATCGGGAGAAAAGATTCACCGATGGTGGTTTTTAAACGCAAGACGATGCCAAAAGATAAACTCTCGAGAGAAATAGTTGTGAAAGAAAGAAGGAAGACAGTGAACAATGACTTTCTTGGTAGGCTACTGTTTAGATACAAGCCGTGTAACAGACACTGTCTTTCGTTAAAGCCTGTGTACAGTTTATTAGTTTCAGTGCAGACTTATAGACAGGTGTGGCTTATTTATGTTCAAAATAAAAATCTTTGTCAAATTCAGTGCATGCGGCTTATATTTGGGTGCGCTTTACAGTCCGGAAATTACAGTATGCTTTTTGGGTAAAATCTGGTGAATTTTATATTCAACCTCAAAATAAGAAGTTGAGAGCATGTACAATATTAATCCTTCATACAGACTAGTAGCTATTTGTGGTTTTAGATGTATTTTCAAATGTCTTCGAATTTGTTTGATAGAGCAAATGTGACAACCCTGTCCTTAATTGCCTAAATAACTATACAACTAGAAGTGAATTAAAAAAAAATATATAGAAATGTGGAATTTGGAATTGGGTTGGAACATTATTTAAATTGTTTTAAAATTTGTATTACTTTTGATGGAAAGGGCCACTGCCCAGCTACATCATTCAAGAGCTACCACCGTGGAATTTCTGGCAACTGATTTTCTTTGTGCATGTATAATGATTATTTTTGGTTGTTTTTCCTTATTCTCTTTTGTTGTTCTGGTAGTGTAATTAAAACATTCAAATAACATTATCAGTGTGTGTATTCAGGTCTATACGGAGACCTGTACTGTAGCCTGGGATTCTAGTTTTGTTTAGGCAGTGGCATGGTGTCTCTTTTACTACAGTAAAATGAGTTAGTATTCATATACACTGGTAGCCATATCATTAAAACCACCAAAGTAAAAAAATATATATTATCTGGTTATATTTGCACCTGCTAATATTAGGCAAAAAGCAAACAGTCAGTTTCTTAATGTGCTGGAAGTTGGACAAATTGGCAAACATAAGGATCTAAATGAAAGGACAATATTTTGATGGCGAGATGATTGGGTCAGAGCATCTCCAAAACAGCAGGTCTTGTGGTGTGTTTCTGGTATGCTGTGAATAATTTATAACAATATGGTCCAAGGAAAGAAAACCAATGAACCAGCAACAGGGTCATGGGTGCCCAAAGCACACTGAGGCTTGTGGGGCTATTTCTAGATCAATCTTACTTAGGAGCTACTGTTTATTTGTCTATTGATGGAATGCTATCAGAACATAAAGGTCTTTACAGCATGCTGCATATAGAGCGTAGCCACAGACTGGTCAGATTACCCATGTTAATACCTGACCAAAAACAAAAGCACCGTCAATTGGCACATGAGCATCAGAACTGGAACAACGAGCAATTAAAGATGCTGACTTGTTCTAATGTTTTTAATGCTTATATGTTACTTCCCTGGGGAAGAGATCCAGAATGCACTTTGGCAAAAAGGCAAGCAAAAACAGTGTGATTCTCTGTGCACTATTCTGTTGGGAAACATTGAGTCCTGGAATTCATGTGGATGTTTCCTTGTCATGTCCACCCCTACTGGCAGTGGCCTATTTCAACATGATAATGTATTTTGCCACACTCCAAAATTTGTTCTGGAATGGTTTGAGGAAGGACTTGACATCCAAATTCAACAGATCTTCAAAATCATTAAAAAATTTGTTGGATATTCCAGACAAAAGTGCATTTCATTGAGGATCCACCTTGCAACATTCACAATTTTTAGAGTTTCCTGGTTTTAATGTTATGGCTGATTTGTACAGACCTTTGTATGAAGATAATTTTTATTAATATCGTCAAAAAGATATCACCTTAAGGAGAATCTGAGAAGCACTTAAACATAACTTAAAAAGTAGGATAAAAGTGAAATGAATTAAAATTTCCTCACCCTTGGAGTCCAAGCTGACTTTTAGTGCAGTAGCTCGATATTCTGATGTATATTTCCGGATGCCATGGCGATTGAATGTCCATGTTGTGACACTACAAACATATTCACCTGCATCTGCATTCGTGGTGCGGAGCAGGCGAAGCCTGAAAGTAGCTGGTTCAATTCGAGTCACTAGAATGAGACCTGAAGCAATGCGATCCTTGTATTTATCACTGGAAATGATGGCTCCATTTTCATTCATTGAGGCAATAACACCAGTGACAATTTCACTAGCATTGGATGAGGCAGATGAATAGAACCATGATACACTCAGTCGTTTTCCCCAAACCTGTGAAATGTTGGACACTTGACACACAAGTTCTGTGGGCTCTCCTAAGTAATGGGCTATTACTTGAGAATTAAGAGACACGGTAAATGCTGGGTCTGAAAAAAATAAGAAAGAAATATATCAGTGCTTCTAAAAAAAATAGGTTAACATATAAAACAACATTTTACATTTTGACATAAAAAAAAAAAAATGCATAATAGTGAAGTGAAGTCAAGTTTATTTGTATAGCACTTTTCACAACAGACATTGTCTCAAAGCAGCTTTACAGAAATCAACAGTCAAGGTGAATGGTGTGCATTTATCCCTGATGAGCAGCCGTGGCGACTGTGGCAAGGAAAAACTCCCT
Source organism: Silurus meridionalis (assembly GCF_014805685.1). NCBI lineage: Eukaryota > Metazoa > Chordata > Actinopteri > Siluriformes > Siluridae > Silurus > Silurus meridionalis. Next base: position 16,224,184 of record NC_060907.1, read on the forward strand.
TAGATGTTATGAGGAAGAAACCTTGAGAGGAACCAGACTCAAAATGGGAACCCATCCTCATTTGGGTGACATCAAGAGTTTGATCATAAATCTTTCAACAATACAGAACACTGGAGAGAGAGAATAGATAGAATAGATAGAATGATAGAGTTTACAGCCTTCAAGAATTTGTGCAGAATTCGTTTACTAAAGTTTACTTGCAGGTTGGTAAAAATTTAATAGGTAAAAAATCTAAAACAATATATTATATGAAACAAAGAAACAACAAAAAAGTATAATATCTAGAGATTAAAGAAAAATTTGATCTTTTATTTCAAATATTGAGTGAAATAAAACCTGTAGGAAAAACTCAATTGTCTTAAAAAAACATCTGTCAATCCTGCGTTTGTACATTTACAGATTTTACAGATGTTTTTTTAAAGACAATTGATCTGTCTTTATCAATTAATCTGTTTAGCTAAAAGGGTTCAAAATCTTCAGAATGGAAAGGACTGCTTTGTGTAGTCTGAAGAAGAAATAGCTATAGATTTTTTAGATCAATGCACATTTATAAATACTGTAAATACAAACAGTATATATGCATATATTCAGTGTGTGTGTGTGTGTGTGTGTGTGTGTGTGTGTGTGTGTGTTTGTATGTGTGTGTATAGGTTTGTGTTACAATTTATTCTCAGCTGCTTGTGAGCATTTCTTGAATCATCCTTAATATTTGCAAACCAGTGAGTGCATTTCTCAAAACAATTTGTACAAACAGCACAAAACATTGGATTTTCTTAAAATCCTCAGTTCATCTCTTAAAAGTAAGTATTTGTGTCAATGAACATCTCATTCCCATCAGAATTAAAAGTTTGCACACCCTTTGTGCACAGTTTCAGGATTTCTTGATATAAATTACAGTTTGGATCACAGTGACCGAAAATGCACAAAATTTGACTTCCTTCTGTACCGCATGTATGAATTTTAGCAGCACAAATGTATTTATTTGATTGCATATTTGATTTATATTGATTGCAAGAGATTCACACATTTACTGTACGTGTTCGTTTGTTTCTTAGTTGTTCATCTATTTTCAGAATTTATAATTTTATGTTTTGCTCTGTCTGTATTCACTCTCCAATTGAAGATTCACGAGATTCACATTTGTCCTGTTTTAGAGAACTAGTTGATAATTGGTTGATCTGATGTCCTTCACCCGCCTTCATTATTGAAATTCGAGATTCAGCTGCACAATTAATCACTTCATATTAATAGACATTTTAAATGACGAAATGATGAAAACTGCTTTAACCATTTTCCATTCATTGACTTATACAACTTCACTGTGTGGTAGCTCAGTGGTTAAGGCTCTGCATTATTAACTGGAAGGTCGGGGGTTCAAGCCCCTGTATCACCAAGCTGCCACGCCCGGTCCCTTGACTAAGGCCCTTAACCCTTAGTACTCCAGGACTATATCATGGCTGATTCTGTGCTCTGACTTTAGCTTCCTAACATTGCTCGGATAAGGGAAGAAAGAATTTTAATGTTCTGTAATATGCATATGCTTATAAACGAAATTATTAACGACCAGAAGTCTAATATAATGTGTTTGACAGAATCGTGGATTAAACCGAATGAATATGTAGCATTTAATGAAGTGAGTCCTCCTGGGTATAGTTACATACACCAGCCCCGTCTAAATGGCAGAGCAGGCGGAGTCACAGCTATTTATAATAATAATCTAAGCGTCACACAAACGACTAAACACAAATGTAAAACATTTGAAGTTCTTTACACCAACATAAAATATTTAGTGTCCAAAAGCAGGTCTAGTCAGTCAATTTCATTATTTATTATTATTTATAGACCCACAGGGCTTATAATAATACAGTGAGGAATATAAGTATTTGAACACCCTGCTATTTTGCAAGTTCTCCCACTTAGAAATCATGGAGGGGTCTGAAATTGTCATCGTAGGTGCATGTCCACTGTGAGAGACATAATCTAAAAAAAAATCCAGAAATCACAATGTATGATTTTTAAACTATTTATTTGTATGATACAGCTGCAAATAAGTATTTGAACACCTGTCTATCAGCTAGAATTTTGACCCTCAAAGACCTGTTAGTCTGCCTTTAAAATGTCCACCTCCACTACATTTATTATCCTAAATTAGATGCACCTGTTTGAGGTCCTTAGCTGCATAAAGACACCTGTCCACCCCATACAATCAGTAAGAATCCAATTACTAACATGGCCAAGACCAAAGAGCTGTCCAAAGACACTAGAGACAAAATTGTACACCTCCACAAGGCTGGAAAGGGCTATGGGGAAATTGCCAAGCAGCTTAGTGAAAAAAGGTCCACTGTTGGAACAATCATTAGAAAATGGAAGAAGCTAAACATGACTGTCAATCTCCTTCGGACTGGGGCTCCATGCAAGATCTCACCTCGTGGGGTCTCAATGATCCTAAGGAAGGTGAGAAATCAGCCCAGAACTACATCGGAGGAGCTGGTCAATGACCTGAAAAGAGCTGGGACCACCGTTTCCAAGGTTACTGTTGGTAATACACTAAGACGTCATGGTTTGAAATTATGCATGGCACGGAAGGTTCCCCTGCTTAAACCAGCACATGTCCAGGCACGTCTTAAGTTTGCCAATGACCATTTGAATGATCCAGAGGAGTCATGGGAGAAAGTCATGTGGTCAGATGAGACCAAAATAGAACTTTTGGGTCATAATTCCACTAAACATGTTTGGAGGAAGAAGAATGATAAGTACCATCCCAAAAACACCATCCCTACTGTGAAGCATGGGGGTGGTAGCATCATGCTTTGGGGGTGTTTTTCTGCACATGGGACAGGCCGACTGCACTGTATTAAGGAGAGGAAGACCGGGGCCATTGCGAGATTTTGGGGAACAACCTCCTTCGCTCAGTTAGAGCATTGAAGATGGGTTGAGGCTGGGTCTTCCAGCATGAAAATGACCCGAAGCACACAGCAGGGATAACCAAGGAGTGGCACTGTAAGAAGCATATCAAGGTTCTGGCGTGGCCTAGCCAGTCTCCAGACCTAAACCCAATTGAGAATCTTTCCAGGGAGCTCAAACTCCGTGTTTCTCAGTGACAGGCCAGAAACCTGACTGATCTAGAGAAGATCTGTGTGGAGGAGTGGGCCAAAATCCCTCCTGCAGTGTGTGCAAACCTGGTGAAAAACTACAGGAAACGTTTGACCTCTGTAATTGCAAACGAAGGCTACTGTACCAAATATTAACATTGACTTTCTCAGGTGTTCAAATACTTACAGTATTTGCAGCTGTATCATACAAATAAATAGTTTAAAAATCATAGTTTTTTAGATTATGTCTCTCACAGTGGACATGCACCCACAATGACAATTTCAGACCCCTCCATGATTTCTAAGTGGGAGAACTTGCAAAATAGCAGGGTGTTCAAATACTTATTTTCCTCACTGTAGTTTGATTTGCTATTAACATTTGGATATGTTTTTCATAATTTCACAGTCTGAAGCTTTTTCAGACCATTACTTAAACTGCCTCTGTCAATGCATTAGTACCTCACCACATTACCATGTTAAGCGTAAATTCACGTTAGCTACAGTAGCAAGTTTTATCAATAATCTTCCGGAATCTTCCGTCTGACCCTGCAGAGCTTGACTGGGCCACTGAATACCTAGAATCAATGTTCCATTACACTCTAGATGATGTATCTCCCTTAAGACCAAAATGATCAGGGAAAATATTAGCACAGTGGTGTAATGATCATACACGCACATTAAAACAGACCACTCGAAAATTAGAACGTAAATGGTGTAAATGACTGCACTATATAAGGTGGTAAATGACCTGTTATTGGTCTCTGATCAGGGTATTGTCTCTTTACTTGTTTTGCTTGACCTTAGTGCAGCTTTTGACACCATTGATCACACTATACTACTTGCTAGACTTGAGAACATTGAAATAAAGGGAACAGCTCCCTCTTGGCTCAGGTCTTATTTGACTGATCGCTATCAGTTTGTTAATGTAAATGTGAGTTCTCCACACTCTCTGAAGTAGAATTTGGTGTTCTGCAAGGATCTGTCTTAGGCCCACTGCTTTTCTCCTTATATATGCTGCCTCTGGGTGAAATTGTACATAAACATGGTATTCGCTTCAATTGCTATGCTGATTATACACAGCTGTATATTTTAGCAAAGCCAGATGAGAGACATCAGCTTAACAATGTTGAGGAGTGACGGTAGTACTTCAACTAGGACTACATGCAGCTAGAAGTAAACTTTCCGATTACGTAGCATCTCTGGATGGTGTTTCTATCTCAGTGTGTACAGTAGTCAAAAACCTTGGTGTGATTATTGACCCTAGTCTTTCTTTTGAGGCTCACATGAATAATATCACCAGGATCGCCTTCTTTCACCTTAGAAATATTGTTAAAATTAGAAATATGATGTCGTTACAGGATGCAGAAAACTAGTCCATGCTTTTGTTACATCTAGATTAGATGACTGTAACGCTTCACTGTCTGGGTGTGCGAGAAAGTGCATAAATAAGCTTCAGTTAGTTCAGAATGCAGTAGCAAGAGTCCTCACTAGATCTAGGAAATATGACCACATCACCCCTGTTTTAATCAGTCTACACTGCTCCCAATCAAATTTCACATCGATTATAAAATACTACTACTTACGTTTAAAGCACTTAACGGTCTCGCACCGCAGTATCTGAGTGAACTTCTGTACCAGTATGATCCTCCACGCCTACTTAGATCAAAAGGTGCTGGCTATGTGTTGGTTCCTCAAATAATAAAGACTACAGCAGGGGGCAGATCTTTCTCTTATAAAGCCCCACAGTTATGGAACAGCCTTCCAATCAGTGTTTGGGAGTCAGACACAGTCTCAGTGTTCAAGTCTAAGTTGAAATCATATCTATTTATTCAAGCATTTTATCAGCAGGTTTTTTCTTAGGTAAAGGCGCAGATCTGGAGGGAACATGGATATAGAGTGTTTGGTGAACTGGTATATTTGTAGGCTGTCGTCCCCTCACTCTCACCCGTTCACTCAGGTTTTTTGACGGTGGTGTGGTGGGTCGTCTTTTATCCCAGAGATCCCTCATGTCTGTGTTACCTTATGCACAGTGATATTAACTTTCATACAAAATAAAAACACATAATAATCCATATCCTTCTCTTCCTGTCACCCTCTCTCTCTCTCTCTCTCTCTCTCTCTCTCTCTCTCTCTGTCGAGTTAAACATGCCCCTGAGGTTCTAGTGACCACTGTTTCTGCCCCTCTCCCCTCAGTGGATCTTCCCACTTCATCCAGGCCTGCCTATGGATAGTGTTCTCTTCGACTGGAGGCCACTCTGTGCAGCTTGGGACGGTTTCTCATCAACGCCTTGGGTGGTTCCATGAAATTCCAGAGTAAGAACGGGCACTTTGAGGATTGATTTGGACTGTAGTTAATGTCAACAGTCTGCTACATTGACTCAGGACTACTTTTCGCTTCTGATCATCATCACTGCACCCCGCAACATCGTATATCTGCTATAAATTGACATTCGGTGCAACCCAGATGAGGATGGGTTCCCTCTTGAGTCTGGTTCCTCTCAAGGTTTCTTCCTTATGCCATCTCGGGGAATTTTTCCTTGCCATAGTCGCCACCGGCTCACTCATCAAGGACAAATTTACTTATCAAGAACATATTCACTTTTAATCACCACATTATCTGTGTAAAGCTGCTTTGAGACAATGTTCATTGTTAAAAGTGCAATACAAATAAAAATGGATTGAATTGACATTAACTTTCATACAACAATAAAGACATAATAATCCATATCCTTCTCTTCCTGTCACCCCTCTTCTCTCTCTCTCTCTCTCTCTCTCTCTCTCTCTGTCGAGTTAAACATGCTCCTGAGGTTCCAGTGACCACTGTTACTGCCCCTCTTCCCTCCACGGATCTTCCCACTTCGTCCTTATGCCATCTCAGGGAGTTTTTCCTTGCCACATTTGCCACCAGTTCACTCAACAGGGACAAACTTACACTTATAAAGAACATCTTATTCATGTTTATTATCTGTGTAAAGCTGCTTTGAGAAAATGTTCATTCTTAAAAGCGCTATACAACTACAGTGGTATCTTGACCTACGAGTGCATTAATGTACGAGTTTTCTGAGGTATGAGCGGTCACTCTGTCAATTTTTTGCTTTGGTACGCGAGCAAACAATTGAGGTACGAGCTCAAGACGCTGCTGCTAGATGGCGAAGTGAAGCCAGAAAGTGAAGACTGTGACAAAAATTTAGATAAGCAAAGTAGAAAAAGTAAAAAATTTTACTTTTTAAAAAAAAAGTTTAAGGATATGTTGTGTGCAGTAGTGATAACAAAAAACGCCTATCGCCTCTACCCCCATGCGCCCCCCACCCAACTCAGGTCTCATCTCCAAGGTAAATACACTGAATAAAACATTATCTTTACATACTCTTTCTATTATGTTTTTATACAAGATTTGTTATTTAGAAATGTATTTTCCAATTTATTAACATGAAACATAAAAACTGGGTGTCATTTCGAGGGTTTGAACAGATTAATGCCATTTTAAGTATTTTCAATATGGAAAACTGATTTGATGTGCGAGCAAATTGAGATACGAGCTCATCCACGGAACGAATTAAACTCGTATGTCAAGGTACCACTGTAAAAATAAATTGAATTAAATATGACAAATAAAAAGCACATTTATCCCCATAAAGAGTTTTATTTAAGTTATTTTTTATGGAAATGCAGAAATCCTAAATGTTGAAAGTGGGTTTTTTTTCATTGCCATTCCTCTCTATAGCTTCCTCTCTATATAGACACAATAACTGAAGAGCAATGATCTTAGATAGAATGGTTTGGAATGTTTTGCAGCATTCGATTAATCATCTGTAAATGATGTAAATGAACAGCAGAATTAAAACCAGCAGAATGGCTTAGACATGGACGATTTCATCACAGCTTTAGTTCTTGTTACGAATTTGTGTCACAAATCTAATGAGTTAATAGACAACCTAAAAACACACTGCATCCACCAGCTATTGGGGAGGCAAAAAAGAGATGAATGAAATAAAAAGAGTGACCTATGGAGCACATAAAACATTGTTAGAAAGACAAATAGAACAGACAGGATAAATGTTCCTCAGTTGACTGTAGCTAGTTGCTGGGAATAAGAATGTAGTACTCTGGGAATGAAATAAGGAGGATGTCATTCAAACTGAATTACACTCCCCAAACTGCCTATTCTCTCTTATCTTTTCCTTTCTCTCTCTCTCTCTCTCTCTCTCTCTCTCTCTCTCTCTCTCTCTCTTAGACTTTCTCTGTAACTGTAAAGTGTTTTTTCCTGGCTGTACGACGTATTTCAATATAAAATTTATAATTTGGAAAAAGGACAACATTAACAAAAATTAAGCACTGTATGTAAGCAAGGTTCAGTTGAAAAATAAATCTGTGAAAAGACAAACTAAGGCACTATTGCTGGTACAACTGCCTGTTCTATTAGCATCTTATACAAATGTAATTACAAGACTCTTGTAGCACTATTAATATTGAAACACGTGAAAATAAGTGGTATTTTTAAGTAGGCTGTACAGACACCTCAAACATACATATTATGGTTCAAGACTAAATATACATACCCTGGGTATACAGGTTCCTGTTCCATAATGCAAAATGTATTTAGAACAAGTAGTGCTCTATAAAAAGAATTAGGATTCAGTGTCATTTCCAGTTGTTTTCCCAAACTGCCAACCCCACCCCCACCCCCAACACCCCAGAATAGAAAGGCATGATGGGAGAGTTATAGTAAAGGTATGCATAGGATTTTGTAAAAGTTTAGAGTTAAGAGTATAATTATAGCTTGTATGATTATAGTATGATTACTGCACTGGCATCTGATTGTACTCACGCTGTACTCATTGAACATGCTGTTTTATTTTCTCTGATATTTTTGTTTTTAATTTTTAGATTTCTTTTTTTATATTTACATATATTTTTTATTATTTTACATGTTTTTGTTAAATACCACACCAAGAAAATTGTTATTTTGCTGCTATCAGATGATAAGCAAAACTGCTTTATTTGCGATTTGCAGTAGAGATTCAAAATGAGATCAAATTGAACAGCTATTTGGACTCAATCCTCTCCCCTATTCATGACCATACCTAAGCAATTCTATGTCTGTATGAAACATGTATTTTAGTTTTGAGTAAAATCCATATAACCAATCATGAATTACAACTATTTATGTAAACAAAATTATTTTCCTTTTATTAACCGATGTGATGTTTACACAAGTGCTCATGTTTTTTATTATTATTGAGTTTCACGTTCTTTAACATATATATATATATATATATATATATATATTTTTTTTTTTTTCCCCCAAACAATGCAATGACCAGAGTATCCTGTTCCATTTGCATTTTAAATTGTGTCTAATTACCTGTAGGCTTTTATGTAGTATGTCATGTAATGCAAAGACAATTACAACAAATTTAAATCTAATCACAGGTGTAAATAGAAACAGCTGTGGTCAGTGTTACCCTGTGTACAGTAATCTGAAATTGTAGGAATATGCATAGAGTGGGAAAGAAGGCAAAGCAAGGCTATATGACTGTAAAAACTTATAGTAGGGATGGTGAATGCCGACACTTCAACAGATAAGCAGAACACTTTCCATTGTCACTCCAAGGCTTCTGCTAAAAGCACTAAAGACACACGTGAACTACTATAACAGTGTTAATGGCAGCATGCACGAGGAGAATGTCAGAGCAGAAACACTCTAATTTTGGAGCATGACATAATGAAAGCTTCCAGGAGAACAAACACCAGAAAAGCAGCAGGACCAGATGGCATTTCAAGTTGGGCTGTTACAGGCCCTGTTGATCAACCAGCATTGGTGCATAGAGAAATGCAACTTTTCCCTAGAAGAACCTCCCTGTCAGTAAATTCACACAGGCTTCAAACAGTCTATTAATGATTATTTTCCAAAAAAATCCAAAAGAAAATGCTATTTGTTAATTACAATTTCTTACAATTGGTGTACTCCAGGGTGAGGGACCAAGCTGTCGAAATATTATGTAGGAATATTAACTAATTTTCTCAAAGTTGGTCTTCAGAGAGTATTTTTTTCCTGACAGCAACAAAGAGAATGCTTTATCGTTTGGATGGCTGAAATCCTCCACTACGTTCTGGGTCCTGGAGAACTCACCTGTCTTGCTTGGTGTTGTTCAATAACTTGCCAGTGATATTTCTTGTAAAGATGCTCCTGGTACAAATGTATAATACAGGGGTCGCCCACAAGGACCACAAGAGTCGCCCGTGAGCCGTTTCTAAAAATAGCTGTTTCCTACCTTGTTAAATGATTGTTGATAATTATTGTGAGAAATCATTAACATGATCAGTGTCTTCACATAGATCAGGGGTGTCAAACTCAGTGTCAAATCTGGTCCGACGTACAATTATATCTGGCCCGTGAGATGATTTTATATAGATCTATTATTATTTTTATTAATGGCCCGGCAAAATGAAGTGCTGATAACAAAAACTACAGATCCCATAATGCAGCGCTTCAGCTTTTTTTTTTACATTTATTTATTCTGGAATAATATTCCTGTCTATTGTTATTCATATTTATGTTAAAAAAACATTGTTTTAGTGTGTTAAATTTTGAGTTCAATGTTAAGTTTGACATAGATGAATATCATTAATTATTAATAATAACATATAATTAAAGGTAAATTGAGCAAATTTGTTATTTCAGAATTGTGTATCAAACTGGTAGCCATTCACATTAGTCGGTACCAAGAAAAGAGAAGACTCTGTGTCAAAAAGGTTGGTGACCCCTGGTATAATTGTACAAATGTATAAGTTTCAGAACACATTAAAGCGTAATTTAAAGTCCCTTTAGCATCTAATGGGAAACAGATGCTGACAGGTGTTAATCACCATACTTGCCCATGTTCCTGCAAGCAAGCCCTGTGTTATAGGCAATATAAACTTTCTTTCAGCTTCTCCCGTTAGGGGTTGCCACAGGGGATCATCAGCATGTTTAATGTGGCACATGATTTTTACGCTGGATGCCCTTCCTAACGCAAACCTCCACATTTATCCGGGACCGGCACTAAGGTTTATGCAACCCTAATGGCTGGGGTCGGTTCCCTGGTGAGAGCGCCGCGTCCTAACCACTAGACCACCAGGGAACCGTGTTATAGGCAATATTATAAACATTTTTATTTCAAAGCTATAAAAGGTTATTAATATCTTTTTAATAAACATTTTTTAAAAACTAGTTGAAGTTAGAATATGCAATTAATTGATTATATAACATAGTCATGCCTACTGATCCATCAAGGAAAAACGAGAGCTCCTAGAACTTTTACATTTAACAGTTCAGAAAAAATATACATTTTTGATTAATACCTATATAACAGGTTAGGAAAAGATATATACCGTATTTTCCAGACTATAAGCCGCTACTTTTTTTCCCACGCTTTGAACCCCGTGGCTTAAACAATGAAGCGGCTAATTTATGGAATTTTCCTGGGTTTTTCCCGGTTTCACAAACTTCAAGACAAAAAACTTGGCCCCATAACATTAGACCAATGAAATTGCCAAACGGGTTCAGGTGAACCAATGAAACTCTTTATATTATATCAGATGTGCTCCCACTGAATCATAAATATGGATGCGGTTCCTCTGGCATTTGACCTGCCGCTCACTCGGACTGTCTACAGGAAATGCGAATCATTCGTCACGCTGAAAACATCTGGGCGTGAAAAAAACGCACTTCACCTGTGTTCTGAGCTGCACGCCATCGGGAGAAAAGATTCACGCGATGGTGATTTTTAAACGCACGACAATGCCAAAAGATAAACTCTCGAGAGAAATAGTTGTGAAAGGAAGGAGGAAGACAATGAACAATGACTTTCTTAGTAGGCTACTGTTTAGATACAAACCGTGTAACAGACACTGTCTTTCATTAAAGCCTGTGTACAGTTAATTAGTTTTAGTGTAGACATGCGGCTTATAGACAGGTGCGGATTATTTATGTTCAAAATAAAAATCTTTGTCAAATTCAGTGGGTGCGGCTTATATTTTGGCTTATATTAATAGTCCAAAAATTACGGTAAGTAAATAATAGATAATTAATTTAATTAAATGTTTTTATGTGCATTGGCACAATAAAACAAGCCAGGCTGACAATTATAAATATAAGGATCATTAAGTTCGTCAGTCAGCGTAATGTCTGAAACCCAAGGACCTCGTAAAATTCTGGGTTTTCTTTACTATAGCCATTTTTACTTGCTGCTAATGGGTCTTTGGGTTGTGGGTCTTTCTGTCAGTTCTGCCCTCAGTAATCAAAGACAGGTGACTCCATAACACCATAACATTTAATTTTCTTGCCACGAGTTGGAAGCTCGCATTTGTACAGGATGAACTTGTGCTATGCTGTGGCAATTTCTATTAAAACAAAGGGCCTTTACCCCAAACATGTTCCAGCACAAAAAGTCCACAATGTGACGCCTGTGAAGAAAATGATTTGCCAAAAATTGAGCGGAAGAACTTAAGTGGCCTGCACAGGGCCCTGACCTCAACTTCACTGAACAATTTTAAACACAGACTGCACACCAGGCTTTCTCACATGTGAAATAAACAAATACAAGGAAATAGCCAATCAAGGATTGTGTTAAATTGTGTCCATGAAGGGACAAGGCAAAAAAGCTGTGGCATTCAAATGATTACTGATTGGTATTAACATGACCAACATATGCAAACATTTAAAAGCATTTTTTCAATGTGAAACAATATACATTTTTATTTTATTTTTTATCAATCCCTGACCGCTGGTTTTGAAATAGAACAGTACAAAGCTATTGCATCCAATTTAAAAAAATAAAAAAATAAATAATTACCTAAATGCTACCAGATCATAGCTACCAGACAGTAAATGCACATGCTAGTTATACAAGTTACAGGACAAATCCATATTTATTTACTTATTTTTTCACAAAATTCTCTATGTTTTGTGAAATAGCATCTCAGGCTTATTATTAACTATATTGGTGATGTTTTGACTGACTATTGTCAATACATAAACACATTTTTTCAGAGTTAACTCACCTTCTGGCTGGATCACAACTTGTACAGGGGTTGATGTTTTCTCTGCAGACTGGTACCATTTTCCCTGTCTCTGTTGTATCCATGCCCTAACCCTACATGAGTAAAGTCCCATATCAGAAACATCAACGCTGTGGATCTCCAGTCTGTAATTACCCTCTCCAACCTGGTTAACGCTGAATACTTCTGGAGCTTTTCCCACCAATCCATCTCGACTAAGGTGGCTAAGAATCTGTGTCTCATTCAGCAGCCATGTCACTTCAAGTTCTAAAACAGTAAGGTCATCCGAAGAAACCAAGCAAGTGAGATTCAGATTGTCTCCTGGGTTAAGGACGGTACTATCCAGGACCCGTACAGTGAGTGATTTAGCTGTAATAAAAAAATTAAGAAGAAATAATGTTAACATTACAATAATTACTGATGACAAAATAAAAAAAGGTTCTTTGGGACAATGTTAAATCAATGCTCCATTGTTAAAAGTGCTATCTAAAGCAAATGCAACACATTTAATACATATAAACCACATTTGTATACAAGTAGGGATATTTTCTAAAATTCAATTAAAAACAAACAGCTGTGATTTGTTATTTCTCCTGAAACTTTATTTAAAGAGGATAAGAGAATGTTTTACTGATCCACTTAATTTTATTTTGTTAATATTAACAAATTTAATGCCTGCAACTCAAAACAAAGTTGGGACTTAGGCATGTTTACCACTGTGTTACATCACCTTTCCCTTTAATTATACTTTTCAATCATTTGGGAACTGAGGATACTAATTTTTATTTTAGGTGAAATTTCTGCCCATTCGTGCTCAATACCTGATTATTGCAAAATCTTCCAAAATGTTGCTATATTATTTTTTATTTTCTAAATCTATTAACATTTACAAAATACAATAAACCATGTGAAGCTTGACATATGAAATAATTAACAGAAAATTGGAAGATTCTTTGGAAATTGAAGTGTTTATGAGGTCTTTAAACAAAAAAAACAACAACAATTGATTATCATTTACAAATGTTTTATCATATTTGATACATTGGACATTTATGACAATTTACTGATCACAACAATGTAAATGTACTGTTTATTTTATAAGACTTATTATTGCATTTGGAATGTCCACTCCTACTCAACATCATTTTTATCTTCCCATAACTGCTCTTGAATTGAATTTTAATTAGTTAAATAAATAATAAAAACTTATTATTTATTTGTATTGTATTTGCATTTGATGTTGTGGCAGGAATAATGCAGATTGCATCATGAAATGCAATACATTGATGACTAAGCTAAATTACCCTTTATACCTCTTGTATCATATTTGACATTTTTTTTAACACAATTTTACTATAACATTCTTTAAAAAATATAAATTATTAGTTGCTTCAAAAAAGTACATATTCACATAAAAAAATCAGTAACAACATAAACTTTATTTTTACTAAAACTTTTTCAAAATCTGCAAAGATTTCCCTGCAAAATTTAGTAAGTCAATTTATGAAGGCAGCCATATAGAAAAACCTGCCAAAAGCCTGCCAAATCGAACATGCGGATCACGAATACGGATGATCCGAAAGAAATAAGTTATTCTTGATGCAGGTGGTGCGGAGGTCTCAGTTTAAGTTAGTCATTGAAAACATGTAATATCTTTTCTTTGTATTTTTGTTAGGTTTTAAGAGATTGGACAAATCACAAATTTATGGTTTTACATAAATTATCTAATTTTTTCTAGAAATTCACACACATTAAATACAGTAATCCCCTGCTTTAACTTAGCCTCGTTTTTGGCATAAGAAGACACTTGAAACAATAAACAAGCAGAGAAACTATGCATAGGCTACACTACTGCAGAACTGTATACTGTACAGTACATGTACTCACTATAAATGTGATACAGTGCACCGTATTTCTAATTTACACCAAATTTATCTCGCTATATTCTTGCAAATGTTTCTGTGTGTTTAAAGTGTGTGAGAGGATGATTTGTGGCTTAAACAACAACAAATATATTTTTCTATTTATATATATTTTTTTAATATTTTGGGGTGTCGTCCATTTATCACGGTTTTTCTTTTGTTTTTTCTGGGGTTTTGTAGCGTAACTACTGTGATAAACGGGGGATTTCTGTATACACATTTTGCGTCTGGGAATTTTCTCACAAACCCAACTGTTTAGCTTTCGTTACCAGGGATACACTTACTGAGTTGCTATGTAGTCTTACCACACAACATTTAATTACAACTAGGTATGCACTGCAGAGAGTGCACAGCTGTTAGACCACCCATTGAAACTTGAGTCTAGCAATATAATGAAATGTCTATGTAATCTTTCCCATTAGAGACCTGCAAACTACCTAGAATTCCACTGAAACTAAAAAAAAAAACTTTCAATATGATGTTTAGTATGTTGAAAAATAATCTAAACATTCTACCTGAGACTATAGAAAAATTGTTTATGTACTATGACATTCATTCACCAAACATGAGAAATAAAAATAAACATAAACATAAACATGCCAGTTATTTTCTGGCCTAAATTACTAAATTAATAGGTTTGCAATTTCATATACATACACTATATGGCCAAATGTTTGTCATGACCATTATAGCTGTATGTGCAAGTGAACATCCATTTCCAGATTGGGTCCCCTACAATAACCTCCACTGAGTTTGTCCAATCCAACTTTAGTGAATGATGTCTCTATGGACCTTAGTTTGTGCATATGGGCAGTACCATGCTGGAACAGATTTGAGCAAGGCCCATAGTTTGACCACACATTGTATTTGATATACAGGTCCCTATGAAAGAATTTGAAACGAAGATTATTTTTGCTTTATACCAAAGACATTTAGTTTTTAGATCAAAAAATCTATATAAAATAATTAAACTGAATTTCAGAATTTTTCAAGCGAGCAGGAATATTGAAAGTGTCATATGTCATATCAAGGTAATACCACAAAATTAATTTGACACCAAAATGATGGAAAGTTAAACTGTAGAGAAAATCCGTTTTTCTCATTATCCAAAGCACACAAGCTCATTGGTCAGCACAGTGGAGTTAGTGTCAAAGCTTGGGCTAAACATTTAGGAAAGCATCTGTTCTAATTGGGAGAAGTTTCCTCATGCAACAAGACAATGAACCAAAACATACATCAACTGAAAGAATCTGCAGGTTTAATAAAGTTATTGCAAGCAATGTTTAGTTGTGCAAACAAATAAGTGCTGCAACTAACGATTTATTTTTATTTTGATATATATATATATATATATATATATATATATATATATATATATATATATATATATATATATATATATAAAATCGTTTAATCAGACAATTGTCTTCTTCTTCTCGATTAATCGGATTGAAAAAAAAACACTTTTTTATTAGAAATTTTGCCTAATATCTATATAAAAACCCTAATTCAGAGTATTTATATATAGTAATTTAATAAATTTAAAAGACACATATTGACTTTAACTATCTTTAATCTTGACATTTTTTAAAGCTTATAGTAGTTGCTTGTTGAGAAGTGAGTGGGAAATTTGTCCTTTAAACAAATTCACTCATGCTGGGTTGTTTTCTGTAAAAAAATAAAATAAAAAAAATAAAAACATTTGAGTATGCAAGATGAAGCAATTTGTGTAAATCAACATTTGTATTATTTTTAATAAAAATTGCAGATGGCAAGTTGACAGCCATGTTTAAAAAAATCTATATAAAAAAAATACAACATTGTTTTGACATTTTTTGTTTAGTTGTAAAGCTTAAAGCATCTATAATTAATAATTAATTTAATTTTGTATAATAATTAAATTTTATATATATATATATATATATATATATATATATATATATATATATATATATATATAGATACATAGTTTAAACATATACACACATTGAAAACAAGAATTTGAATGGAAAGCCGCAGTAAATACAGATACGTTTGCTGTTGTTGTAGTCATAAAAAGAGAATGGAATGGAAAAACGCAGCAAGTTAACAGGCCTAAAAAAAAAAAGAATAAATATACATTGGTGTACAAATGCATAATCATTCGCTGAAAACCACAACAGTGACTAAAAACATAATCAGTTACTGCTGCTGTTATTTGCTGCTTTTAAGTTTGAGGTTTGTTCGCACCATTTTAATCCAGTCATCACGATGTTGTGAGCGAGCTGATTGCGCAACCTGAAGCTCGCGAGTCACGACAGAACAGATCCAGTGTGATTTTCCCGAAGTTACAAACAGTTTACACAATAGCACTTTATTAAACTACACCATTTTCACATGATGAAATACAGTTTCTGCTCACCGTGCTGATGTTTCGCTTTCATCCATAACACCAGTGTGTTTTCTTTTCACTTGCTCGTGCATCACTGTGGTACTTCAATCCCAAACAAGCTTCAGCTTTGCAAAACTTCTGGGTACAGTTTTCTTTGTTGCGTTTAATATAAAATGCTCCTAGACTTGTGTTTAATTTTAAATGTTCCCATGCCTTGGATCACTTGGACGCACACTTGTTCCTGCTGCCGGTTGGCCCTGTACTGTCTGCCATTTTCGCAGGCGGCTGTTGTCTTACTGTCACCGTAACCATAACTTAAGCAGCCCAACTAATCGATAATGACATTTGTTGATGTTATCGGTGATCAATTTTATCAACTGGTTATTGCAGCTCTAATTACATTGATGATAAAAAGATGTTTGTAAAAATTTGTGAATACTGTTTATTAGAATAAGTTCATTGGTAATTGATGATTTGTCTTTAAGTTAGTTACAGTATACAGCAGGCATGTTGGTGATAATTGAGTACATGTATGCTTATTCCTGTATCCTCTGGGTTTTTCCTTTGCAAGCAGTTATATACATGAATGCATGGGGAAGGCTTTGTTTGTTTAATAAAAAGATGTTCACTTGTATATAAATGCTTCCATGTCTGCAGTAAATTACTTTTTTTTTTTTTTTTACAATTTTACAAGCTTTGGATACCAGTTTTAATTTTAAAAGCTTTGGATACCAGTTTTAATTTTAAAAGCTTTGGATACCAGTTGGGTCTGCACCATGGCTTTTTGTTCATTTTTATTTGCATTTTTCTTTTACAAATTTTTAAAAGCTACTTTTAAAAGTACACAAAAAACTACTCAATTACAGTAACAGAAGTAATTGTACTTCATTACTTTCCACCTCTGTCTGTCACCCTTCATAGTTGGTAGCTAATTTATGATAGGACACAGGGTAAGATCTCACCTCATGGTGAGAAATGACCATGAAAAATTAGGGAGAAAACTGAAAAACAACCTCCTGGGTTCATCCCAGTTGCCTATTAGATTCAGATAGACCACAGAAAAGTTGGTGTTGATGGTTTACTGAGGAGCAGATATTCATCTTACATACTTCCATTGTTATAAAAGTACAGAGTCCCATACAGTGCTGCCTAGACCTGAGAGAAAGTACCAAATGCCACCATATTTAATTACAGTAGAACCCGGTTATCTCGCCCTCGGTTACCTCGACAACCCTATTAAGTCGACGTTTTTGAAGTGGAACCGCCAAATTCTCGCTTTTTCTAAGCATTTTTTATCGGTTATGTCGAACCCTAATATCTCAAACAAGGGGGGAAAAATTTGCCATTTAACGTCGGTTATCTTGATCGGCGCTGTGCAGCCGCAGAAGAACTCGCGGAAGTGGCTGAAAAATCAAGCCTTACAGCTGCTACAGGTGTTGTATTGTATACTGGTGAATCTATGCTGTTAGTTAGTGCACATATGCCTTTTGTTGTTAAATGTTATGCGATGAACGGGAGGCGAAAGCTGCACTTGGCGGCGCAGAATGTGGGATGAGCAAAAGCATAGAATGAACACCGGCAGGATCGGGGGGAATCCATGATGCGCTTTGGGAAGAAAAGAGCAGCCGTTGAGAGAGTGCCGGTGGGAAGGCACGTACCGGGAAACGCATGCGCGATAACAACGACCGCCGTGAACCAACATATACCAACAATAACGGACAGTGAGTGTGTGGTAGTTTAAATAGGAGCTGGTGATGATGATAAACGAGCACCATATGTGCGCGATTGAAGCGGAGCTTCAGAGAAAGCGGCCGAGAAAGCTGAATGAAGGCATCCTATAAAAATACATACAGTACATGTTTATCTGTCAGGAATCCACCTGCCACGCCCCCTTCGGCCCCCTTCAGCGTGTCAGGTGGATTCCTGACAGATAAACATGTACTGTATGTATTTTTATAGGATGCCTTCATCAAACAAATCGCAGCAACGCTGTTGTGTAAAAAAACCCTTCAAAAACACGTGCATGCACATTCTCATTTATTAACGCACATCATTAACGCACATTTTCGTTTATCTCGATCTTTGGTTACCTCGATGCTTTTTGGCGACCCCCTAGGACATCGACATAACTGGGTTCCACTGTATATCACAAAATCAGAGCCCTTAATTCTACAGGCCATGACTATTTTACATGCTTAATTCTAAAGTCATGTAAAAAAATGTAACTAATGTTTCACATTGTGGAGCCATCAAACTATCAAAGTTCAGATCTTTCAGACTCTTCAATGAATGGGATGCACAGATTAGTCCAGAGAAAGTACTGAGTTGTGTGAGGAAATGGGTAAATTGAGCTTATAATAATGATCCAAAATACCATATTATTATTATTTTTTTGTTTCAGATTACACATATTACATAAGATATCAATTACACTGACAGAGGCATAAGAGAGGATCAGCAAGGAATGGGCAGGGGTGGGATGGGACCACATATAAAACGTACTGTAATTTTTACACCATTTACCTTATTTGGAGATTACAGGGCCAAAATACTAAAATAAAGGTGTCAATGTCAAAATAATTATGGACCAGACTACTTATTTGGGGTGTTGCATAAAGGCAGTATCTGTATATTCATAATGCTTAAAAGCTCAACATATTTCTTTTTGTATTTGATGATAATTAAGCCATGTTTTTAAGAAATTGTGTTTTTTCCCAAACTACTTTACATAAAATATATTATAAATATATGTGACTGCTGGAAAGCAGTCACATATGATTTGCTCAGAGAATTATTACTCTCATTTTGATATTACTTGCAATGTATTTACATCTTTTACACAATTTTAAACATTTATTAAATATTTGTTAAAAAGGTCTGTATAGATATTCACACACATTCAAATGTCAGTCTAAAGTATTTTTAACCAGCCTCACCTGTTGGGATAACAGCCACTTCACCTATGACCTCTGCCTTTTCCTGTATGCTGTTCCAGGTGCCCTGCTCTCTGGTCCACTGCTTGGCAGTACACAAATACATACCCTGGTCTGCAGGCACTGCTCCAGAAAGCACAAGGCTGTAGGAACCAGCATTTTCCAAGTGCAGACGCATTTCCCCATCTGCATAGCGGTGGATAAAATTCTCTCCAACAGTAACACCTGAATCGGGTCCAAAAGTAAGGAGATCCTGCTCTTGTGACTGATCCTTTTTAACAGACCATGTAACTGATAGGTAAATTCCTTCAATGTAGTCTTGAGTGATGTTGCAGAGAAGATTTATCTGTCTGCCCTCGTGGACTAATTTGGCTGGTTCTTGGGTAACCACAACCAGTGCATTATGAATTACTGCAGGCAAACAAGAAAAAGGACATATTTTCAAGAAATAAGCACAGGTGTTGGCCAGTAATAACAGGCTTACATGAATGAACAAAAAATTCACACAAACATACACACACACGCACGCACACACACACACACACACACACACACACACACACACACACACACACACACACACACACACTCTTTCTCATGCACACACATGCAGATTTGGATAGCATATTGCAAAATTACTCTTTACTCTGACTTGAATAACCTGTCTTTACCTATATTGAGTAATGACTTGCCTGACATTGTGTTTCTACAAGAAAAAACCTTTATAAGACTGTCTAAAATACACACAGAAAAGACATAGACCTATTACATTCATATAACTTATAGCACAAATAGTAATACTGTCTATAATTCTGGAATCAATATTGACATTTTTAAGATTGTAAAGGTAAAGTAAATATTTCCTTTATAAGAGCACCTAAAAGCATACATACCCAATGTTGAATTGTAAATGACCATGGGTACTTGGAGGCAGTGGTGGAAGAAGTACACAAACCATGCACTTTATACACTCGGTAATATATTACTCCAGTAAAAGTTCATTTAATCTTTCACTTAAATAAAAGTACAAAAGTATTTACATTTAACTGTACTTAAGTATCCAAAGTACTATAATTTATTATGACTAATGTCCTATTATTATTGATGTCACACAGCATGTGCTCAACCCTGATTGGTGGATCGCTGTGTGTTTGATCAGTGAAGTTTTTATCCTCATAAATAAAAAGGAACGACTGATTTTGCTGATTGTAGTTGAGTAAAAAGTTAAATATTTGACTTTGAAATTTAGTGAAGTTAAACTAAAAGTTTCCCCAAATGAAAATACTTCAGTAAAGTACAGATAAACAAAAAAGCTACTTAAGTACCACAATAAATTATATTCACTTTTCAGCTAGATGGGCTAGCCTCGTTTTGTGCTGACAGAAATAAATCAATGTGTGATAAGGCTTGTGGCAGTGGCTTGTGTGTTGATGTCAACATGGAATAGTGTGCCAGATTCTAACTACTGCTCATTGTTGGTGGAGTTTTTGACTGTGCAGACCAATTTTATTGATCAAGTCCCCTGCTGTTCACACTGCTAACTCACAAATGTGATACACAAATGTATCATTAAGCTCAACTATAACACAACCATGGTGAATCTCCTTAGCAAAAACAGAGTCAGTGAACAGAAAGTAAGTGCAGAGATTAAAAGATTGGTATAAAGCCAACAACCGGTCTCTGAATGTGGATAACACAAAAAAATTGATGTTGACCTCAGAAGGACATATATGCGGAGATCATCAACTACACCCTATTCTTTGGTGTTCAACAGGCAATCCTCACTTAGTCCCTCATCACAGCTTCATTAACAAGAAAGCCCAGCGGTATCTTTACATCCTAAGAAGGCTAAGGAAAGCCACTATACAGAGTAATTTTTAAAAGCATTCTAAGCAGCTTCAGTGACATGGATTGCAATACGCTACAGCTGAGAATGAGGACAGATGAGAAGATCGTCAGAGTTTCTCTTCCCTCCATCACAGATATTTACACAAGATGCTGCATCTGCACATACACCAGCATTGTGGCTGAGCACACACCCCTCACACACACACATACACTCACACACACACACACACACACACACACACACACACACACACACACACACACACACACTTTATGTAATGTCCGGTGTATATGTCTGTTTTAGTTTTTTGGTTATGTTCGGTCAATTTGTGTTGCTTTGTGTTATTTTCTTTCATTGTGTCCTCTGCTGTATATGGTTGAAACGACAAAATAAATAAAAAAAAACACTTGACGACTGTGTTGAAGTGCTCTGATTATTTTGTTAAATCTTGCAGGAGAACAGATAATAGTCCTTCAATTTTGAGCAATAAAGATTACCGGTAACAATAATTTATCTACAATATAATTGCACTCTAGTTTTCATCACTAGAGAATGTGTTGTCTTATATTTATACCACTATAAAACATATACCGTATTTTTCGGAATATAAGCTGCTACTTTTTCCCCACGTTTTGAACCCCGCGGCTTAAACAACGAAGCAGCTAATATATGGATTTTTACAAACTTCAAGCCAAAAAACTGAGCGACATAACATTAGACCAATGAAATTTCCAAACGAAAAAACGCACCTCACCTGTGTTCAGGAGAAAAACTTCCACCGGTGGCGCACGACGATGACAAATGATAAACTCCCCAGAGAAATACAGTGGTAACTTGACCTACGAGTTTAATTCGTTCTGTGGACGAGCTCGTATCTCAATTTGCTCGCACATCAAATCAGTTTTTCATTTTGAAAATACTTAAAATGGCATTAATTCATGCCAACCCTTAAAATGACACCCAGTTTTTATGTTTCATGTTATTAAATTGAAAAATACATTTCTAAATAACAAATCTTGTATAAAAACATAATAGAAAGAGTATGTAAATATATAATAAGGTTTTATTCAGTGAATTTTCCTTGGAGATGAGACGACTTGAGCTAACGAAAATGCCGGTGGGGTGAGTGGGTGGTGGGGGGTAGAGGCGATAAGCGGAGGGAAAACTCGTTTTTTACTATCACTACTGTACACTACGTATCCCTAAACTTAACATTTTTTGTGTTTTCTTCTTTCCTTATCTTAATTTTCTGGCTTCGCTTCCTACGTGTGCCAATAACTGTGCATTGTATGGAACATTTAACATTTATTCACAATTGCCAAAAAAAGTGCCTCCAGCTTAGTGGTAACAGTTGGAAAAGAACCACATATGGCAGGAAAGATCTTTTGTCCACATAGTGTATATTTAACAAAGTACTAGTCTAATAGTGATGTGCAAAAAAAGGCCGAAAGACTGAATTATAGATTTCTTTATAAGAGAACAACATATAACATCTTATTAAAATTCAACTTACCTCTCAGCATCACATCTGCCTCATAGTTTCCAGTGATAACAGAATCGGTACTTGGCGTACTGCAAGTGAAAATCCCACTGTCAGTCACCCTGGCTTTTTTAATCCTCAGCTCCACTGTTCTTTCATCAATTCTTTTCACACTGATGTCATTAGTCAACACCCTGTCCATTAATGTCAGATCTGGAAACGAGGATTCGAAAGTGGAGACAACTTGAATGGTTTTTGACCCATTTGTTACTTTCCAGTCAAACTCCTGCTCTTTGGGGCCCTGATAATCTGATACTTCACAACGTAAAGACAGTGCTTCACCCTCCACTCGGAGCAGAGGGCCTGCTGGAAGTGATACCTTTCGTCCAACAGTTAAACCTAAAAATACAAAAATTGTAAAAGGTATGGTGTAATGTAGTCATATTCAAATTTGCTTATACACATTTGCCCAGAACACACACACACACACACCTAAATAAGTGATGTTTAGTACTGTATAAACAAAAGGTTAAACATTTAAGAGCAAGTAGGTTAAACCTGCAATGTCTTGTGGATGTTTGTATGTTTTTTCAGTTTATGTAGGATCGCCCATTCCACACTGCATTCTGGGCCTTTCTGTACTGCTTCAGTGGTACTCTGATACTTCTTTCACACACACTCTCATGCCTTTACTCACATAACCTAACCTAGACTGGGTCATAACAAGTAGAAATCAACTTGCAAATTTCTCACATACTATACACCATGGTTTACTAAAACACCACATTTTCTCACAATATATGCTGTTAAATTAACCTTGAATTTACATTATGAGTATTGTTTGCCCATGCAAAAGCAGGGAAAGCTACATGGTGGTGATTGAACATAACTAATATGACCAATATCAAGACCCATAATGATCAGATTTAACATAAGTCTTTATTATAATAGGCTTTATGGCCATTCAGGTGCATGTATTTTATTGAGCAGAGTGTATTTAATCTTTCATGTGTATTTTGCAGTAATTTTGTGATTCAATTAATTTGGGGGGTCTTTACACTGAAATCTTCTTAATGCAAATCAGCTAAGCATTTTTATTCATATGTCCAGATACCATGTAGTTTTACTTTTATTTTTACCAGTATTGAGTCATCCATAATGCAGTTTTCCCCACCCGAGTGAACTGCTTTGATATACAGGTTCAAATAAAAAAAGAGGGAAAAAAGGAGGAAGAAGAAAAAGAGGTACCTAATAGTGATGTTTGCATTGCATTCTAAGTTTATAAGCTATATTATATTATGTTAGAGCCAAGACACACCATATACACTCACCGGCCACTTTATTAGGTACACCTTACTAGTACAGGGTTGGACCCCCTTTTGCCTTCAGAACTGCCTTAATCCTTCGTGGAATAGATTTAACAAGGTACTGGAAACATTCCTCAGAGATTTTGGTCCATATTGACATGATAGCATCACGCAGTTGCGGCAGATTTATCGGCTGCACATCCATGATGCGAATCTCCCGTTCCACCACATCCCAAAGGTGCTCTATTGGATTGAGATCTGGTGACTGTGGAGGCCATTTGAGTACAGTGAACTTATTGTCATGTTCAAGAAACCAGTCTGAGATGATTCATTCTTTTATGACATGACGCATTATCCTGCTGGAAGTAGCCATCAGAAGATGGGTACACTGTGGTCATAGAGGGACGGACATGGTCAGCAACAATACTTGGGTAGGCTGTGGTGTTGACACGATGCTCAATTGGTACTAATCCGAATGTCGCAGCAGAAATCAAAACTCATCAGACCAGGCAACGTTTTTCCAATCCTCTATTGTCCAATTTTGGTGAGCCTGTGCGAATTGTATCCTCAGATTCCTGTTCTTAGCTGTCAGGAGTGGCACCCGGTGTGGTCTTCTGCTGCTGTAGCCCATCTGCCCCAAGGTACGACGTGTTGTGCGTTCTGAGATGCTCTTCTGCATACCTCGGTTGTAACGAGTGGTTATTTGAGTTACTGTTGCCTTTCTATCAGCTCGAACCAGTTTGGCCATTCTCCTCTGACCTCTGGCATCAACAAGGCATTTGCGCCCACAGAACTGCCGCTCACTGGATATTTTCTCTTTTTCGGACCATTCTCTGTAAACCCTAGAGATGGTTATGCGTGAAAATCCCAGTAGATCAGCAGTTTCTGAAATACTTCAACAACCACGCCACGTTCAAAGTCACTTAAATCACCTTTCTTCCCCATTCTGACACTCGGTTTGAACTGCAGCAGATCATATTGACCATGTCTACATGCCTAAATGCACTGAGTTGCTGCCATGTGATTGGCCGATTAGAAATTTGCGTTAACGAGCGGTTGGACAGGTGTACCTAATAAAGTGGCCGGTGAGTGTATATCAGCTGGCTTATATATCAGCTAATGAATTCACAAAGAAAGGCAGGATGTGCGTGCATACAGTGGATTGTTATGATGAACATAACCATTTCCAGGAGCCAGTTGTAAGATATATGGCAAAGACTAGGAGAGGGGACGAAAGACTATGTAGATAACGTACAAACATCTGAAACAAGCACAACTGGGAAGAGGAAAATGAAGTATTTTTAGGATCATTTCAGGTC
Organism: Silurus meridionalis; assembly: GCF_014805685.1. Classification (NCBI taxonomy): domain Eukaryota; kingdom Metazoa; phylum Chordata; class Actinopteri; order Siluriformes; family Siluridae; genus Silurus; species Silurus meridionalis. The sequence goes on from NC_060907.1 coordinate 16,249,499, forward strand.
TTTCTAATGTTAGTTGCTAATAATAGTAGTTGTGGTGGAAATTTTGCTGAAACCTGGCAACTTCTGTTAATGACATTAGTACTTCCTTATGCACCTCGTACATGCCAACAGGAAACACCAGGACTGCTGCAGCAAAAAAGACGAGCTGGCATTTCACCCTGGGCTTTTTAAACTGCTGGGGTGGTGACCCAGCACTAACAGGCAATAACAGATAGATCTGACTCAAATGAAAAACTGGTCAAAATGTCCAGTGTAGATTGGGGGGACAAGTTATGGGGGTCCATAAAGGGTTATCCATGCTTTGCTTCTCTGTGGGGCTTAATAAGTGAGTGCTGAATCAGTATGGCTAATGTTTCAGTATTTTAAGGGACATATGCACATGTTCTCTATACTAAATTGTTATGAAGAAAAGTAAATTAAATTTGACATATGAATGAATTAAAGTTTGGTGGAATATTTTTGTTACTACAGTGACAATTACTGCAGAACTTATTATACATTTTAACACATTTAGTGCTATAAATATTTCTGCTTTTACTATCTGCTTATAAAATCACTTTCTTTGAAAAATGTATGTAATGTAATGTAATGTGCTCTGTATTTTCACAGAAGTGAAACTGAGATAACCCTGGTACTGTATGAGGGGAGCAAACTGAAATATTGCGGGCTTTTTGCTGTATGATTTGAAGAATATGTGCTGCATGTGTACTTGCAGTATTTGTTGTGGGAACGATATCCAGCTTAAATCATTAATTGATAATAGCTCTTTTTTTATATATATAAATTAACACTAAACGCCTAATTTCTGTCCCACTACATACTGAACCGCCGGAAAACACATCTGCTGTGTCATTAACAAAACTACAGAATAACAACTCAGCAATTACTGTGTTACACGTTTTTTTACACGTGGGATTCGCGTTCATTCAGTACCACACGCGCGCGCGCACACACACACGCGCTCTATCAGGTGTTACTGTAGCTTCTGTACTCACCTACGGTGAAACACAAGGTGATCAGGAAGGGGAGGTTTTTCACGTCTTGTCGGTGCGCGGTTCCTGCTACTCGTCCGCCTTTCTCACACATGGCATCTGTTGTTCGATATCTGTAAGAAGAAAATATCCGTAATCCTATTTCACAACACAAAACTACCCTGTGCTGATCGAAACTGCCTGTATTGGGTAAGATGCAATCTGACGTAGGAACAAGTCCGTCCACTCTGAGATCAGACTCGTGCTGTCGCGCGCACCAAGTGTGACGAAGCTGTTTTTTTTTTTCACGACCAGTAGATCGCGATATTGCAGCGATAAAAACCGACTCTTAAACCGGCTCCGAGATCTTCTGTGTGAATTCAGACTGGAAGGCAGAATGTTACCCTTCCTTGTTTTTGTGGTGGTATTAAGTTAAATGTAGTTAGTAAGAAGATATACATGTTGTTTGTATTGAAAATGTATTAGTTCAGGTGAGTTACAGTGAGAGACACGCCGAAGCAGGCCGCAGGGTGAAGATACACGGTCAAGTCCACTGCAGGTTTTTTTCTTTGTTTGTTTGTTTGTTTGCGCGTGCACTTAATGTATAAAGAGTGGGTGCTGGAATCGTTAAAAAAAACAGTTTCCTTTATACTTTTGCTGATTTTTCAGTATTTTCAGATCTTTTGTAATTGGGTGTCACAGAGGGGACCAAGAACCAGTCAGGGGGCCCATGGGAATAGTCAGAGAAAAGATCTTATAATTATGACTTAATATCTCATAATTATGAGATCTCGAGATCCTGATCTCATGGTTATGACTTACTATCTCATAATTATAAATTAATATCTTTTAATAATGACTTATTATCTCACAATTATGAATTTCTAACTAATTATAAGATCCTGATCTCAGGATTATAATAGGTTAGGTAATCGCTTCTGGATAGACGGGTACAATGGAGCAAACATTGGCAAATTTAATTCGCTTGTATTTCTTTCTTGGGTTGACAAGAAAGAACAAGCAGTAGCGATATCAATATTTAGGTACGTTTAGATTGATTCTTTGTAGTGAATCATGTAATCTGTATACAATATAAAATAATCTTTCGTAATGTTTTAATACATAAAACTTCATGGCAATTATTTTTGTCATAAAATGACCCTGTCTTGTAGCATTTGGTCAATATATTCTTCAGGAACACCCCTCTTACAAAGAAAATCCCACATACCAGCAGCCTCATTAGTACATTGCTGATGAAAAAGGTTACAGTTACAGTTACACCCACAACTCTTGCAAACTGAGTACATGAGTTTTAGATTTTTTTACATTTACAGGTAACATTTATATGGGATATATGGGAACCCCACCAAGCACAGGGAGAACATGCAAAGCACACTAAAGTTCCCAAATTTTTAGTTTATTTTACTATGCTTGAGGCATTTCACATAATGTGGGCTAATGGTTTTAAACATTTGAGGTCATGAGTTTGAGTCTTTACAAGCCATGGACAATCAAGAGCCAGCATTGTAAACACAGGAAAATTAATTGATGGGCAATTATCATCTTACATGATCAAATTTGTACTTCATATTAACAAGTCTGGATGAATGGGACGGTTGAGTTAGTAAGAGCATCCGGCGTAAAACCTGTGCCAAGTTGTACTGCGGATTGTTGGTCCACTGTAACTGTGATGGGAGCAGCTGAAAGACTAACAACAACAACATTAACTTAAACACCTTTCCCATTACAGTGAACTTTCAGCCTCATCGCACACAGTATGACTGCAAATCAATCCCTGCTATATCTATCCATTATCACCCAAATGAGGATGGGTTCCCTGTTGAGTCTGGTTCCTCTCAAGTTTTCTTCCTATTGCCATCTCATGTGTTTTTCATTGCCACTGTTGACCCTTGGCTTATAAGTAATGTATAATTACAATTTACACATATTACAAATTCCTTATTTTCATTATAGAGGGCAGTGATATATTTACTGTATATATATCTTGCTTTATTATGAAGGTAATTATTATGATTAAATCTGTGACAGGAAAACGGCAGCAGTTCAGTTTTCAGCTCTATTTATTGCCCAAAACAGAAGAGGCATACAGAATGCAGAGAAGTAACCTTCACATCTTTTAAAATAAGCTGTTTAATAAATGTTCTAAAAACTAAAATAGGTGAGCTATTTAGTCATCATTGTGTTTGTAAGAAAAGGTTTAGGTAACAGCAGTGCATACACTCCATAGTGTGTAGAGAAAGTAAAAGCAGGTGGACTTCACTGCTACAAGTAGCCTTTTTCATGAGATACTACTGTACTTATCCTCTGCCACCTGCTGTGTGTGTGTGTGTGTGTGTGTGTGTGTGTGTGTGTGTGTGTCTGTGTGTGTGTGTGTGTGTGTGTGTGTGTGTGTGTGTGTGTGTGTGTGTGTGTGTGTCTGTGTGCCTGTGTGTCTGTGTGTCTGTGTGCCTGTATAAGAGAGTTCAAATCACTGAAAAGTCAAAGTGATAGGTCCACTTTTCACATTCTTAACTGTTGTAATTCGCACACCGGGAGCACTGTATTGAAAGTAAAACAAATTGTTTTTGCAATGTCAAAACATAGAAGCAATCACTTAATAAATTTAACTGAGTCCATTCTATTACAGAAGTGTTCATTTGCATTCCTTTATTAAACATCTGTCAAGCTGAGATTATCAAATAAAAGCAAGTTTGATTCTCAAACAGGTAAAGAAGATTTCTTTCTGAAAAAGAATAATTCTGGTTACTTACTGTTATATTTATAACCAACTCAAAACATTTGATGCTGAAAAAAATAAAAATAAACCCATATCAATCAAATCCTCTTCTTTTAGCTATCATCAATTTAATTCTGCTGTTCACAAGAAGTTCTTTGATATAATGTTTTACTCACATGTGCCGACATTATGACGAGATCAGATCAGATCAGATGATGATGATGATGATGATGATGACGTCTTTCATCTGGATTGTTGACAAACAAAAAATTGGACACAGCAGACTTTTAAACTGATGCATATATTCAAATGACATTATGCTACAATTTTTTTTATAGCAATTTCAACTTATTTTAGTATATGGTATTTCTAAGGTAAAGCAAGCAATAATGTTTGCACTGCATTGGTTTTGTAATTAATTTAAAATTGTCTTTAATGTTAAAAATATATATAAATGTAAGTCATAGAACCACAGTTCTTGTTGATTTTGATGTGTGCTAAATATTAACTTATTTAACATTTAAACTTTTTGTTTGTTAAATGACATTTGTGGGTGAAAAAACTATAGATTTGTTACAAACCATTTTAATGTCATTAACAATAGTGGCATATTTGAAATATATATATTTTAAATAAAATTTCATGTTAAGCTCTCTCATTACTAAAATCATAATCAGATCCACCACATGATATTGCAGTATAATAACATTATAATAATAATTATGATGATAATGGGTGATTTTTAGATGCATGTAATTTGTTCTATGATAAGGAAAATGCTACCGTGTTCATGTTAATCTACTGACTCAGTTACTCTGATTTGGATTTGATCAGATATTTATTTAAACACGTATTGGATACCGATGGCCAGATGGTGGCAGTAATGAAGTGCGAGGGAAAAAAAAACATAAACTACAGCCACGAGGAAAACAAGTCGCGGTAAAGCGAGACAGGAATAAGACCGGAAGGTAATATTAAGATTTTAAAATTCTAATGTGTTGGTGCATTTGTTGTACTTCAATATTAATTCAAATACATCAATTTAATAAAAACAAAAACGTGTCTATGAGCGCATTGTTGTTAGTAACACTGGCCACCGGACACTAGCAATATTAGCATCCGGTTCAATAGTAATGACTGTTTTAATATTGTGCACTTTTTAAACAAGCCGAGTTGGTAGCCATAAGTTCACCGTTCGTAATTCAGTTCAATTTCAATGAATTTTTATTTGGATAACACTTGACATTGTCATAAAGCAGCTTTACATAGAGTAAGCGGTAATAAAGAATGTATAAGTTTGTTCTCGAGAGGAATCAGACACAAGAGGGACCCCATCTTCATCTGGGTGGCACAGATGATCCAGTGATCCTGTTCCCCGATCACCTGTGATCCTGTTCCCCGATCACCTGTGATCCTGTTCCCCGATCACCTGTGATCCTGTTCCCCGATCACCTGTGATCCTGTTCCCCGATCACCTGTGATCCTGTTCCCCGATCACCTGTGATCCTGTTCCCCGATCACCTGTGATCCTGATCTCCTGATCACGAGTGATCCTGATCACCTGTGAGTGATCCTGATCACCTGTGAGTGATCCTGATCACCTGTAAGTGATCCTGATCACCTCCTGATCACCTGTGAGTGATCCTGATCACCTGTGAGTGATCCTGATCACCTGTGAGTGATCCTGATCACCTGTGAGTGATCCTGATCACCTGTGAGTGATCCCGAGCCAGTGTAGCAGACTGTTGAAATACAGAACAGTTCAAATCCATCAACAGAGCTTACGTGTTGCTCCATAATCTCATGGATCCACAGGCCATTGATGCGAAACAATCCTCAGCTCAGTCACCCATGAGCTAACGATTATTATAATAATCGATTATTAGGGCGAATATTAATCAGATACGAAAAGTTTTAATAAGCTGTTTTGCTTATTATATCTATATGGAATCCTAATTCTTTTTATTTACATATACAAGTGTACTTTAAAAATGCAAAAGCCAGATAAGGATATTTAATTTTGACATATTAAAGCTTATAGTAGCTGCTTGTTGAGGAGTGAATGAGGGATTCTTCTTTAAACAAATTCCCTCATATGCTGGTGTTTTTTCCTTATGTAAAAAAAAAAAAACCCACAAAAATATGCAAGGTGTAAATTGTGTGAATCAACATTTGTATTGTTTTTAAAGAAAATTGCAAATGGTAAGTTGACAACCATGAAAAATACACAAACATTTTGTTTAGTTGTGAAGATATAAGCATCTGGAATGTAATAAACTTAATTTTGAATAATAATTAAATAATATATGCATAAATAAAATATATAAGCATTAGAATAAATATATAAGCATAAATATACAAGCATTTGAACATAAATCATGTTTGAAAACAGAAGGAGAAATGCAGCAAACTAACAGGTTTAAAAGGAAAGAAAGAAAAATACATTGGTGTACAAATGCATAAATCATTAACTGAAAACCATAACGGTGACAAAAAATTTATTGTTTACTGCTGCTTTTTTTTTGCTGCTTTTAGATTCAGTGTTTGTTCATGCTGATTTAATTGAATCATCACGATGTCACGAGTGAGCTGATTAAAGCTTGCAGGTCACGACAGAACAGATCCTGTGCGACTTTCCCGAAGTTATAAACAAACACAATAGCTTTTTATTAATCTACGCAATTTTTACATGATAAGGATTCTAAAGTTTCTGCTCACCGTGCTGATGTTTCATCTTCATCCGTGACACCAGTGTGTTTTCTTTTTATTTTCCCCAAGCGGCCGTTATTTTACAGGTACACACTCATGTTGTAGAAAGAGAAAAGACAGTCCATCACTACTTTAAAAAATAAACGTCAGTCATTTTGAAAAATCCCAAGAACTTTAGATGTATCCCCAAATGCAGTCACCAAAATCATCAAACACAATCATGAAACAGCCTCTCCTTACTGCAGAGGACTATTTTAATAGAATTACCAAAATCAAAAACCGCCAATGTATATACATGCTTCTTGGAGTTCAAGTGACAGACATATTTAAAGATCCACTGTTTAGAGGAGTCCGCATTAATTAGGCCATCATGGTCGAAGTTCGGCAAAAAAAACATAATGTCAGAAGAACAACAAACAGAATAGCCTTTTTTGGGCCAAGAGATAAAAGGAATGAGTGTTGGTGGTTTTCTCAAATGCCTCCATGCCTCTTAGCTCCAGTAACATTTCCCCAAAGATTTAGCAGGGTCTTGGCCACTTTCACTGCCTGCCAGGACATTTGCAATCCTCAAGTTAGCTCCACATGAGCAATTTTTCTATTCAATTCAAAATAGTCATTTTTTGGTTTTGTTGCTGAGTCATGTTTTGATTTTGTAGCAATTTTTATATTTTTTTCAGCATCTATTGGTTTTTCACTATTCAGTGAGCTTTGTAAAGCCAGTAAAACAATGAATCAATAATTGTCTCTGATACTAATTGTTTTATAGTTAGTTCAGACTCCAGTTCTTCTGTGGAGACAGTGGTGGACTGTAACAAAGTAAATATAATTTGTTAATGTACTTTACTCAAGTATTTCCGTTTGGAGAGACTTTAACTTCAATACATTTCAAAGTCAAATATCTTACTTGTCATGGCAGTAAGGAGACCTGAATCCAAATTAAAATGATAGAATTCAGACATTTACATTTAAAGATATTGTGGTGTTTGTTAGTAGTAGCCAAGGTTGTCCTGCATCCTTTGTTTGGGGAAATAAGAGATAAAAACAAAGTTAGTCTCCTAAAATCTCCTATTAGCATTAAGCCAGGGAGATCAGGTGGTTGTAAAAGAAGTTGTACCACTATTGCAAAGCAAATGAACAACTGTAAAAGTGGAAACATAGTCAACCTCTAACAAAACAGACCATACTCATTTATTCATACTCAATCATTCACTATGTTTTGCCTATTTTGTAGAAGTGTGAGGTTCAGGGAAGAGGTCAGACAGAGGCTCGGTGGTGATGAAGAAGTGCTGGATGATTGGGAAACTACTGCAGGAGTGATGAGGGAGGCAGCTAGAAAAAAAGTAATTGGTGTGACATCGGGAAATAGAAAGGAAGACAAAGAGACATGGTGGTGGAATGAGGAAGTGCAGGAGAGCATAAGGGGAAAGAGGTTAACAAAACAGAAGTGGGATCCACATGGTGATGAGAAAAGTAGACAGGAGTACAAGGAGATGCGGCAGCAGGTAAAGAGGGATGTGGCGAAAGACAAGGAAAAGGCATATGAGGAGCTGTATGAGAGGTTGAACACTAAGGAAGGAGAAAAGGATTTGTACCGATTGGCCAGGCAGAGGGACCAAGCTGGGAAGGATGTACTGCAAGTCAGAGCAACAAAGGATGGAGATGGAAATGTGTTGACTAGTGAGGAGAGTGTGTTGAGAAGATGGAGGGAGTATTTTGAGCAGCTGATGAACGTGGAAAATGAGAGAGAGAGAAGGTTGGATGATGTGGAGTTAGTGAAGCAGGAAGTGGATAGGATCAGTAAGGAGAAAGTGAGAGCAGTGATTAAGAGGATGAAGAGTGGAAAGTCGGTTGAACCAGATGACATACCGGTAGAAGCATTGAGATGTTTAGGAGAGATGGCAGTGGAGTTTTTAAGTATAAGGGAGATGTGCAGACCTGCAGTAACTACAGGGGAATAAAGTTGATAAGTCACACCATGAAGTTATGGGAAAGAGTAGTGGGAGCCAGACTGAGAGAAAAGGTGACCATCTGTGAGCAACAGTATGGTTTCATGCCGAGGAAGAGCACTACAGACTCAATATTTGCATTGAGAATGTTGATGGAGAAGTATAGAGAAGGACAAAAGGAATTGCATTGTGGATTTGTGGATTTAGAGAAAGCATACAACAGATTGCCAAGACAGGAGTTGTGGTATTGTATGAGGAAGTCAGGTGTGTCAGAGAAGTATGTGAGGGTGGTGCATGACATATATGAGGACAGTGTGACAGCAGTGAAGTGTGCAGTAGGAACGACAGACTGGTTCAAGGTGAAGGTTGGACTGCATCAAGGATCGGCCCTGAGCCCTTTTCTGTTTGCAGTGGTGATGGACAGGTTGACGGACGAGGTCAGACAGGAGTCTCCCTGGACTATGATGTTTGCGGATGATATTGTGATTTGTGGTGAGAGTAGTAAGCAGGTGGAGAAGAGCCTGGAGAAGTGGAGGTATGTGCTGGAGAGAAGGGGAATGAAAGTCAGTAGGAGTAAGACAGAGTACACGTGTGTCAATGAGAGGGAGGGCAGTGGAGTGTTGTGGTTGCAGAGAGAAGAGGTGGAGAAGGTGGAGGAGTTCAGGTACCTGGGGTCAACAGTGCAAAGCAATGGAGAGTGTGTTAGGGAAGTGAAGAAAAGAGTGCAGGCAGGGTGGAGTGGGTGGAGAAGAGTGACAGGAGTGATTTGTGATAGAAGGGTATCTGCAAGAATGAAAGGGAAAGATTATAGGACTGTGGTGAGACCTGCAATGTTGTATGGATTAGAGACAGTGGCATTGAGTAAAAGACAGGAGGTGAAGCTGGAGGTAGCAGAGCTGAAGATGTTGAGGTTTTCATTGGGAGTGACGAGGATAGACAGGATTAGAAATGAGTTTATTAGAGGGACAGCGCATGTTGGACGTTTTGGTGACGAGATTGAGATGGTTTGGACATGTGCAGAGGATGGACATGAGTTATATTGGTAGGAGAATGCTGAGGATGGAGCCACCAGGTAGGAGAAAAAGAGGAAGGCCAAGGAGGAGGTTCATGGATGTGGTGAGGGAAGACATGCAGGTAGTTGGTGTGAAAGGGGAAGATGTAGAGTACAGGGTGGTATGGAGACGGATGATCCGCTGTGGTGACCCCTAATGGGAGCAGCTGAAAGAAGAAGAGCACACTTTTTAACACTGTAAAAATCTCAAATCCTCATCACAATGAAAAGCTAGACTTCCCCAGGAGCAGGTATGTGTTTTCATCCCAATTGTAAATGATGGGCCTCATGCAGTACTAACTATGATGGGATGGACAATGAATAGGCAACTGTTGTTACAGTAAAACCAAAAAATAAAGTGGCACAGATAGTGTCCGATCGTATTTCTGTGACCAAGCTGGAGGACCTGTCGAGTCAGCAGTTCAAATATGACTTTCCTGAGGGTAGGGAAGAGGAAGAGATAGAGATGTTTAAGGCAGATTGTCTGTTTATGGACATGGTGTTACAGTCAGCCAGAATGGTAAATGGACATTACAACCGTGCCATGGCAAAACAGCGTGCCACAAATTTGAAGAGGAAACTTAAGAATTCATCTTTATGCAAGGACTATATTGCCTTAAATGAATTGATCAACAAAGGATATGCTATAAAGGTTCCAAATGAGGACCTTGGATGTGATGGAAAGGTTTGGTATGCTCCCCATCATGGAGTATATCATTCTAAGAAACACAAACTTTGTGTGGTATTTGACTGTGGTGCTTCGTATCAGAGAACATAATTAAACAAACAACTTCTCCAAGATACAGTTCTCACCAGCACTTTAATAGGTGTTCTCAATAGGTTTCGCTAAGAGTCTGTGGCAATAATGGCTGATGTGGAAGCCATCTTTTACCAGGTATGACTTCCTCCAGAAGATGCTGACCTACTTAGGTTTCTATGGTGGCCTGATGGCAACACTAGCCAAATTACAGGGGAGTACAGAATGGAAGTGCACCTGTTTGGTGCGACCTCATCACCTAACTGTGCAAGTTATGCTCTGAGGCGATATTCAAAGGATAGTACACATCTGTTTGATGATTGCACAATAAACAGTGCTGCAAAATTCTTATGTTGATGACTGCTTAAGGTCAGTTGAGTCTGTTAAAAGGGCTTTGTCACTCTACAACAACATGAAAGCTATGTGTCAGACATGAGGCCAATCCAAAATCCAAAGCCATATAGTGGATTTCTCTGTGGCTTCAGTTGTGGTTCTAATCGTCTTCCTCTTTGCTTCCCCAGTGATTCCCAGTAGAGTAAGTACTTTGCAGAGTAAACACTCTGCAAACCCTCTACAGCCCACTTCCAACGGCTCACAACAAGTTATCCAGCACTGCCTTCTACACTCTTCAACTGACTCTTGGTGCTTAGCCCGCTTCCTCTCATTGGCCTCTTCCATGCGCTCTTCCCAGGGCACAGTGATATCCAATAAAATCAATTGCTTGGTGGAATTTGAGACAATGATCATGTCTGGATAAAGTTGTGTAGATGTTATTCTGGTAGGGATCTTTAGCCGTTTATTTAGATCGACCTGCAATTGCCAGTCTGTAGCAGAAGTAAGAAGACCAGACTTTACTCTGGATTGTGGGTGGGCCTTCTCTCCGGCTCTTAAAAACTGGATGGTCTTTGGTTTGAAATGGCCTTTGTTGGCATTAATGGCTATGGCTAAGCTCTCAGCAACTCCCTTAAACACTTTGCTGTGGCGCCAATGATAGTGCCTGTCTCCAAGGGCTTTCGAGCAGCTGTTCTAGCGATCCCCTTCCCAAACAAGGGGACAGGAAGGTGTCTTGCTTTTTCCCCAGAGGTGGAGGTTTCCAGGACTTGGTAAGACATCATAGATGCTTTGGACTAAGAACCTGATACGATAGAAATATACTTTCCAAATATCAGCCCAGGTGATCTTTAACATTAACCCATCTAGTCCAAGCTCCTTGTTGTCCCAATCCCACCATCCGGCTAGCTCTTTCTTCTTCCAAGCCTGCCCTGATGTTTTCTGTTCTTTAACTTGAGCATTGTCAATTCCCACAACCGGGAAGTAGAAAAAAGCCTGCATGCCCTGTTGCTATTGGCTCCACCAATGCCTTGTGCCTCAACCGTGACTCAGCCACTTCTAGAGATTTCTCTGCGCTCCATTTCCTAACAGGGCCTGTGCGCACCTGTATGCCAGCTGCTGCCACCTTGGGATCCCTAGACACTCTGTACTGCCATGCTTTCCGTGTTCTTGACACGATTAACTCTTCAGTAAGACTACTCATCGGGAGGTGCAGAATATTACTGGTGCCATATAAAGCAGTACTGCTCAGGCTTTATGGTAAACCAAGCCACCTTCGCAGTTAGCTGCTTATCCTTTTTTTTCAGGGCCCCAATCATTGTTATTGGCACTTTGTACACTAGCAAAAGCCACAGGATCCGGGGCAGGATACTATGCTGATAAATCCAGGACTTAAACTTTCCTGGAAGACCTGTTTATCCACCTTACTAAACCCAAAACTCGAGCTCCTTGCTGGCTTTCTGGATCGAAGCATAATCCCTGAGGCTACCATCAAAAAGCTTACCAAGGCTCTTAACTGGCTGTTCGGTGATGGATGGAATGATTGCTCCATTCAACAAGAAACGTCAAATATCTAAAACAAGAAGTGTTTACACCTGCCGTAATCATCTACTAAATTGCAAAAACAAGAACAAGAATGATGAGTGTTCTAAAACTAAAATAAATAAATGAAAATGGTAAAAATAAAGAAGCATAACAACCAAGATTATTCTCTTGGATTGTGATGTATGAAGTCAGGGATCATAGGAGTTGGACCTCGATACATCAGTTGTTGTTCATAAGGAATTGATGGACTAAGTGATCAGCACGATGTTCTGTATTGCCAGCCAGGGGGCTTAAGAGTACTAGTATGGAGAATTTAAGGGATCCTCATTTTGGCATATAATGGTAGGAAGAGCTCTGTTAAGTAAAGGGGACATATGCTGGAGCTGTTGGACTAAGTGATCAGCACGATGTTCTGTATTGCCAGCCAGGGGGCTTAAGAGTACTAGTATGGAGAATTTAAGGGATCCTCATTTTGGCATATAATGGTAGGAAGAGCTCTGTTAAGTAAAGGGGACATATGCTGGAGCTGAACATTGTGGAGGACTTCGCGGCTTCTCCTTGGCCTAACTCCCACGTTGGTAATTGAGACGTGGCGCAGGTCTGAATAGCGGTTTGACAGACTGAGCCTGTAGCTGGATGTGTGGTGCTAGTATCAACCGACTGTTATTATACTGCCTTAGCAGGGTGGCAGGAGAAAGGGGCTGACCTCTGGCCTGTTGCTGTTCCATCTGGAGTTGTAGCTGGCCCACATGTCTTTTGAACTGGGCCAGCTACTTTGCATGTTAATCATTTGTTGTCCCTGGTCATTTGTGGTCTTTATGATGTCTAATACAGATTCACATTACACATTGGACCACTGCAACGGACTGTCCACCCCATAACTTGGTAGTTGTGGGGTGAACCCAGTTGCCCCTTCTTCTGCTTCCATGCTTCAGTTGGCCCGGTTGAACAGGTGGTGACATGGGTTGCGGTACAGGCCTAGGAAGAGTGAAACTAGTGAGGTCATACTCCTTTTAATGTGCGGAGAGGGTCTTCCTCCTGCTCTTTTACATAGCAAAAAAAATGTTCCCATTTGGCATAGAATTAAGAATTGTACTTTCAACGTACTTTCGCATTCATAAACCTAATTTATCTAATCGGCAATGAAACACTTATTATTCCGCTGCAACTTTTGCATCCTTCTCCGCGCCCAGATCCATTTAACTATAGTCCTAGATTTCCTCTCGCCTGGTGCTCTGTGTATGCATGTGCCTCAATGTCAAAGCGTGAGTGTTTCAATCAAGAGGTGTTAAAGTGAAAGCAACTTGTAGCCTTTATTACGTTAACTTTTAGAGAAAGAATAAGTAACATTTGGAGAGAAAACGATAGTAACTTTTTGGAACTGTATTATTAGTAGTTTAGGCTCTAGGTAGGCAACTAGTGCACTGACTGGAGAAGCTTGTGTTGTTCAATAAATGCTTAATTTAAGAAATTTTTTGTTTCACGTCTTATTAATTAAGATTTAGAATTAAAATTGCTTAGATGAAAAAAATGCAGCTTGACTCGTTTTTGCTCTGTTCCTACAGTATACCTTTGCTCACCTAAAAATTGTGTGTGTAGTTCGACCTATCTTGATGTAAATTTCTGCTGATATTCTAAATAGTGTTGACATGATTTTGTTATTATAAATTACATAATATTTATTTATGGCTTTTATAAGAACGATCATTGCTTTTATTTAACTCTGTTGAAAGTTTGAATTATTCTGTTTTGTTTATCTTACTTAAGTTACCTGCATCACCAATCAATGGAGAGTGACTGCTTAAACCTACTGCCATCTGTGTGTGAAGTTCTTGCTGATTCCAGACTTGTGCTACATGATGACACATCTCTGGAAAAGCTTCTTGATTGTTTTAAAGAGCTGATAATGCAGAGTAAGTAATGTACATTGTAATTGAAAGCCAAGTC